>NW_027529669.1:1899808-1970813 GCF_008692635.1 Crocuta crocuta
AAAGTGGTAGAATATATACTCTAACAAGAAATTCAGTGATATAAAAATAGATAAATTATAGTTCTTGCCAACCAATTCTCTTAACCAAGATTCTTACCTGTTAAACTTTTGCTTATTGCATTTCAACTGTGTTTTAGGCATCTAGCTAAGTATATTACATACATTATCCTATTTAATCCTCTCAAAAAACCTATAAGATAGATCCTATGTTGAGAAAGAAAGAAAGCATACATCCATGCCCACGTGGGCAGGGAAGGGATGGACAGAAAGAGAGAGGGAGAGAGAGAATCCCAAGCAGGCTCTATGCCTCAGTGTGGAGCCCCACATAGGGCTCAATCTCACCAACCATGAGATCATGACCCAAGGTGAAATCAAGAGTTGGATGCCCAACCCATTGATTCATCCAGGCACCTCTAAGATAGATCCTATTACCATCTTTATTTCAAGGATGAAGAGACCATAGCTTGGTAAGGTTAAAAGAGTTGCAAGATTTCACAGCTAGTAAGTGGCAGGGTTTATAAACACAAAGTTCATACTTTTAACCAATAGACCTTAATAATTACACAGAGCCAGAGATGGGTATGCTTTTCTTTCTGATGTCTAAAGTATAAAAATGTGTTCTCAGGGGCACCTGGGTGGCTCAGTCAGTTAAGCATCTGACTTCGGCTCAGGTCATGATCTCACAGTTCATGGGTTTGAGCCCCACATCGGGCTCTGTGCTGACAGCTAGCTCAGGGCTTGGAGCCTGCTTCAGATTCTGTGTCTCCTCTCTCTGACCCTGCCCTGCTCATGTGCGCGCTCGCTCGCTCTCTTGCTCTCTCTCGCTCTCCCTTTCTCAGAAATAAATAAAACATTAAAAAATTTTTTAAAATGTGTTCCCTAAGACACTGTATTACATTCTATAATGTAATGACAGCTTCTATAACATTCTAACTTCCCTGGTCTGCTTGGAAACAAAATCATCACTCCAAATAGTAGCCTTTTAGATAAAATTATAGAGTCACAAACAAATGCCTTAGAGGTGTCTATTATACTCAATGTCATTGAATATCGTAACTAAATGGATTTTTAGATCATCTAGCTCAGAGGTTCTCTAGACCAGTGGATGTGGCATCATCTGGGAAATGGATAGAAATGCAAAGTCTCTGGCCTAATTCCGGACCTACTGAGTCATCAACTCTGGTAGTGGAAGCCATCAGTCTGGTTTTAATAAGCCCTCTAGCTGATTCTGATGTACAATAAAGTTTGAGAACCACTGTTCTAATTCAATGTTGTGCTTAAGATATTTGAGATCTACTGTGCACCAGAATCTGTATGTAGCAAGGGATGAGCTTGAAAAGATTCATAAGAGCCAGAACAAGTTAAAGGATTTGAGCTGTAACCTGTACATAAAGAGTGGAGGTCATACTTTACGCCAGAGAAAGGTTTAATTTGATTGGAATTTTATTACCCATTCAATGTACTTATCCATTGATTCACCCACCAAATATTTATTGAGCACCTATAAATTATAAGGCTCTGAGCTATGAACCTGAGATATCAGTCTATCAATAGGGTTGGGTGACCAAGTATAACAGCATCAGAGGGTAATAAGAAGGCTATTGTAATATATCAGTGTAAGACAACAAGAGCCTAAAGGACATGGTAGTGCAGGAGTAGACTGACTAGGAGACACTTGGAATATTACATGAGTTTCTCTACAGCTTCCATTTGTATCTATTTTGGTACAAGAAGATGGACTAAGGCTAAAATGGCCCCTAGTTTACCAATTTAGGCAAATGGATAGAGTAAAATGATACCGTTAGCTAGACTGGAACTATAGAAAGAGGAACACATGAGATGATGAGATGACTAAATACTATATCGTATTCGAGTTTCATCAACTCAACTGCAATGGAATGATCTCTTATGGGCCACACAGTAACTTGAGTCATTAGTCCAGAATGTAACTAAACCCATTGAAAATATTTTTAATGGCCAGAAAAAATTACCTTTACACTGAACTGAAATACTGACTTTTTTTTTTTTTTTTTAAATACTGACTCTTTGTAGCTTCTGCTCACTGGTCTTATTTTGATTAGCAATTCAGAATAAATCTAATTTGGAGAGTCCCTGTGGCTGAATTCCCAAAGAAATATCTGTAAACAAATGTTTCTATATCTAATCCTGTTGACTGTAACTACCATTTGTCTTCATTTCTGAGGGTCTGCAATTTGGCAATGATTCTTCATACCCTAATTGTCCCCATTTCCATTAAGTTCTTCCTGACAGTCTTAATGATTAAAAAGTGAATATTTATATGTATCAATAAAGCTTGCTGTTAAGGAATTCTAGAATTATCTCTTTTTGAAAAGTGAGTCATCACCCCCTTCTGCAGATATTTTATAAACTTCTCTTTATCTCAGGCTTAAAATTAACAGCAAACACACAAACAAAATCTTGTGCTTACCCTCATTGAAGGTTGTTTCATCTTTTGACTTCCTAACATACATTTCTCTTAGGTTTTATTCAGACCCAGAGGTCTGTGTCTGACTGACTCAAAAATATCATTACCACATTTTTTTCTTACAAACAGCACAGTGGAGACCTCAAGGCACCAATTATCCTTCTATCCCTAACATCATTTTTACCGTACTCGTCCTCCCTGGGCTAGAGTAAAATCAACAGTTAAAGGTCTGCCCTTCACTTCTTCTGAGATCTATGGGTTGTTCTAAGTTTAAAGGCCAATTTTTGCTGTCTCATTGTTTTGCAGGCTACTGATAATATTTAATAAAATACACATCCAAAAACACCTTCTATTGTTTTTTCTTCTATTTAAAACAAGCATTATTCCCTGATATTAATGTGGAAACATGCTAATAGAAGAAAGTTTGCAAAATGAAGAAAAGCATAAAGATAAATATCAAAATTGTCCATAACCTCACCACAAAGAGAAACAACTACTACACTTTCTTACATTTCCTTCATGAATTTCTTCAATGAATTTATTTTTACAGTTAGGACCAGATACCTTTGTATTTCCTCCTTTTTAGCTTCATATGGCACTGTATTTTTGCATGTCACTTAGAATTCTTTTCCAAAATTACTTTTAATAGCCAAAAAATAATCCATCACATAAATATGTCATGTTCTAGCTTAATAATTCCTAAATCTTTGTCATTTGGTTAGATTCCGATGTTTTGGCTATCATGAATACCCCTGCAGCAAAGATCTTGGTACATGAAGCTTGTCTACCTTTTGGATGGGAAAGTACAGATTTCTACATATGGAATTTCTGATCTAAAGGACATAAACTTTTTTTAAAAAGTTTTTATTTATTTTTGAGAGAGAGAGTATGCACACACAAGTGGGGCAGTGGGTCCCACCTACCTCAGTTTTTCCCTTTGTAACTGAAGATAATAATAGTGCCTAGTGCTTGTTGTGAGGATTAAAGAAGTTGATACACATAAGGTGCATAGTCTAAAGGTACAGGGTGAGGATGTGGAGAAATGGGTACCCTCCTACACTGTTGGTGGGAATGTAAACTGGTACAGCCCCTCTGGAAAACAGTGTGGAGATTCCTCAAAAAATTAACAGTAGAACTCCCCTATGACCTAGCAATAGCACTGCTAGGAATTTACCCAAGGGATACAGGAGTGCTGATGCATAGGGGCACATGTACCCCAATGTTCATAGCAGCACTCTCAACAATAGCCAAAACATGGAAAGAGCCTAAGTGTCCATCAACTGATGAATGGATCAAAAATATGTGGTTTATATATACAATGGAATACTACATGGCAATGAGAAAGAATGAAATCTGGCCATGTGTAGCAACATGGATGGAACTTGAGGGTGTTATGCTGAGCGAAATAAGTCAGGCAGAGGACAGATACCATATGTTTGCACATATAGGAGGATTAGGAGGAACTTAACGGAGGACCATGAAGGAGAAGAAGGGGAAAAATAGTTGGGGAGAGGGAGGGAGGCAAACCATGAGAGACTCTTGAATGCTGAGAACAAACTGAGGGCTGATGGGGTGGGGGTTGGGGAACAGGGGTGATGGGCATGGAGGAAGGCACTTGTGGGGATAAGTACTGGGTGTTACATGAAAACCAACTTGACAATAAACTATTTAAAAAAATTTTTTTAAGTAATAAACAAAAGTACAGAGCAAAATGCTACAAAATGTTAGCTAATATTCAAATGTCTTGGTGCACAAAGTCAAAAGTTCTTAACATCCTCAACCTCCAGTAATACAATAGATTTTGTTTATTAGACTTTGGGATAATCTCACATGCTTCAGCCAATATCTACATTTTAAAAGAGGGCCACACCAGCCTTCTTCTTTATAATCACCTCAAAATGCAAAACAAATTTTCTTTTTAGGCTAAATATTTAATAATAGTATAACCATATTTTAATTACTCTAGGGAAACGTTTTTATATAAAGAAGCCAAAGAGCAAATTGCTTGGATAACATATTTGTATCTCCAGTTTTAAATTTTCTCCTCTCAGACATTCTAGCATCTAACTTTGTTATTATTATTATTATTTTCTCTCATTCCCAATTTGCCAATTATTAGCTGTAGAAGCAATTGGTGAAAGTTGAAAGGAAAAAGAGAGTAATACTTGAGTACCAGGCATTCCATTAAACAGTTTGTTAACATTTTCTATTTGATGCTATAAAGTATGTAGTATTACTCTCATTTTGCAAATGAATAAATTAGGACTTAAAGATGCTTTTAGAATCTGCCCAAAGTTGTCCATATATTACATGATGAAGCTGTTTTTTGATACAGTCTGACTCAAAACTCTCTTATATTCATTATACAGTGCAATGTCCAGCAGTTATAAAAAACACACACACACACACACACACACACACACACACACACCCCACATGTATTTTTCTCTAGGACTTTGGCCCATTTGAATGCAAATCTTGTTGTTAAACTGATTTCAACCAGCTGCCTTATATTTAAATAAAGATCAGAAAAAATACAGGAAAGGTTAGAGAATACTGGCTTTGATAATATTTATTTTGCAGAGAAGATAATGCTTATTTGGGATTAGCACTTTTTCTCAAGGCAAAACTAAGCTATGCCCCTGTTCCAAAAGCCTTATCACATAAGCAGATTAATTTTAATAGGACACATGGCACATATTGTTATTATTATGCAAATATGTTTTGAATCACCACTTAAAGGGAAACAGTCTAATTTTCTTCTCTACCCTTCTTTTTAATTTTCTCCACACTGGAAATAAATGAGCTAATACTGAATAATATGAAGAAATCAGAAAGAACCCGAAAACATAGGCCCATGTCTTTTTCAACCTTCCACTTAGAAGAACCGAAGTATGGGACCAAAAATAGGCAAACAATATAAGCCATATAAAATAGCTAAAGACTCACAAGTGATGGGAAAGCTGTCTATACATTTTGTCCTGTGGAAAAACTACTTATATTTATTCCTTGAGGACTGCTAAAGAGGGCAGACTAGGGATACCAGCTGAGCTTTACTGAGATGCAGAGACCTATTATTTATATACCTATATTTATATCTGATAAAAATGCCTCTGGAATAAAATGGGCTGACTTACAAAGTTGCCAATGTCCTGCCACAGAAAGTGCTCAAATAGGGGCTATGTCACCTCATTGTGAATGTCCTGGTGGGGAAGCAAATACTCTGTGAAGGTTATCTAAGACTAAAAAGGTCTCCAAATCTTTCCAAAAGATCCTATAATTTACACATCCTTGAGCATACAGCTGTCTGTGCCATTTTTACTTTGTCACTTCATTTTCAACATCAGTCAACTGACCAGTGATTTGATCCCCTCTACTATGAAACCTCTAATCAAGGAACTGCAAAGTGCTGCCCATGTGCCCAATTTGGGCCAGCCACCCATTTTGGTACAATCTACCAGGTAAGAATGGTTTTTTCATTTTCAAATAATCAGAAAGAAACCAAAAGAATATGACTGTTTTGTGACACGTCAAAATTATATGACATTCCGCATCCAGTGCCCATAAATAAAGTTGCACTGGAATACAGCCACGCTAGTTTGCTTATGTACTGCCTATGGCTGTTTCATGTTGTAACACAACTCCATAGTTGTAACAGATACCAGACAGCCTGCAAAGCTGAAAATATTTATTACCTGGCCCTTTATCAAAACATGTTTGCTGACCCCTGCTTTAGAAAGTAAAATTCTGAGAGCAGGGGCTGTGGGTTCTGTTGCTTATTGCGGTAGCCCCAATATTTGACACGTAGTAGTTGCAGTGTTATGGTTGCTGAATGAATAAATGAATGCAGGATGATCATGTTTAGAATTGATGAAAAGCCATTAAATATGCCTATACTTAATTTCTTCTTCTAGAGACCCACACAGATTTCTAAATAAAGCAGAACTACATCATATACAAACAAGAGACTCAACCAGGTCTAGTATTGAGGCATAATGTACCTGAATGGCATAATATCTACCTTCCATTCTGATTGGTCTGGGCCATACCTCACCAGTCATTAACAGTTTTGGAAATCACACTGGATACACTGCAGGTTATTACCTTTAAAATGTATGACTTATTCAGACTTTGCTGAATTATCAAAATAACCTTTGTCTTTTCTTGCCTTAATCATTGGGCAAATCTAATGCTCTCGGGAGGAATAATTGTGGGGAATTATTCTCTCCTTTCAACATAGAGAGAAAGCCAGCTCAGCAGTACGCTGACATTTATTGTAAGTTAGATGAGTGTCATCACCTTGCTCCTCCCTCCATTCAAAGAGAACATTAATACACTAAGTCACGTGTTGTTCTTTTAAATCTCCCAAACATTTCATCCGCAACAGTTTTAGAACTGTGGCTTAGAATACTGAAGTCTCACATTGGTTCTCATCCACCTCCCACATTTTTTAAACACTATTAGCCACACAGTACTAATTATCCAGCTGGCGCTTCTTGCAGCAGAGAGTTTCCAAGTTGCCTCCCCATTTTGAAGGTGTCAAGAGAAAGGCTGGAGGCTCGCATTTCCTCCTACGGCTTCATGCTCTAATTAAAGCAATAAATACGGTTCCCTCCAAGGGAGAAGGAGGCAGGGAGGAAAGATCTCTTCTGATCCATTAGTCCCACAAGGTAGTTGTAGGGTTTAAATTCCAATTCACATTCACATAGGACAGTGGAAAAACCTGAACACACAGAAAGAAAAAGAGGTAGCTGTTGGGGAGAGGAGAGAGAGACAGAGAGAGAGGGAGGGAACAGCCCCTGTCCCAGGAACAGAGTAGAAAGCAAATGGGATGCCCCCTGAGGAACAGGGACAAATGTCTCCTGTGTCAGCCTGTAAGTTTTAGAATTACAGAAATCTCAGCAATCATTTGGGTCACATAGTTTAGCTTGTGGAATGAGCCACACAATTTTTATATGTTTGTTTCATAATTGGTTTACTTTAGTTTTAAAGTAGAAGGAAAGTGGTTAAACTTTTTGGAGAGTTATTGTAAGATCACTATAAATCATTTTGGCCATGGAGAGCAGTACAAAGAAGAAAGTTCCTATGCCATTTTAAATCTGCTACCAAGAAACAGCCATCATTATTAAGGGAACACCATTCCAGATATCATTTTTTATATATACACAGAATCACCAGTAGTTATGAACCTTATAAAAACCGGAGCATACTGTGATATTTTCACATAAAAGCTTTCACTTTAATTTTTATTTAATAGAAAGGGGAAAAGTAAAAAGTGACTTTCATTTTTCCCAAAATATCTCTGTAAGGCTAACGAAACTATTTGGTGCTTGGAGTCATTAAATCTTTGATTTCTTAAAATAAATTTCAGTTTTGACCCTGTTAATGAGTCTGTCAAATCCAATCTCATTCCTTTACCTCCTCTTCTAATTTTTAAAGTAATTGTATTATCTTTATCATTATTTGTATTACCTTCTACCACATAAGTAATTCATAAATATAATTTGCATAATTGCTCATATTAGTCTCCAACTGAAAAGGATTCGTATATACCACTAATATTTTTACTGTGGATCCTTCATTTAAGATTTAATTTTTTGCTTCATGCTTTTTACTAGCTGAATTTGTCATCAAGTGTATGTGTGTGTTTGTGATAAGGACGGTTGGGAGGCGCCTGTGTGGCTCAGTTGGTGAAATAGCCAAGTTGGGCTCAGGTCATGATCTTGTGGTTTGGGGTTCAAGGCCCGCATCTGGCTCTCTGCTGTCAGTGGGGAGCCTGCTTCAGATCCTCTGTCTCCCCCTCTCTCTGTCCCTTCCTCATTTATACTCTCTCTCTCAAAAATAAATAAACATAAAAAAAAAAAGGCCTGTTGGGTGTTAAAAGGCTTCATGTTTGAGTATATATAATCGTATTTATATATGAAATATATTCTGGCTTGATTCGTTATTCTTTAATGTTTATTTTCTGTTTTTTGAGAGACAGAGCATGAGCAGGGGAGGGGCAGAGACAGAGGGGGACACAGAATCTGAAGCAGGTGCCAGACTCTGAGCTGTCAGCACATAGCCTGATACAGAGCTTGAACCCACAAACTGTGATATCATGACCTGAGCTGAAGTTGGATGCTTAACCAACTGAGCCACCCAGGTGCCTCTTGATTTGTTATTCTTGGTCACACCCCCAGAACTCTGTGGAAGGCTTTTACAATTGAACGCTTCCATGAAAAAGAATAATGTCAATCTTATTTCCTGTTTTTGGCTTCTGTTGGCATTTGAGTTTATGACAGCTGATTTAGTTCAGCTCCTTCCTTAAACAAAAAATTATTGAACCTAAATAATTTTCAACATAGATTCCCACCAGCAGTATATGAGAATACTTAATCTACCATTCTGACAAATAAAGTCATATAACACTATTGGTTTTACTTGCTTGTCTTTGATTCCTAGGATGCATTGAACATCTTTTACTAGGTTAATTGATAATTGACTCTATTGACTTTCACAAAATCTGGTCATTCACACATACATCATATATATAAATTAATATAATAATAATGTAACTGTATTAACTTAATGAAGCCACTGCATGATGATTAGGGTGCTGTGTTAATGATAATATCATTCTGACCCTTGGGGTGCTTGGGTGGCTCAGTCTGTTAAGCATCCAACTCTTGGTTTTGGCTCAGGTCTCACAGTTCATGAGTTCGAGCCCTGCATTGGGCTTCCCACTGACAGTGCAGAGCCTGCTTGGGATTCTCTCTCTCTTTCTCTCTCTCTCTGCCTCTCCCCTGCTTGCTCTGTCTCTCTTTCAAAATAAATAAATAAAAACATTTTTTAAAAACCTTTAAAAAATATCATTCTGACCCTTGCAGGGAGATTTTGGGTTTTGCGAATAACCAAATACATAGAATAATGGTATTTCCAAGTTGGGAGGACCACAGAATATTCTAACTCAGTAGTTTTTAAACAGTGGAATTCATTTTTAAGCAAAACTTTTTAGTATGAAAACCTAATAAATAGACAAAGTGGATCTGCTCCTAATAAAATTAAATAGGGCAAGGGGAAGGTAGAATTCAGCTTGTTATTTTTTTCTCTTTCTGACTCCCAGGTGACTCAGAAAGCCACAAGACCCTATAGCTCACAATATGAAAATCAACAAAGACGGCATGATAATTTGTACTCTGAACTGGCCCTCTGCTTGCTTGGAACACAGAACAACGATAGATAAATCATTCAGAACATGTTTTCTGACCACAGGGGAATGAAGCAAAAAATTAAAAACAAACATATCACTAGAAAATTCTCTCTCTTTAAAAAATAAGCAATACATGTCTAAATAAACCAACTGTCAAAGAAGAAACAACAAAGAATATTAGAAAGCATTTTGTACTGAATAATGATGAAAGTATGGTCATCAAACTGTGTGAAATACAGCTAAAGCCTTGCTAAGGTGGAAATATACTGCCTTAAACTGTGTAGATTAGAAAATACAATTACCTAAGTATCCAAACCCAAGAGGCTGGAGAAAAAAAATGAACCCCAAGAAAATGAAGGGAAGGAAAACATAAAAACACAATATGAAGAAATTAATTAAAAATAAACATTAATACACAAAATTTTTTAAAACTCAAAAAGCAGTTCTTATAGAAGATGGATAAAATTAAATAGACTTCTAGGAAATATGACCAAAAAAAGAGATGAGAAAAACCAATATCAGACATTCCTGAGGATATCACTACAGATGTTGCAGATATTAATAGATAATTCATGTGAATAGAGAATTTCAAATGGACACATTTCTAGAAATCTATCAAAACTAAAACAAGGAATAAAAGATATAAATAATCCCATATCTATTAAATAAATTGAATCTAAAATTTAAATCCATTCCATTGTATGATCTCAAGACCTAGAAGTCTTTATCAGTGAATTCTTCTTAACATTTAAGGAAGAAGTAACATCAGTTTCTCACACTCTTTCCCAGAGATTAAGGAGAAATGTTTGAGAATGGGAATGGATGGGAAAATTTTCATTTCCATTTAGGAGGCCAGCCTAACTTGACATTAAAATTTGACAAAGGGGGCACCTGGGTGGCTCAATCGGTTGAGCATCCAACTTCAGCTCAGGTCATGATTTCACGGTTTGTGGGTTCGAGCCCCATTTAGGCTCTGTGCTGACAGCTACCTTGGAGCCTGGAGCCTGTCAACAGATTCTATGTCTCCCTCTCTCCCTGACCCTCCCCTGCTCGCTCGCTTTCTCTCTCTCAAAAATAAAAATAAAAAATAAACTTGACAAGGGTATTACCAAAAAAAGAAACTTTTTTATGACATTTCTAATGAACACAGGTGCAAAAATCTAAATATTAGCAATCTGAATTCAGTGATGTACAAAAGGATAATATAGTATGACCAAATGAGGCTTTACCTCAAGAATGCAAGTGTATCAGTTAATATTTTGCAATGATAATGCTGTTTAACAAAACACACTAAAACTCAATGGTTCAAACAATAACCATTTGTTTAGCCTACAAGTCTATGAGAGGGATTTGTAGCCCTAGTCATGGCTGGCTTCCTCAAATGTCTCTAAAAATGCTAGTGGGAATGTAGATTGCTAAGAAGACTGAAAAATCTCTTTAGAATTATCTGCTAATGCTGAACACATGCTTATTCTACAAACTAGCAATTCCACACTTAAGCATATATCGGAAGGAAATGCAAATATATTTTCTCAAAAACATACAAGATTGCTCATAGCCATACTATCTGTAATAGCTACAACATGGAAATCATAAAGATACCTATCAAAAGTAGGATGAATACATAAATTATGGAATATTCATATAAGATAATTCCATTTAACAGTAAAATAATTGTTGTAAGCAACAATACCTGTGGTTGAACAAAGGAAGCCAGACTTCCTTCCCCCCACACATGAAAGAAATGGAGAGAAGAAAAAAGTATCATTTAATTTATATTAATTTCAAAAACATGAAAAATTACTCTCTGGATTTATAAGTCAAGTTAGTGGTTACCCTTTAGAATGCTGTGACTGGAAGGAGCATTGAGTAATTTACTCAAAATATTCTGTTTCTTCACCTGGGGACTTGTTACATGGATGTGTTCAGTGTGTGCAAATTTGAGTTGGACACTTACATGTGATTTTGTGCATACTGTTATGCTTAATTTTCAAAAGGTAATTTTGTATTTCAAAACATATAGAAAATATAGAATATAGAAATATAGAGAAAACATAGAATAGCCATATCAAAAAGGAAAAATAAAAGATGCCATTCCAGGTTAAAATGGCAAAGCACCAAGCGAGGGAAGACTACATATATCAGATACACGCTTCTGTTAAAGGACTTTTGTCTAAAATAATTCCCACAGATCAAAGCACAACTCTTTTCTCAAAGGTGCAAAGACTTGAATAGGCCCTTTACAAATGAAGAAATCCAAATTACAAAAAACATAAAAAAAAAGTTCAACTTCATTAGTCATCAGGAAAATACATATTAAAATCAACATGAGAGTCTACTACATACACACACCAGAATGACTAAAATGAAAACTGTTCATTCCAAATGGCAGCAAGGTTGTGGAGCAATAGGAACTTTTATACACTGTTTATGGGAGTGTAAATTGGTGCAAAAATGTTGAAATTCTGTGCAGCACTATTCATTAAAGATAATATATACATAGGATATAACCAGTAATTCTACTTGTAGACATATATCAAGCAGAAATGTTCTGTTTTCAAATGTTCTCCAAAAGGATGCACAAGAATGTTCATAGGAAGAGGCACCTCGGTGGCTCAGTCTGTTTGGCTCAGGTCATGGCCTCACACAGTTCATGAGTTCGAGCACCACACTGGAGCTCTGTGCTGACACTGTGGACCTGCTTGCGATTCTCTGTCTCTTGTCTCTCTCTCTGGTCCTCTCCCACTCTCTCCCTCTCTCCTTCCATCTCTCTCTCTCTTCCTCTCTCTCAAAAATAAACTTAAAAAAAATAAGATTGTTCATAGGAAAAATATTTGGATTAACCAAAAACTAATATATATATATATATATATATATATATCCATTAATATATATATATCCATTAATAATAGAATGGATAAATAATCTTTGGAATATTCAAATGATAAAACAGTACATAGCTATGAGAAAGAACTAACTATTGCCTCAAGCAAAAATACAGCTACATTTTACTAGCATGATATTCAGCCAAAGAAGGCAAAGGAAAAGAACATATTCTACATTATTCCGTTTATGTGAATTTCAGAAAATAGTCATAACTAACTAACAGTGTTAGAAGTGTGCATAGTAGTTACCTTTCAGGGAAGGTCATGACTGAGAGAGAACATGATGGGGCTTCTGGGCTACTAGCTAGATTAGTGTTTTCATCATGCTGTGCACAATTTTCTGCACACAGACTGTTCTTTAACAAGGTTTTTTTTTGAAAAGTAAGAAGGACAACCAAACCAAACCAAGCCAAACAACCCATAAACAAAGTTAAAATGCAAGCCCTGACTGAGAGATATTAATATTAATACATATAATTGACCACAACATAGGAAGAATTCTTACAAGCCAATAAGGAAAGGACAACTACTCCCCTAGAAACGTACAAAATATGTAAAGAGCTAATTCACAGAAGGTAATAGAAATGGTCAAAACCCTATTAAAAACACTCAAGCTCCCTGGTTATCATGGAAATATAAATTAATACAATATTAGATATCTTTTTATATTCATCAGAATGGCAACAATCTGACAATGCCCAGTGAATGCTGAATGAAGACTTAGGGCAATGAGGAGTTTCATAAACTACCATATGTTCAGCCCCTAACAGCTGATTGGAGAATAAATTGATAAAACAGCTTAGAAGAGAAATTTGAAGCAAATTTCTAGCAAATTTGAAGATATGCAGAACTGATTTTTCATTCAGCAGTTCCACTCTTAGTATTTCTAGAGAAATATGCACAGGTAAAAGAAAACATAAAATGATGTTAAATAAATCAGGGGTGAGTGAGTGAAAATAACCAAAATGTTCATCAGTACAAGAACAGGTAAGTTAATTGTGAAACAGTAAAATCCCTCTATAATGCAAGAAATGGGGTCCAAATTTACACCCAGGTAAAATGAGGAGCTAAGCTAAGGTCTTGCAGTTTCTCAGATCCACCATCTAGTTTGGCAGTGCATGGTGGAGTTGTCTAATTCAGTTTAAAGATCAATGAAAGTAATTCTAGGTCCTATGTTTGGAGAGGAGTCCCATAAGAGTACTCAGAATACTGAGATTTTCCCAGTTGGTTGTCACCTTTTATAAGGGTTACATTCAAGGAAATAAGGCTGAAGGGGTACTGGGGATAAGAAGACATATTCTGGTCTTATTCTCCAAAGATAAACACTGCAGTGTGAATAAGCTTCCAATATCAGGAACCAAGGTAACCAGCTAAGAGCTTGAGTCGGTCATCCATTTCAGCCAAACTGAAAGCTGTTTTACAGAGATTTTAAGGATCTTTATTTAACTTTGAAGTCGTATGTGAAGTGTTCTGAATATCCTGTAGAAAGGGTTCATCTACAGCACTGATAAGATTCTCAAAGATGTCTACAACTCAGTAACAATTAAGATGCTATGCCAAACAAACATTTATCCCTCCACACACAGGCAGATGTTTAAGCAAAAAAGAAGAAAAAACAGTGTCAAGTGCAAGTGTCATTTAGCATTGGACGTTCAGAGCTCCTTTTCCATACCCAGGTTCATTCTCATAAAATAGCAAAACTTTTTCACATCAACAGTGGTTTGGATAGTTGAGAAGACATTGGTTTCCAAATCTGGTCAATCATTGGCATCACCTGGAGAGCTTTTAAAAATAACCATCTCTATGAAATTCTGAATCAGCACCCTGCGTTAAAAACAACATGTATTTCAAAAACCATGTATTAAAAAACAACAACCCTTCGCTTTACTAGCCAGGTTTTAGAATGACTAAATTAGAATGTGATTCTAATCAAGCTAGCTTATGTTTTTGATCCACTATAGTCAATGAATTTCATAGAGAGAAAAAACTCTGACCAATGATAACAAATTGTATCCTTAAAAGTCTTTCTGCCACTAAATCCTTTTTATATCCAGGAGAAAAACAGAGGACTATACAGGAACTGAAAGCGTGTGAGTATAATTCATTACTCCTATTGGAAAAGTGACTTAGACTTATGTCCCACGAATGATATATGACAGTATCACCATCCATTAAGACAACCACAGAACTTATATCTCTGTTAGGTCTTTGCATACACGCTAGAATGGGAATAAGCATGCAAAATATAACTGAAGTTTTTATGTCTTTATTTCAGGGGGGTTCATGCAAATTTTGTGAAATTGGTAAAGAATCTTCAAAACTACACAATGTCTTGTAATATAAAGTTCCCTAACCAATTTAACTGATAAATAAAAAACAATGAACAGAATATTTAAGAAAAGTATATAGCATGTTTATGTATTTTAAAATCAGCTACCAATGGGGCGCCTGGGTGGCTCAGTCTGTTGAGCGTCTGACTTTGGCTCAGGTCATGATCTCACGGTTCGTGGGTTCGAGCCTCGCGTCGGGCTCTGTGCTGACAGCTCAGAGCCTGGAGCTTGCTTCAGATTCTGTGTCTCCCTCTCTCTCTGCCCCTCCCCTGTTCACGCTGTCTCTCTCTCTCTCAGAAATAAATAAAAAGCATTAATAAAAAATTTAAAAAAATAAATAAAATCAGCTACCATTTATTGGGTGTTAATTGTACGACAGTCAGTTTGATAAGCATTTAGATCCATGATTTTAATCTTCCAAAAAGCCACACTATAGGAGACAAATACTATCTCCTATTTTATAGATGATAAAACAGACTGAGATATTAAAGTGATATAATTTGACCAAGATTACCAATTAGTTATGATCTATATAATTCCAGAGCAGAGCTGCATTAGGATCAGGCCTTATACACGTTTGCCTTTGAGGGCCCCTTCCTCAACAAAACATTAAAGGTTATGTTTTTTAACTGCATTGTTATAAAGATGAATGTAATCCAGGCTAGATAATATTCATTTTTTCTCCAGCCAAACGGACTAAATAAAAACAGAGAATGTATAAATTACAAATATTAGGAAGAAAAAGGTGATATTACTACAGAACCTACAGAAATTAAAAGGAATACTAAATACAATAAATAAGTCTATGCCCATAAATTCAACAATGTGCATTATTAAATGAACCAATTCCATGAAATAATCAAGCTACTGAAAATCACTCAAGTAGAAAGAGATAATCTGGATAGTCCTAAATCTATCAAGAAAATTTAATTTATAGTTAAAACCCCTCCAACAAAGAAAGCTTTAGCCCCATACGATTTTAAAGCCTAATTCTATCAAACATCTAAGGAAGAAATAATACAATTTCTATAAAATCTCTTCCAGAGAATAGAAGGGAACACTCCAAAACCATTTAATTATCTGATTACCAGTCAGTCAAGTAATTAATTATCAATTAATTATCCTGATAACCAAATCAGACAAAGACATCAAAAGACAAGAAAAACTACAGATTATTGCTTATAAACATGGGCATGATTCTTAGCAAAATAGTAGTAAAGCAAATCAAATCAAAATATCAGCCTTAAATAGTATAATCCTCATATAGTTACTGTTTTAAACAGTCAAATCTGTTTGAAAGAAACAATAAAAATAAATGGTAGTCTTACTTATTTATTTACCAGTTTTTAATCCTTTCTTTATATCTGTGTTGCCAACTTGTTTCATTTTACTTCTACCTGAAAAACTTTGGCATGTCTGATAGTACGTATATGCTGACAATAAATTCTCTCAGCTTTTGTCAGAAAATGTTCTTCTTTCATTTTTGAAATACACTTCCACTGAATATGTAATTCCAAATTGACACTGTGTTTTTTTCTTATAGCAGTATGAAGATGTCATTCCATTGCATTTTAGCTTGCATTGTTTCTGAGAAGAATCAGTTATTAATCCTATGTTCACCCATATGTAATAATTCCCCCCCACACTTTTCCACCCCAAATCATTTATAATTTTCTCTTTACTTTTATGTTAAAGTTTTCCGTTTGTTCTTCAGCAGTTTATGTTGTGCATAAGTGTGGTTTTCATTATACATATTCTGCTTGGAATTTTCTAGCTTTTAATATTTATAGTATGCTACTTTTCATTATCATTTTGCTATGGTTATGAAATGTTATTCTATAATAAATTTCATGTACAATTTTGTTCAATATTATTCTGCCTCACTTTTTCTGGCATTATGATTACATATATCTTATACACCTTGATATTTTCTCATACAGCAATAATGTCCTGTTCTGTATGAAGTAATTCCCTCTGTGTTCCATTCGGGGCATCTTTTTTTTTTTAATGAATTTCACTTATCAAGTTCCCTTATCCTCTCTTCTGTAGCATTTACTCTGATATTTAGCCGACCCAATGCATTTTACAGTTTAACATTTTATGTTTTGACCTATGACATTTTTGGGTTAACTTTTGTATAGGACACAAGTTATTGTAAGGTTCTTGTTTCTTATCTATGTACAATTTTTTTCAACAGAATTGTTTCCTCCTCTGAATTACTTCTGCAACTTTGTAAAAGAATCAGTCAGCCATATTTGTGTGCATATATTTCTGGAATCTTTTCTGTTCTATTGATATATGTGTCTCTCCCTCCATCAAAACATACTGTCTTGATTATTATAACTAAAGAGTAAGTTTTAAAATCAAATAGTGTGATTTCTCCAACTTTATTCTTCTTTGTCAAAATTTTTTCAGTTATTCTAGTTCCTTTGATATGCCATATACATTTTAGAATCAGTTTATCTATATTTCCAAACATATTGCTAGAATTTTTACAGGAATTAGATATACACTTGGGGAGAATTGGTATCTCTACATCCATAAACATAGTATGTCTCTCCATTTATTTATGTTTTAGTTTAGTTTCTCATTTAGTGTTTTTGTAGTTTTTAGCATATGTATTCTGTAGAGATTGTGTTACATTTACATGTAAGTATTTTATCTGTTCACAGCTATTATAAATGCTGTTGTGTTTTAAATTTTTGTTTCATATTGTTGATGCCAGCATACAGAAATATGTTTATTCTATACACTAACAACAAACTATCTGAAAAAAACTCAGAAACAGTCCCATTTATAACACCAAAAACAATAAAATGTTTAGGAATAAACTTAACTATAAAGGTGAAAGACTTGTATATTAAAAAATACAAAATACTGATGAAAATAAGTTAAAGAAGGCAAAAACAAATGAAAAGATCCCATATTCATGAGTTAGAAGACTTAATACCGTTAAAATGTCCATACTACCCAAAGTGATCTACAGTTCACTGCAATCCCTATCAAAATCCCAATGGCATTTTTACAGAAATTATAATATATTCACAATAGCGAAGATATGGAGACAGTCTTAATGCCCATCAAGAGACAGATGGATAAATAACATGGTACATACATATAATGGAATGCTATTCAGCTTTAAAAAAGAAGGAAATTCTGCAATATGCAACAACATGGTTGAAACTTAAGGACGTTATACTGAAATAAGATGGTCATAGAAAGACGAAGACTAAATGAGTCCCTCTATGAAAATCTTAAATAGTCAAAATCACAGAATCAAAGAATGGAACAGTGGTTGCTGGAGGGGGTAGAGGGTAAGGGAAATGGGTAGTTAATAATTAATGGGTGTGAAGTTTCAGCTAAAGCAAAATGAACAAATTCTAGAAATTTGATGTAAAACATTTTATCTATCAACAACACAACACTGTATGGTATACTTAAAAAGTGTTAAGAGGATAGGACTCAGGTCTCAGAATAAGTGTGCCTAACCATAATACAAGAAATTTTTTTTAATGTTTTATTTATTTCTAGGAGAGAGAGAGAGACAGCGTGAGCAGGGGAGGGTCAGAGAGAGAGGGAGTCACAGACTGAAACAGGCTCCAGGCTCTGAGTTGGCAGTCAGCACAGAGCCCGATGCGGGGCTCGAACCCACGAACCGCTAGATCATGACCTAAGCAAAAGTCGGAGGCTTAACCGACTAAGCCACCCAGGCGCCCCAATACAAGAAATTTTTTAAAAAGCTAAACTGAGAAAAAATAATCTATGTATTTTCATTGTAGAGTGGGATTCTATAATAAATTTCATTGAAAGACAACTTAAAACAAGGAAAAAAAAGAAACACATTTGATATTTGTGTTGATGTTGTGTCCTGTGATCTTGTTAAACTTATGTATTAGTTCTGTGACTATAATTTTTTTTGTAGATTCCTCAGGATTTTTTATATAGACAATCATGTCACCTTTAAATAGGGACAGTTTTCTTTTTTTCCTTTCCAATTGGCTTGTCTTTTGGTTCCCTTTCCTGCCTTATTGCTGCACCATGTTAAATAGAAGTGGGGAATGCAGACATCCCTTATTTTTCCCCAATTTTGTGGGTAATTAATTCAGTCTTTTTTTAAAAATTTTTATGTCTTTATTTTGAGAGAGAGAGAGAGAGAGACAGAGAGTGAGCGGGGGAGGGGCAGAGAAAGAGGGAGATAGAATCTGAAGCAGGCTCCAGGCTCTGAGCTGTCAGCACAGAGCCTGATGTGGGGCTCAAACCCACAAACTGTGAGATCATGACCTGAGCCGAAGTCAGATGCTTAACGAACTGAGACACCCAGGCATCCCAATTATTCAGTCTCTTATCACTGAAGATTTTATGCCTAAAGATAACATTAGGCAGTAGCTTTTTTTGTAGGTGTCCCTTAACAGCCTGAGGAAGTCCTTTTTTATTCCTAGCTTGTTGAGAGTTTTTAATCATGAATGGGTGTTAAGACTCCGTTGAAGNATAAATACAACTGTATTTACTATAAACTAAAATCTAACTATAATGTGTTTGGTTATTTAAATTTTTAAAATTTTCTGATAGATTTTTTTAAAAATTCTGAAGCAGCCTGTGTTCCTGGAATAAACTGTTCCTGATTATGGTATATTTTTTATTAATAGATTTAATTTGTTGATTTTTTAAATTTTTATTTATTTATTTATTTAGAAAGCACATGCATGTAGTGAGCAGGGGAGGGCCAGAGAGATAGAGAGAGAGGGAGAAAACCAAGCAGGCTCCACACTCAGTGTGGAGCTTGATCTCACAACTGCAAGATCATGACCTGAGCCAAAATCAAGAGTCAAACGCCTGATTGAGCCACCCAGATGTCCCTAATTTGTTAGTCTTTAAAATAACTTTGTATTTATTATAATGAGAAAATATTGGTCTGTGTCTTATTTTTGTTGTTTGTTTTGGTACTGTCTGTTCTGTTTAATTTTAGTGTTAGGGTAATGTTGACCTCATAAAATGAGTTGGGTTTTCCCTCTTCTTCTATTGTCTAGAAAAGATTATGTAAAACTAATGTTATTTCTTCTTTAAATATTTGGTGGAATCTGTCAGTAAAATCATCTAAAGACTTTCTTTTTAGCCAGCTATCTAATATGTATTTTCTAAACTTTTAGCTACTGTATTTTCTAGCTCTAGAGTTTCTATTTTGACTCCTTTTTATTGTCTACAGGTCTCTAAGATTATTTGCCTATTCATTTTCTTTCTTCATCTTTTCCTAGACATCTTCAAATATGATTCCAATAATACATGAATTTTTTGTCTGCTTATTGCAACATCTGGTTCATCTGTGCATCAGTTTCCTTTGAAGTTTTTGATGACAGATATCATTATTTAGTTTCTTTACATCTCATACTATTTTATTGTATAAAATTGCATCACACATAGAACTACAATGGAGATTGAATTATAGTCTTATTTTGTTTGGTTTATCCCAGAAAATGTGAACTCTTTTCTATATGATAAAGTTGAGAAAGTGATTGTTTACCTTTTACCATGTAATAAATTGATTTGGGATTAATCCCCGACATTTAGAAACTGAACACATTTCTCATGAGCTCAAGTCCCAACCTCCAGGTCTGCCACTGTAGGCACCGCTGATTAAGGGTTAGTCTCTTATCAAAGTTTGATCCTAAAGCCAGGAGGGGGCTGGGTTGGAGTATCACCTTTAGAGTGAATTCTTTCAGGCTGACTTCAAAGTTCAGAAGACAACTTGAGAGTATACAAATTCTTCCTAGTTTTTGGCTCTGCCTTCACTTTCACTGCCATTATTTTTATTATTTTTTTTAAAAAATTTTTAATGTTTTATTTATTTCTGAGAAAAAGAGAGACAGCATGAACAGGGTAGGGCCAGAGAGAGGGGGAGACACAGAATCCGAAACAGGCTCCAGGCTCTGAGCTGGCAGTCAGCACAGAGCCCGAGGCGGGGCCCAAACCCACGAACCGTGAGATCATGACCTGAGCTGAAGTCGGACGCTTAACCAACTGAGCCACCCAGGCACCCCATTATTTTTATTATTATTAAACAGGTTTCACACAGTGTGGAGCCCAATGTGGGGCTTAAACTCACAACCCTGAGATCAAGACCAGAGCTGAGATCAAGAGTCAATGCTCAACTGACTGAGCCACCCA
This sequence comes from Crocuta crocuta, assembly GCF_008692635.1. Lineage (NCBI taxonomy): Eukaryota > Metazoa > Chordata > Mammalia > Carnivora > Hyaenidae > Crocuta > Crocuta crocuta. Next base: position 1,920,824 of record NW_027529669.1, read on the forward strand.
GGTGCTCCTCACTGCCATTTCTGCAGCAAAACTGGGAGGTGATTTTTGGAGAGAATCATTTCAAGCAAATTATTAGTGCATGAAAGATAGTGTTAAAGGAAGAAACATAACTAGTTAAAAACATAGAGACATAATAGGTAGATGATAATATAAGAAAGTAGATTCATATTTGTTTGAATTATCATGTCCAATTGGATCCTAATTAGTGATCAAAACTGACAGTTTCAAAGTCACATCTATGAGGATGTTTAACAAAGAGAAGAACAAGAAAATGAGAACTATTTTCAAATGATTATAGGATTATCCTTACAAGAGATATTAGAGTTGTTCTTTGTTGTTCTGGAGAGCAAAACTAGGGCCAGCAAGCAGAAATTTAGGGAGGCCTATTGTAACCTCAATTAATTTATTCAACAAATATGCTTTGAGAAGCTATTATATGGCAGGCACTATTCTTGACACTTAAGATCTATCAATGAACAAAAAGAACAAAATTTCTGACCTCACAGAATGTACAATTTAGCAAGAGAAATCTAAGTAAGGGGAAATCTAAGAAATCAATGATAGGAGAAAGTTGAACTGTCAAAAGTGGGAAAAGTGACTATTAACTGCCTGAATCCTCTGGCGGGATCTTGATAATTATTTAGCATATTCCTGAGGCAATTCCTAAATAAGAACAGAGCTGAATCAGATGACCTCTGAAGTTTCTTCTTCTTGTAGGATGTTATGAAATTTTGACAATTTAAATTATGTCTAATCAACATCATGGAATTTGTTACTAGCATTCACTGAGAATTAGAATGGGTTAATTTCTCCCTTGGATGTCAAAAGGTAGGATCACAGTTGCCATTTATGACCAGCCATTCTATGTCAATAAATTGGTTTGAGCTTCTAGTTCTTACATATAGTGTGCCCCTTCCACATATCCCCCATGTCTCAGCTAAAAAATCATTTCCTCATTCCCTGAACCCTAAATCTTAATTAGTGTAAATGCTAAATGTATACTTTATCTTTCTTACGCTTTGCTTCTCCTGCATGGGACTCATCTCAATCTGTGATTATACTCTCTCTATATGTGATTATTCTCTTAGTGTCCATATCACAACCAATCTGCAAGCTTCATGAGAGTAGGGACTGTGTTTTCTTCACCATTTTATATTAAGGACCTACCTCAGTCCTTGACACATGATGAAGTACGATAATTATTTATTTGGTGGTGAACATGAGTTAATTCAGTAAGAAACCTGGGGAACAGAAATTCTTCACCTTCAAGTTATCAAGAACGTTAACTGGGAGGCAAACCATGAGAGACTCTTGAATACTGAGAACAAACTGAGGGCTGATGGGGGTGGGGCAGGGGGGTGATGTGCATGGAGGAGGGCACTTGTTGGGATGAGCACTGGGTGTTATATAGAAGCCAACTTGACAATAAACTATAAAAGAAGATTAATTAATTAATTAAATAGTAGGGAAATATGTGGCACAATTTAGGTAGATTCCTATTTAAAAATTTTAAAAACGGGTGCCTGGGTGGCTCAATCAGTTAAGTGCTCGACTTTGGCTCAGGTCATGATCTCATGGTTCGTGGGTTCGAGCCCTGTTTTGGGCTCTGCTCAGAACTTGAAGCCTGCTTCAGATTCTCTCTCTTCTTGTGTACACACTCTCTCTCTCCTTCTCTCTCAAAAATAAAAAAATAAAACGTTTAAAAAAGGGTGTTGACTGACTGGTTTAGTTGGGAGAAGCCACAAAGAAAGGAGGACTGTCTCAAAGTTTGGATCTTTTCACGCATTTCTCTCCCTTCTTGAATACCTAGAACTCAGGAATGCCAGAGGTGGAACTTATCTACAGCCTCATTTGACAGAAGAGAAACCTTGAAGCCAACCTAGAGGAACAGGCTATGAATATGCATGGATCCACGGATACACAGGGGGCATTTTTAAGAGCTACTTTCAGAAATATTTTGGAACACACACACACACACACACACACACACACACACACACACACACACACACACAAAATAACCCTCTCAAACTATCCAACTCAAGTTTAAAATCCATGCTCAGCTGTTGATCTGAAAGTGGCTGAAGATATGAGAAGGTAACCGTGGGGAGGGGCCCAGCCCTCCATGTGCACAGTATCTACCCCCCCACACACACGGGCACAGGGCCCCCCACACGTGCACAGCGTCCCCCGGGGCCAGGGTGCTGAAGGAGCCTGCCAGGCCTGCCTGCACAGAGCTGAAATGCTGACAGCCCTCTGATTGCAAACGGTCACCACAGTAACTTTCCGAAACCTCCCACGGCGGGGGTGGGGGAGGGGAAACCAAAAATCCCAAATATAATTTAATTTCCAGAGTAAACACTTTCACGTAAAAACGGCCAAGGCTTTCCTCGAGGCGAGGCTGCTTTCTTCGGCATTACCACACTGCCCCCTGGAGCATTCTGCAGAAACCCTCCACAGAGCTGGCTCTGACTACAGCAAATGTCAGAACACACTGTCCACAGAGCCAGCGACACGGAAGGACAAAGTTATGATATAGAAGCACCTATGGGAGGGAAGGGGCTTAGGGGGCTGAGTGCAAATAACGAAAACATTAATTGCTGGGAATGTTCAATTACTCTTGAAAGACCTGTGAGCAAAGTGCACTGTAAGTGATCAAAACCAGAGATACCCACTGGTACGCTGCTCCAAACACCTGCCCTAGGATCCTGCTCTGGTGGTATAGTTTTCCAGCATTTATTAAGTGTTTACTACATGTCAGGGGTTGTGCTAATCCCAGTATGTGTATTTTCTTACTTAATCCTCATGGTAGCATTGTCAGGTGGAAGCTACCATTTTCCAGATACGAAGATGGAGACTCTGGAAGCTTAAGTAACTTTTCCATAACTATGTGATCAGTAAATGGCTGAGCAGGGATCTAAGGTGAGATCTGTGAAACTGTGCTGTGTTAGGAAGAATCCAGATATTTCTACCTCTGTCAGCTCTATGATTTGGGGCTGCTTTTCCCCTGCATCTATACTCTCAGTTTCTCCTCTGCACAGTAAAGCAACTCTGTTAGACCACTTCTAAGGGTTAAAACTTGAAACTTCTATGATGCTATGGCATTGACAGCTTAACAAGAATTAGTTCAATAAAGTTTAGCCAGTCAGTTAAAAGCACTGAAAAGAGACACAAGACAGAAAGTTCTGATGGGTAGTGGTACAGGGATGGAGATCTGCTTTGCCCAGGGCACAGGAAGGGGAATCCCAGGGCCTGGGAAAATTAGCTGAAAGATGGAGGTCTAGAGAGAAGAGCCAGGTCCAATTGTATGTCTTATAATCACAGGCTCCATCTGCTTCTTAATTTGGACACAAAGTGGCCTTGCACAGAGTTGGTATCTGGTCCATCTTAGAGCAAGAGTAAAATATTCTACCATGTTACAATGTGATCAGTTCCATTCATGGAACAATATCCATTCTGGTTAGAATTCATTTGAAGACAGTGGGGGATACAGTGTTTAAAAACTGTGAAGTAAATTAAATTGGAAAGCCATTTATCCCTTCCCACTCAAATCTGTCACCTGCAGGGTTGTGGAGAAGTCAGTAGCGTTCATTAGCTGCTACTGAACTTAAAAATTTCTTCTCTTCCATCTCCCCCTATTCCTCCTCCTCCTCCTCCAACAACAACAACAATAACAACAACAACAACTTATTGAGCCCCACCTCTGTCACTAACATTAGTTTAATGATTGCCAAGAAGTTGTCAGGTTTTCATTCCTTGCCTTATGGATATTGCAAAATTTAAGACCTTCAATACTTCGATAATTTTGCACACGTACACACATACATTCATTGATCCATTATATATGCTGGCACTATAGTCCTATTCTAGAAACTGAGGTAAGTGTTCATTTCAACTTGCCCTCCAATTCTTACTTAGTGTGAGGTATAAGAAAACAAAACAGGCAACCATTAAATTCCAAGCTTATAGGGGCCACGAGAGAGGTATGCCCAGGGAGCTATAAGGCTCACAACCTAACTCAGCCTGAAGGAAAAAGAAAGGCTAGGGAACTATCAAGGGGAAGTGACAAATCAAGCTGAGTTGGGGAGAGTGGGAAGGATGCTCGAGGCAGAGAAACTATAGTAAGCCAAGATACTGCTATACAGAAGCAGAGAAACTATAGTAAGCCAAGATACTGCTATACAGAACAGTGTGATTTATTCAGGAAACTGCATAAAGTTCATTCTGACAGCTGGCCAGGAGGATGCCTGTGGAAGAGTGACAGAAGATAAGCTGGAGAGCTAGGCAGGGGACAGATCAAAAGGATTTTGTTGTATCTTATATACAATTTATTTCAACTTTGATCCTAGGGGGCACCTGGCTGGCTCAGTCAGTTAAGCGTCAGATTGGCTCAGGTCATGATGTGGTTCGCGAGTTCAAGACCCACGTGCTGATAGCACAGAGCCCACTTTGGATCCTCTGTTCCCGCTCTCTCCCCCCTTCCCAAAATTAAACAAACATTAAAAAAAGGAGTAAATGTTTTTTAAAAAATTGATCCTAGGAGCCCTTGGGTGGCTCAGTTGGTTAAACATCCAAATCTTGACTTTGGCTCAGGTCATGATCTCACAGTTCATGGGACTGAGCTTTGCACTGATGGCATTGGGCCTGCTTGGGATTCTCTCTCTCCCTCAAAATAAATAAATAAACATAAAAAAGTTTTGATCTTAAAGGAATTAGGAAGCCTTCGAAGGATTTCATGCAATGCAATTATCCTTAAATAAAATCAGAAAACATTTAAAAAGTCTCAGTGCCCAAGACCTGAAAAAAACATAACTGAGACTAAAATGATAATCATACTAGTGAGATGAGGAGGAGGATGACGAAAATGAGAATTAATACAATGAGTAACCAGAATGTTTTAGGCTGTTGACAACTCTAGATTTTATCATTTAGGATGGTACATGTAATAGAATCTGTACTTGATTTGTAATGTGTTTACAGGGTGATGATAGCATCTATGAATTAGCTTGTTGGGTTTACAACACTCTCTTACAGAGAGTAAATAATTTCACCTCCCTTGTATCTTCCCTACTTTGGAAGGATGTGGTTGCAATCACATGTGCTTTCCAGGGCCCCTCTTGATTATATTGTTTCCCCTCATTGCAGTGATCTAGTCTAAAATTGAAACAATTCTTCCAGAATTACACACCAGGTGAACCCTTCTTTCACCCACGCTGTCTATAAAATTCCTGTATCATTCTCTGGATTGTGTTTAGAAAGAAAAACTACCGAAGAATATCTTTGAAGAGTCTGAAATTCATAAAAAGAAGAGCACTATAACCTGAAAATAGAACTGGAAAACTTATTTGCTCTTTCCTTGCAGCTCTTGTGCAGACAAGGAATTATGATGCAAGCTCACTGGCTGACCATAAATTGTCCAATTTCTTCACGCCTCCAAGCCGATGCCAACTTGCCATCAGCATCTGCTCTTGATCTTTCCAGTCTGGTTCTTCACTTTTTAAACTAAAGCCTGGTTCTTTACAATCTCTGTCTGATTAACTTAGGATCTGGCTTTTCTCAAACTTCTGCCCATTCACGAACTGATCTAACAATGCAGAGTTTCCTTGGACTTCGAACATCTCAATGAAAATCAGGCAATGGAAAAAATATGTAATTTACACCAAACAGTTCCCATTTGCTCAGAGATTTCGGAGCCACTCTTGGTTACTTATTCATGTCACATCACTGAGGATTTTCCTGATCATCTTATTTAAAAATTATAATTTGTCCCACACTCCCATTCCACATGCTCCACCCTAATTATTATGTAGACTTTTATAGCACTTCATTCATTTTAGTTATTACTTGTCTGTCCCCACATATACATGTATGTGTGTGTAGAAGGAGATGTTTAAAAGATGTATAAATGCACACTCACATCTACATTTCAATAAAGAGAACTAGATAGATAGAAATGAATAATATAAATAAAATAAATAAATAGAAATACAGGTAGATAGGTAGGCAGGTGGTAGGTAGAGATACATTTGTGTTTCTATGGGTGTGTAGGAAGAGACATATTGGAGAAATAGAAAACGTTAACATAGACAGCCAGAGTGAGAATTATCAAGAGTATTCTTCCAGACAATGATTTCTATACAAATAATGAATATAGTCAATCTAACCGTTACTTTCAGACTCACAAAAGAGTTTGGAATTGAAACTCTTCTAAGAAATCCAGGGTGGTCTCTTATGTTCAGTATTTAGACTTCATCCAAAGTATGGTGTCCCCCTCCCCTCCTCATTTGAGATATCAGGCTGACTTCAAGAACCATCTACCCTTGGAGCAGTATCCCAAACTACGGACCTCATCACCAGTCTTACGGAGAGGTGAAATGCAAAGCTGAAGGGCTCTTCTCAGTGGCAGTAGCAAGGAGTGTTTTAGGGGAGTTTTGTCACATCCCCAACTCTAACACCAACCCAGGAGAAATATAATCTAAGTGAAACCCATGATGAGACTTCAAATATTCTGAGATATCTCCATGGTTACTCAGCCCCATCCCAACCTTCTTACCAGATGGCTACCCTAAGCCTCTCCTCTATGAAAATTCTAGAACCACAATGCTCTTCTTCATTCCCTGGGTAATCCACAACATACAATATAGTGTTTCAATAATCAGGGTTCTTTAGAGGCCTTAAGTCTGAAAGGAGACCACTATAAATCTCCACGTACTATGGTTTCTCTGTCTCTTTCTCTATCTTACACACACATGTGCATGCACACACAAACACACACAAAACACATACACCATTTATTGGTTATCTTTGTACAGTGCCTCAGTGAGCATATCATTTACTTCTAGTGGTTAGGGATTCATTTGAAATAATTATCCACAAGGATGCAGAGCCCTGCTTATACAACTGTGGACTGGAATTATACAAGCTTTTTTTTTTTTTTCTTTTTCGAGTAAAGGTGCACAAAGGTGCAATTTATTCCATTTTGCCCCCTAGGGAATCTACATATCCATGTTGGGTACAATGAGTATGTTGCTATGGTAATGAATATGGCTTTATATTAAGTGGCAAAAAATCAGCATCAAGAAAACTGGTTTTATTTACATTCAGCCATGCCCCCTCCATCCCTCAGCAGTCGCTATACACAAAAGTCTGCCAGAATTCCTTGCTACAAGTATAATTTAGCTATGACCTTGATCTCGATGGCCACTTTTGGCAACTGGTGCAAAATAAAACATCTGTTAAGTCACTGCTCCCACTTTTTATTCAAAGGGCCAAAATGACATATGATGACAGAACAAACAGTCAAGAGAGGTTTAGTGTCTATCTGTGCTCTGTTCTAGATGCTGTATGTGAATTTATATGTTTTTACTTTTCTTAACCTTGAGCCTTAGCTTCCTTCCCAGGATGACACTGTTAGACAAAATGTTTTTGGATTCCCTCCAGCCTTAACATTCCATATGCTATACATGAAACAGCACAACCTGCAGAAATAGATAGGCCTGGATTTTAACTTTTTTAATGTTTATTTATTTTTGTGAGAGAGAGGGAGACAGAATCCAAAGCAGGCTCCAGGCTCTGAGCTGTCAGCACAGAGCCCAATGCAGGGCTCGAACTCAGGAACAGCAAGATCATGACCTAGGCCAAAGTCAGATGCTTAACCTACTGAACCACCCAGGTGCCCCACATAGGCCTGGATTCTAGTCCTGAATACATAACATTTATAAGATTTGTAACTTCTAGTAAATTTGATTTTTAGGCTGACATTTTCCCTCTCTTTAAAATAAAAGAAATATTACTGGTTATTTTCCAGTTGTGATAAGGTCTGGAATAATGTGTGTAAAGTGTCCAGTCCCCATCAGATATTCAACAAAGATCATCATTTGATATGTGTTTAGTCAGTTACTTTTCATTCAACAAATACCAATGAGGGACTAAGAGGCTCTGGGCTATACAATGGTAAACATAACACCAATGCTAAGTGTTCCCTCATGAAACTTGCAATCTAGTGAGATAAAGAGAATATAATGAGCTAAGACAAATGCAAAATTGCAACTGTGACAGACACTAATAAGGCAGTATCGGATGTAATAGGAGGATAAACCTAGCCAGAGAAGTCAGAAGAGGCTCCCAGAGGAAGTGACCCTTGAAAAGAGAATGAAATAGGAATATAAATTAAGAGCACAGGACAGTGTTCCAAGCAGAGGCGCCAGCAGGGACAAAGCCCTATGTCAGGAGAGAGTTTGATGCAGTCAACAGACTTGAGATAATTCCTGTGACTAGAGCAGAGAGGAATGAGGCTGAGGAACAGTTAAAGATCAGCCATGGAAGGGGCTGAAGACCATGTTAACCAATTGTGTCTGGATCTCAAAAGCAAAGGAAGTTATTACTAGATGCCAAGCAGGAAGGTGATATGACCAAACCTGCATTTTGAAAATATCACTCTGATCTGAAGATCAGATTAGAGGGGAATGGACAGAGAAAGGGCAAACAGATGAGCGGAGAGGCAGGAGTCTTCCTGGCAAGAGGTGACGTGACTTGGGCAAGATGGTAGTGACAGATATGGAGAGGTATGGTGGATGGGAGGAATGGTTAACCTTTGGTGAAGGATTTAGAATAAGAGGTGAGGGAAAGAGAGGAAGAGATCCATACATTCTGGATTGCAAAATTAAATGGATTTCTGTGCTATTTGCCAAGACATGCAACTCAGGTTTGCAGCTGTATTGCAGTGGTGTGGGGGGAGGGTAGCACTGAAGAGTATCATGAGACAGTTATTAGACATATTGAGTTTTAAGCCTCTAAGATACCTGAGGAGCACATTTGACCAAAGATAAGTACCATCACACATACCCAACAAAGGCAGGTGCCTCCTGACAAGACAGCGCCACATGAATACACTCTGAGTCTTCTGCACTACTCTTGCCTCTCCACAGTCCATTATGCCCACTGACACCAGAATAGCCTTTACCAATGAAAATCTATTTGTCCTGTTATTTGTTTAAAATTTTGCTGTTACCACCCACTGCTTGTAGTATCATGTCTAAAGTCATAAAATTTAGCCCTTAGTGTCATTGGGATCATAGGTAGGTGGCAGTTCAAGAGGCATGAAAGGGCTACAGAATGCCGTGTTAATACTTAGGGCTGCCATAACAAAGTACTACACACTAAGTGACTTAAAACAACAGAAATATAATGTCTCAGATTTCTGGAGGCTAGAAATCTGAAATTAAGGAATCAGCATGCCGAAGTCTCTAGGGAAGAATTCTTCCTTATCTCTTCCAGCTTCTGGTAGCTCCCAACGTTCCTTGGGAGCATAATTAGAATCTCTGCCTCCACCTTCATATGGTTATCTTCCCTTGGTGTCTATATCTGTGTGCAAATTTCCCTCTGATAAGGATGCCAGTCATATTTGCTTAAGGACCAATCCTATCCTGATATAATTTCAATTTACCTTTACTTATGACATCTGAAATGATCCCATTCCCAAATAAGCTCACATTCTGAGATACCAGAAATGGGGACTTCAACATATCTTTTGGGAGGGACACAATTAAACCCATAGCAAATACTAACCCTTAGAATTATCATTTGGCAAACTGACACTTTGCATCCTCCTATCCCCTTTCTCTTTTCCATGTCTCCTCCACCCGTCAAGAGAATGTCCTCTGATTTCCTTCCAGTCCAAGGTCCTCAAACTCTATCACGTTAACTTCCTAACCCTCCCCTCTTCTCAGAAAACTATCCGTCTACCATCCACACCATTATGAGTGTAGGGATTCCAAATTCCACATTCTTACACTGCCAAAACACTGGTGGATGACTTCAGGTCAAGAGCTGATCCCACCTGGGCTGAAATCCCCATTATGACACAGAACTGAGATTGGGAGAGAGATGCAGGTCTGATGACTGGACCTGTTCCACTTGATAGATGCAGGTTGTAGCCATTTTCTCCCATATAGACTGAGAAGTGAAGAAAGCCAGCGTTAAGCAAGAAGAGAGAATAAAACAGGCTCCTGGAGCAGAGCAGAGACAAAAGTCAAGCAGACTACTGTGGACATTCCAGCACCTGCTTGAGTCAGTTCCTGAGACTTGCTGTCTTTCTGTCTTTGTGTTCCACAAGATACTCCTTCTTCCATTATACTAAATTCTCCTTTGTTTAAAACACTAACTTCAACAGGTTTCAGTCACAAATAAGCTATGAGTACATTGTAAATATACTCTATGAAAATCTAACCTTAAAGAATTTTTTTAACAAGATTGTTCATAGTGATATGTGAAAGATTTGAAAGTTTAAAATGTTTTATACCCCAGGATAACCTATACCTAGAAGTCTTAATCCAAAGATATAAATCTAAAGAGTAGAAGTTCCAGGCAACAGCAGACAAGAGGTAGGGTCTTTTGAAGGATGGAGAATATTCTCATTGTTTCTAAAATCACATGGTGTACGAAGAGTCCAAAGTTGTTCAGTGGTTCTCAAACTTCAGTGTACATGAGTCACCTGGAAGGCTTGTAAAAATAGAGAGCTGGGACCACCTCTAAGTTTATGATTTGGTAGGTCTGCGATGGGGCCAAGAGTTGGCTTTACTAACCTATCCCAGGTGATGTAGATGCTGCTGCTGGTCAAGGGACCACTCTTTGAGAACCACTAATTCTGAAGTCTGGCATTACTTAAGGCAACAGTGCCAGGTGGTGTATTCAGAGTGGGGGGTTCTCAAGCAGCCTAAAGAGTTTTCTCAGTACAGAAGGATACCCCCCTACATGGACCAGCACTGCAGATCAATTGTTTATTTTTTTTTTTTTTACTTTATTTCTGAAAGAGAGAGACAGTGTGAACAGGGGAGGGTCAGAGAGAGAGGGAGACACAGAATCTGAAGCAGGCTCCAGGCTCCGAGCTAGCTGTCAGTACAGTGCCCGACGCGGGGCTCAAACCCACAAACCATGAGATCATGACCTGAGCCGAAGTCAGACACTTAACCGACTGAGCCACCCAGGCACCCCCAGACTGCCTGTTTTAAGTGGACAGACATAGAGAGGTCATGTCTGAAGAGTCTGACCGTTTGCTGCCAAAAATCCTCCCCTTTTTAAGGGATTTAATCACTTGGGCCCCTGAAGACCTCCACTGGTGCTTGCTGATGCTGGCCCTGGACAAATTTTGTAGCTACAGTACTTTTTTTTTTTTTTTTTTAATAGTTTATTGTCAAATTAGTTTCCACATAACACTCAGTGCTCATCCCCACAAGTGTCCTCCATGCCCATCCCCCCCTCCCCCCACATCCATTATTTTTTTAAAGACATTTGGAAAATTTTAGATGAGTATGTAGGAGGCACAATCTAAGTTCCTTCTCTGACTGTTCCTATAGAAGGAAAAATCCCAGAGGCTCCTTGTGGGATTCAGAAAAGAGTACTGGCCTCCAAGTTTAAATACGTATCTTTGGGTCTGAGTCTTCTTCTCTACCAAATGAAGGTGTTGAATTGTTTTATCTCCTAGGTTTCTCTTGACTCTAATATTCTCAGACTCATTATTTTGCTTAGCTTTTGCTCCTGAAACTCTCACGAGTGATTTTTCCTGAGAGAACATATTTAAAACTCTCTCTGACTGCCGCAGCTCCCACCCTGCTGAGGGGCAGAACAGCAATCAGCGAGAAGCATGCAGTACTGAGCAGTGGTCTCTGGGGAGCTGCATGACAGAAGAGTGGAACAAGAGGAAATATTCCCAGAGGGGAACAATTTGTCTCTTCCAACTCCTAAACCACTTATACTGCATTGTGATAAAGCTCTTACAGCAACTTAAAGCCCCCAAACTTAGTGGTCAGTCCTGGTCAAAACATGTGGGCTACTGTGTAAATCATACTTCAATGGCCCACACCAAGCAGAACATAGCAATAATTGATATCTAACAAAACCTTTGTTAGTCCACCAAACATATCAATCAGTGGAATATTCCACTATGCCCAGACAGCTCAGACAAGACACAGTTTGATAGAAGCATGAATAAGCCATAGTCTCAGCAATTATATACACCAGTCCTCAAAGGTCTAAGACTATAGTACATTTATAAATTTAGAAACACACTCAGACTGTTTCACCTTTGGAAGAACTGCAGGCAAAGAGACAAAGCATATGTACTTGCAAGCAAGAGACTTAAGAAATGATTTGGGGGCAGAAAGAACAATTTGCTATTTGTGTTCATCATTTCAAGTCTCCTTGGATTAAGAGTTTCTATTCCTCGGGGCACCTGTGTGGCTCAGGGGGTTGAGCATCTGACTCTTGGTTTCGACTAAGGTCACGATCTCACCATTTGTGGGTTTGAGTCCCATGTCGGGCTCCACACTGAAAGCACAGAGACTGCTTGGGAATCTCTGTCTCCCTCCCTTTGTGTCCCTCCCCTGCTTTCCTCGCTGCCCCCCTCTCAAAATAAATAAATAAACATTTTTTTAAAAAAGATTCTGTTCCTCTTTCCCTCCTCAAATGTCCTGAAGCAGTAACCATTTTTTTTATTTAAAAATTTTTTTGGTTAATTTTTTGAGGAACCTCCATACTATTTTCCAGAGGGGCTTCACTCCCCTATGACCCAGCAGTAGCATTTACCCAAGGGATACAGGAGTGCTGATGCATAGGGGCACATGTACTCCAATGTTCATAGCAGCACTCTCAACAATAGCCAAAACATGGAAAGAGCCCAAGTGTCCATCAACTGACGAATGGATCAAGAAGATGCGGTTTATCTATACCATGGAATACTACATGGCAATGAGAAAGAATGAAATCTGGCCATGTGTAGCAACATGGATGGAATTTGAGGGTGTTATGCTGAGCGAAATAAGTCAGGCAGAGAAGGACAGATACCATATGTTTGCACATATAGGTGGATTAGGAGGAACTTAACGGAGGACCATGAGGAAGAAGGGGAAAAATAGTTAGGGAGAGGGAGGGAGGCAAACCATGAGAGACTCTTGGATGCTGAGAACTGAGGGCTGATAGGGGTGGGGAAGAGGGAAAGGAGAGTGATGGGCATGGAGGAGGGCACTTGTCGGGATGAGCACTGGGTGTTGTATGGAAACCAACCTGACAATAAACTTTTTAAGAAAAACATTTTTTAATTTTTTAATGTTTTATTTATTTCTGGGAGAGAAAGAGGGAGACACAGAATCTAAAGTAGGCTCCAGGCTCTGAGCTGTCAGCACAGAGCCCTATACAGGGCTCGAACCCACGAACCGTGAGATCATGACCTGAGCCAACGCTCAACCGACTGAGCCACCCAGGTGCCCTGGCAGCAACCATTTTAGAAGAATGAGTCTGGTTGTTAAAAAAATTTTTTTTCAAATAATAGTAATAGTGTACATGTACTAGGCAGTATCCTAACCACTAGAGAATCACAGATGATTGAGATGCAGTCCTTCCTCCCAAGGATCTCATAGCATCATCTGACAGAGACATTTAAAATTATAACTCCAGGGGCGCCTGGGTGCCTTAGTTGGTTAAGCATCTGACTTTTGATTTCAGCTCAGACCATGATCTCATGGTTTGTGAGATCAAGCCTTGTGTCAGCACAAAGCTTGCTTGAGATTCTCTCTCTCCCTGTCTCCGCCCCCCCACACACACACAACGTGCTCTCTCTCTCTCAAAGTAAATTAAAAAAAAAAAAAAAAGCTTAAAAAAAACTATAACTTCAGGGGTGCCTGGGTGGCTTAGTCAGTTAAGCGTCCGACTTTCACTTAGGTCATGATCTCACGGTTCGTGGGTTCGAGCCCCGCGTCGGGCTCTGTGCTGACAGCTAGCTCAGAGCCTGGAGCCTGTTTCCAATTCTGTGTCTCCCTCTCTCTCTGACCCTCCCCTGCTCATGCTGTCTCTCTCTCTCTCCTAGAAATAAATAAAACATTAAAAAAATTTTTAAAAAAACTACAACTCCAATAATGTAGGACAGAACTATTGCAGGGTGTGATAAATGCAGAGCAGAGAGAAAGTAACCCACCCCACTGAGGTGTTACTGATTCAACAACAAAATGTCTGGTTAAAAAGGGTTAAAATATTCCTTTTGTAACCAAGGTCACCCTCCTGGCTGCTGGAGACTGAGAAACTGCCGGGAAGACCAGAGGCACCTCGTCTCAGGATGAGGTCCCCTGTCGCTGGGGGGAGACTTTCTAGGAAAACTGCCTTGAGTAGACACTGGGGCCTGTGCAGTTACTCTGAAAGATGACCATGTATCAGCCACAGCAGAACTGCCTGGGATATCTGTTAATAACTTACAGTCTTAGACATTTCCTCCCATCTAAAGAATCAAAATGTCTAGGAGAATGAAATCTTACAACGATGTTAAAGGTGGAAGGGGCAGCAAAAGTATTCATGAACATCTATCTCCATCAACCACTCAACTGCAGCATCTGTATCAAGAAGGCTGGATGCAAAGTGGGGATGAGAATTTGAAATTTTTTAAAAGATAAGTATTTTCCTTCTCTTTACCCTCTGAAAGATAATAAAGAAAAAATACACACTGCTGGACTACAAAGAAAAACATACTGCTTTCCACTTTGAANCCCTCCACTTTGAATTTTAATAGCATGAGTGTTTGAAGTACAAACTGTATAGGAATAGTCAACATAAGACAGAGATGCAGTTAAAGTCATTAAATTTGAAGAATGCTAGGTAAAATAGGTTTTTTTTTATTGCCAGAAATCTTAGAACATTTAACTATTTTATGTGTATTGTGAATACCCAAGGGGCTATGTATCAGTCAAATTCAGCTCCAGATAACAAAATCACTCTTATCATTTTATTTAGCAGGGGATTTGAAACAAGAGGTTGGGAGCTTCTAGGATTGCTGGAAGGCTCATAAGGCAAGCTCCATGCTGGGTTTGCAGGAATAACTTTTAGAAATACAGAAGAGAACCAGCTTGCTAAGAGAGTTCAGGCACAAAGAGGAAGCCAGGCATCAGGAAGTTGTCATAAGAACCTTACCATGCCAGTTAAATGGATGCCTCCCTGCCCGCTGACCTCAGTTCCAGACTCACATCTTGCACAAATGAGTCTTACATGGAGCCAAAATCACTTCTGGAACTCTGGTGCAAAGGAATTTGGAAAATATAGTGTTTAGGTAGTAAACTAGATTCTGTTGGAAAAGACGTTGAGTGAGGCAGGCCTGGTACACAGCATATCCTAAAGTTATTTAAGGCCACAGAACCATTTTCTTAAGAAGTATTTTGAGAAACAGTATTCCAGGGAACATGCTTCTGAAATGCTGACCCAGTTCTGCCTTCTCATTGATGAGGAAGGAAACTGGTGCCCAGAGAAGCTGGCTGCTTGGCTGGCATCACCAGTGAATGAGCAGAGGAGCAGAGACAGGGCTGGACATCTCCCTGTTCCCAGCTGCCTGGCCTTGCTGCTTGCACCACTCTCTGCAGCCTTTCTCTCCATCCTGACCAAAATTCCTGCCAAAATGGACCCTTTGGAAAATGGTCCTTTGGGATGAAAAACCAAGAAAGGGCTCTTAACGAAGCTTGAAGTGAACTCTTGAATTATGCAACAATAGAGCAAGCTAATAAGCTCTCCTGAACCTCCAGTTAAGTACAAGGATAATTACACCCTGGAGTGAGGAGAGCATCTAAGACTAGAGTGTTATAGGAACTGTCAGTAACTGAGTTGCTTTTTAAATCTGGCATTTCATCCTCGCTTCTTCTGGGGAGAAGGCGGAGAAGAAAGTCAGTTTCAGCTCTCTTCGGACAGCCTTTAATAGATTAAATGCACACTTCTCCCATTTTCACTGAAGGGAAGACTTGCTGTCCCTGCCCTACAAACCAGACTGGAGGAGAAGGTACTCACAGCCCACAAAAAGGTTTTCTGTTAAGAACACATCTGCCTTTGTACAGTCAGTTTTGACCTCAAGCTTTTAGTCACTCATTCTCAAAGTCTGCCTTTTCTCCTGCAGGGCATTTCCACTGCTGCCTCATAGCAGCCAGCCCTGAGCAGGCTTATCCATTCTGAGGCATGCTGCAACCCCAGAAACCTTTCATTATGGCAACTTCCCTCTACCAACTGCCCTTCCCCGCCCCAAATTATTGATATTCTTGGCCTTTCTCTGCTGGGCACTTGCAAATGTTTTGCATGGCTTCATTTATTCTGATTTATTAATATCATGTGCTATCTTACAGTGCATTTGTGGCCTTCCTGAGATACGTCAGATTATTAAAAAATAAAAGCAACTGTTTCACTGAAGGAAAGGAAACCCTCGTTCAAATTCACAACCATGATGCTATTTTTCCCATAAGAGTTCGGAACCTCATCGACTGAGTGTCGTTTTGTTAAGATGACAGGTGCAATTTCATGAACCAGCTGAACATGATAAATTAGTTGATCAAAACTGACAAAAAGAAAGCTAAAAAAAATCACTAACCAGAAAATCAAACCCAAATCAACATGTTCCTAGTCCACCAACAAAAATTGCACTGCAGGTAACAACTGTCAGAGGCAAACAAAAGAGGAAAGAGGTAACAGGGGAACAGTCAACCATTCAGATTCCACAGGTGGGAAGTCCACTGTATGGCTCTCAACCCAACACCCACTGCACCATCCAATCCCTGGGAGCTTTGAAAAAACCCCGATGCCCAGGCTGAAGCCCACATCAGTTAAATCAGGACCTTTGGGGGTGGGACCTAGACATTAGTACTTTTAAAGCTTTCCAGAAATATCCCATGTCCAGGGCTGGTTGTTGATCACAAATTATTATCAATAACGGTTCAAATAATGTCAATTCTTACATTTAATCTAACACATTATATCTATTTGGTATTATAAAAATACGGACAGAAGGAGACATGCCTGAAATACTTTACAAGTATAAAACACTTTACAAAATAAAAAGCAATTTCACATCTCATTTCATATCTGCTCATTAGTCCCATTACTCATGGTCCTGTTTTGTAGAGAAAGCTGGAGCTCAAAAAAGCCAAGCGTCTTGTGTGATATAATACAATCAAAATGTGGAAAACAGAATGCCCAGTGTGGATTCTGGCCTCTATAACCACAGTACCCCAAAACTTAGAAAGCCCTTTTGCAGTCTTACAGAGGGTGTGTATGTGTTAAATTATCATCCAAACTGTATAGATGAGGCAACTGAGGCTAAGAGGTGGTATAAGATTAGCTCAAGGTCACACAATCAAGACTTGAACTCATAAGAACTATACTGAGGTGACTCACTAGGTAAAACATAAGCACGTGATATTTTCCCCCACTTACTGCCCTTTAAAGCTCCTTGCCCTACCCCTTGATCATATCTTGAGCAAATTTCATATCTATATATTAACTGAGGTTTCACAAAGTCTGGTTCAGTCTGGTCCAGTTCAACATATCAATCTTACAGTAAATTCAGCCCTGTCTTTCTCCTCTCTTCCCTCTGGTGTAGCTTTTCCCATGGCTCTAGGTTCCTTGGTGGGGAGTTGTGCTGTGATCTGCTCCTTCATTCCTGGGACACATTCTCCTCTTCCTATGTCTCTTCTACCTCCAATATGTGGAGATTGGGAAGAAAGATTGAGGGGAAGTGGCTGGAAGTCCTTTTACTTGAGCAGGACTACATGCTGCTCACTGTTGGCAGCTATGCCCATTGTGAAACAAGAGTTCATGTGCTGGTTTTCCTATGGTGCATTTATGCATTCTTCAAGAGACTCTGACCTGCAGCATGACCTTTTCCCACTGCCCACTGCAGCTTCTACACTTGTCATAAATCTCAACAGCTCTTACCGTTGGGGTCCCTCACCCAGCTGCCAACCCTATTAAACAATTTTTGGGGTTCAATTGTGTATCCCAAACCCCAAAATCCTAACCACTATGGTTATGTGACCTTTTTTGGAAATAAGGTATTTGCAAATGTGATCAAGTTACAATGAAGTCATTAGGGTGGCTCCTAATCTAGTGAATGGTGTCATAAGAAAAAGGGAATCTGGAAACAGTCACAAAGAGAGACCACCAAACGAAGACAGATGGAAGACAGGCATGTGAAGATGAGAGTCAGGGCTGGGAGACATGCTGCCACAAGCCAAGGAGCATCTCGGGCTACCAGATGCTGGGATAGGCAAAGAAGGATCCTTCCCTAGAAACTTCAGAGGGAGCGTAGCTTTTGTGAAATCTTGGTTTGGGATGGTAGTCTCCAGAAGGATGAGACAATAAATTTCTATTGTTTTAGGGCACCTAGTTTGGAGTAAAGTGTTATAATAGTCCTAGGAAGCTAACACAGACACTGCACTGGCAACATGGTTAAAGTCCAGCTACTGACTGACTCCTTTCTCCCAGAGGAAACTCATACTTCTGTGCCCCCCCAATTAGTTCTATAAAAAGACTAATATACTAATTTTTTTGTGTCTGCCTACTATCACAGACTTCTCCAAAAAGTCTCCTGCCTTCAGAATTTTCCAAGTGAGAAATAAACATAAGGCTGGATATTCACTTTCATCCTCAAATTTCCTGGCATAAAAATCAGCCTCGATCAAGAATGACCCCATTGTGCTTAGCTCTCTTGGTAGCAACAGAGTGGTCATATAGAATCTGCAGTTTAACAGACATCTAGTGAGAGTAAGATGCTAAGTCTTACTTCCTCAGTCCACCAAATTTGTCCACCAAATTCAGTGTTCTTCCTCAACACACCTAAAGGATGGCTAGTGTTGTACTTAGATCGTCTTTTTTTTTTCTTGTCATTTTAATCCTTTGTGGATGATTGGGTACCTTCATGAGACACTCAATTTTTTCAGATGGGGGAGTGGAGGCAATGAAATAAGTGTCCCAGACGCACTGGTTCTGGAAGATCTGCTCTAGGTGTGGGCTTATTTGTGCATCTAAAACTGCCAACCCTTTACACTCACAGAGATCTTTGCCTTCCTGCCATTGTGAAGCTACACTTGGACTCATTCCTTTCTTGAGCAGAGAGAGTACCTTCCACCTACTCCATACTCAGTGATCCCTCCTGACACTGTATCTCTGTGCTGACCGAGCTGCCACAAAACGTTCCTCAGACTATGAGACACACTGGGTTCAAATTCCACCTCTGCTATGTGCAGTTAATTGTGTGACCTCTGGCTAGTTGCTTAACCTTTCTAACCTCAGTTTCCTCCTCTTTCACACTGGCATGATCCCCCCTTACAGGGTTATAGTGAGGGCTATCATGACTGTAAAGCACCTAGTACAAGGTAGCGAATCGATTATGGTTCTTCTCTTTTCCCTTCCTCATCTCCATCAAGGTATCCTGTGAGTGCAGCAGAGTGAGGAGGAATATGCCTCGAATCAGACAGCTTTATTAAGTGATGCTCTGTGAAGAGACAAGGCTTGTGGATAGACATGGGAGGTGCTACAATATGTGGTCTCTGAGAATGTGTGAACATAGGTTAGGGAAGGTAGTGTCATATATTTTTAAAAAACCATTTTCATTGTTTTAATGAAGTTGTATAAACAAATGTAAATTATAGACAAGAGAGGCTTAGGATTTAATATGAAGAGATACAACTGTTTTTACAGTTATAAAGAGGTGTTTTTTTTTTTTTAACATAGTACCTTCTTATGGTAATTCAGAAACTTGCCCTGATGTCACCTCCATCCCAGAGCCTGCGAGGTTATGTTAGTCTACAAGGCAATGCCACTGTGTCTGTAGCACAAAGATGGGCCTTCCCCTTCCCCTGGCAGCCAGGTGTTATATCATCACTAGATGGCAGTAACATCCAGCACTTAATTCTCTATTACCTCATCAAACCACTTCACTTTTGTTTTTTCCTTTTGCTTCTCTACATCAAGCATTTCTTCAACACAGAACAAAAGCAGCCTTAAGCTTGTCTCATCCTTATTTTGCACTTAACTTGGAGAATTAGAGGATTTGTAAAACACAGGAATGGCCATTCCTCAAGCTATAAGCAATAGGCTTCTCGTTGGGCTCTGAGAGTTCAAAGGGACTTCAACCCTGCCCTGGACATGGATTACAAGATAAGAGTCTAATACCTTCTGTACTTGACAAAGAGTCATGTACTTAGAACAATTTCTCTTTTTCCCAAAGAAGAAAAAAAGACATTAAAAACTATATGCTCTTGTGAGGATGTAGCCCACTTCCATGAGGTAATCACCATCTGCTTCTCTAAACAAGCGACTTCATTTCACTTTCACTTGCTCTCCCAGATGCCTCCCTCCCACTTCCAAATTGAACTGTACACCCAATGTGGGATTTTTTTTTCAAGGAACCAGTAGAGCAGGGATGAAAGAAAGAGGTAGAAATATTGAAAGCAGCTGGCAATACTAGAAAATCTATGTCATGCTCTGGGTGCAGCAAGGAATCTGCAGCCATGGATCTTAGGACATTCTCAGAGGAAATTTAATGGGGCCTTGGGTTAGTCCCAGAAAACTTCCAGGCCATTACTGGATCCAAAGCCTTGAGTTCCCTTCAGGGAACTGGGATAAGTGTGAAACCTGGGTCTGCTCATCTCTATGATCAGGGACTAAGTGATCTTGAGAATACCTAACAGCTCATAAATGTTGACACCAAAAGCTTTCCTCTCTACCATGAAGTAACTCCAATGACAGATTATTGCTGCTTGAGGCTTGGACCTTAGAAACTCTGTACTGATGCCTTACAGTATTTTCAGGTGAGCTGGGGATGGAGCAGGAATTAGCTTGAGACATGCACACTGCAGTGAGACAAAGGATAGCTCCAGAGTTACTGGAGATCACATCATGCCCAGTGTCCATGGGGCCACAACTGTCTCCAACTTTAATTTGGAAACGGCTGTACCAGAAGTTGTATCCAGTCAGTGAAGTCGAGAATTAGACCAGTGGACACTGACCAGTCTAACAGGCCAGGTAGGCACACTCTCTGGGGCCTTCCTCAAAGCAAGAAAACCGGGTCAGTAACTGGATCACTATAGCTAGGGCATCCAGAATCTGGACTAGTGAACTAGTCAAGTAAAGTGACAGGACTAAGGAAAGGGCATCAAGGCTGTAGTTCCAGTCTATGGAATGAATGAACATAAGGAAAGAAGTTAATGACGGGAGCTGTACTCTAAACTTACCTGGCCCTTTGTGGTCATTAATACTGCCAGTAGATCTCAGATCTAATTAGTAGCAAGAAGTGTGGGAGCCCCTCAGTCATCTGGAGGCATTGAAATCTTGGGTCTGAGCATAATATAATACCAGCCCAGGATGGGAGTCATGCTGTATTACCCATTTCCATCAGGAATAGCTCAGGGAGCTGAGCCTGCAGCTGGGGAGCATCGGCGGAACCAGCTGTAACCAGCTGGGGACTCAGAATCAGTGAAAGTGAGTCTAGGGTTAAGGCAGCGCTGAAAAAGCTGTATCTTTTAACATGTCCACAACAGTTACCATACAGGAGCTTCCTTGACAAGTGCCAGAATTGGAGTCCACTAAAAATAAAAGTTCCTATCACAAATTATTAATAAATTACACTGATGTGCAGAAATGGAAGGAAGAGAAGACTGGAAACCATTCTTTCACCCTGAAGCAAAGATCCAAGGCTGCTGGTTATTTCTTTCATAAGCTTCTAATTTATATCTTTACTTTCAAATTTTACTTCCTCAGTGAATAAAAATATCTGATGATACAAAGGCAAGGAGAAAAACAGATATTTATGGAGAAAGCTTTAGTTCAATATTGTTTTAAGTATTTCCCACTCTATGTTTTAGTCACTTGCAGGGGAAAACATTTTAAAGGATGAGTTTCATTGCTTCTCTTTCTTAGAAAATTAAACTTTAGACATAATTCATCACATTAATGGTGAAGACAACATATTCCATCTGGGGTGACAGTGAATGTCAGTGTGAAAATTTATCAGGAAAACAGAACAACTATTTGTAGTACTAAGGTAAAAACTCAAACAGGTTATTGCAGTTATTTATAAGGATGAAAATTAAATTCTATCCCTCTTTGACCAACTCTACAGCCAACTTTTAAAAACTAGTAATTTAACATTCTGTCTCTCAAAGGACAATTGTATTTTATCCATTAGAGTGTGAAATCCAGGAAGGCAGGGAATTTTGTCTGTTTTATGTACCGTTGTCTTTCTAGTGCATGGAACATAATAAATACTCAGTAAATATTGTGAACCAATGAATTAATTCAGGGATTATGAAAGAAACTAATTTGAAGCACTACATTTGCTCATCTATATAGCCTTATATTCATTTCAGTGTTTCACCAAGGGCTCAACCTGTCCCCAGGACTTCATCATCACCTTCCTCTTCCTTCCACTCAATCTATCATGGAGGGTTTGGGTTTACTGAAAACTAGAGAAGAGCTCTCAGATTCAGAGCATTCCATATGGTTCTGCTCTGACTAAAGAGTCCAGTGGAAAAGTGGCTTTCCTTTGACTAAAGGATGAAAGTGTAGCCACAATATTCCTGGGAATACCTCAGAATACACGGAATCAGGGGCTGCGCACAGTCACAGGACACAATTCCCCTTCCGGCTTCTGCTCTGATCACACACAGCAGAATGAAGGAATATGTTGCTTCCCTTTAGGACCTGAATTATTATTTCAGTTGATTTTCATCTTGTTTCTAAAAACCCTGCTACCACCAGCATGCTCACAGTTAATGCCCTCACTGAAATGTTTCCATTGACAAGGGTGTCTTTGTGCCACTTCCCATAAAAGAGTAACCATGGCTTCTTCTGGACGTGAATCCTTGTAGCTGTTCAGTCACTTTTGTCCAAGAAGAAAGGGCACAAAGTGTTGATTCTGCCAAACTCAGTCAGACATCCTGAAATGTTTTCCAACATTTGGAATTTGACAATATTCCCAAACACATTTGGTACTGGGCTCCCTTCCCCCCTTAATTGCTGAGCCCAAACAGAAAATGTAATCCATCTACTTCAGAGTCATTTTCTCAAAACTCATGCAAATTCTCCTCGGTAAGCCTATCTGATGCCTTTGTCTTTGTGGGCCTAACACTTTCCTTCTCACATGGACCCAACACCTTCCTTCTCACGTTTCCCTTCTTGGAACTAGGAAGCAGACACAGCCAAGACTAACAGGACTCAGTTTCAAACACAAGACACAATGTGTAAAATCAGGTGCTAGGGGTGGAAGGTCGAGAGTTTCACTCCCAGAATTACAACTGTGACACATCTGAGGGGGAATTAAAGGACAGTCTAATACAAATAAGTCCTTGGAAGGCCAGAGAACACAACTCACTAGGGTAGATTCTGCTCCGCCCCATGCCCAGCAGCAACTGGGGGCCAACGCCTTACAACGGTTCCATGATGAGAAAGCTGGAAGCAGAGATTCCATGAACTGCCGCTTGGTGGTGGTCATATTGAGAAACACTGGACTTGGAACACAGGAAGGCCAACAAGATCCATCTAAGACCTGTTAGTAGGACCCTGAATCTCAAAGTAAAATAAAAGTGGGTCAAAGTCATAACTTATAACTAATACAGTACTTACCAATTTTGTGATGTCGGGCAAGTTCCCTAATATCTATGAACTTAGGTTTTTCTGTTGTAAATAAAGATAATAAAACCTTCCTGGCATGTTTATAATAAAACTGAGGCAAGTCTATAAAGCTTAGCACAGTGCCTGGCATCTGGAAAATAATTAATGATAGCTGTATTTTTGTTATTGAAATTTTTTATAATAGCCTTATTGAGATATAATTCACATGCCATACAATTTATGCAATTTAAAGTGTACACTTTTAATAAAAAATCAGAGTTATGCAACCATCACCACAATCTTAAAACATTTTTAAAAATTTTTTAAATTTTTTTTTGAGAGACAGAGTATGAGTGGGGAAGGGGCAGAGAGAGAGAGAGAGAGAGAGAGAGAGAGAGACATAGAATCCAAAACAGGCTACAGGCTCCGAGCTGTTAGGACAGAACCCAACACAGGGCTCAAACTCAAGAATGATGAGATCATGACATAGGCTGAAGTCCGATGTTTAACCGACAAAGCTACTCAGGTGCCCCTATCTTAAAATATGTTATCACCACAAAAATAAACTCCATACCCATAAGAAGTCATTCCCCATTTCCCCCAGTCCTAGACAACCATTAATCTCCTCTTTTCCCTATGGATTTTCCTGTTTTGGACATTTCATATAAATGGAATAATATATGATCCTTTGTGACTGACTTCTTCCACTTAACATAATGTTTTCAAGGCTCATCCATGCTGTAGTATATATCAGTTCACATCTTTTTATTGTTGAATATCATTCCATTGTGTGGATATACCTCATTTTATTTATTCATTTATCAGTTATAAAAAATTTGGATGTTTCCATTATTTGAATACTATGAGTAATGCTGCTATGAACATCATGTACAAGTTTATGTGTGGACCAATGTTTTCACATATCTTGGGTAGATCTTATGGCAATGTTAATTCTATGTTTAACCTCTTGAAGAACTGCAGATGTTTTCCAAAGTAGTTGCACCATTTTAAAGTCCCTTCAACAGCATATGATGATTACAACTTCTCTCCATCCTTACCAACACTTGCTATTGTCTTTTTCATGATAGCCATTCTACTGGGTATGAATGGTACCTCATCATGGTGTTGATTTGCATTTTCCTGATGGCTAATGATGTTGAGCTTCTTTAAGGTGCTTGTTGGCCATTTGTATGTCTTCTTTGAGTAACAGCCTATTAAGATGCTTTTCTTCCTTTTTTTTTTGGGGGGGGGGAGAAGAACAGAGGGAAAGAGTGAAGGAGAGAGAGAATCTTAAGTATGCTCCATGCCAGGTGCTGGGCTTGGTATCACCATGAGATAATGTCCTGAGCCAAAATCAAGAGTCAGACACTTAACCAACTGAGCTACTCCAGAACCCCAGAACTTTTTGTATTTTTTAATTTGTTTTTTCTTGGTCTCTTTACTATTGAGTTGTAGATATTCTTTACAATATTTCTATTGTATCTGATACAAGCCCTATATCAGATATATAATTTGCAAAGACTTTCTTCCATTCTATGGGCTTTCTTTTCACTTTCTTGATGATATCCACTGAAGTAGAAAATTTTAATTTGATGAAGTCCAACTTATCAATTTTTTCCTTTGTTGCTTGTGCTTTTGGTACCAAATTCAATGTCATGAAGATTTATGTCTGTTTTCTAAGCATTTTATAGTTTCAGCTCTTACATTAAGTCTTTGATCCATTTTTTGTATATGGTGTGAGGTAGGAGCCTAACTTCATTCTTTGCATGTGGATATCAATTGTCCCAGCACCATTTGTTGAAAAGTTTATACTTCTCCCAATGAATATTTTGGCACCCTCTGTGGAAAATCCGTTGATATAAGTGAGAAGTTTTATTTCTGACTCTCTATCCTAATCCACTGATCTACATGTTTATTCACATGCCAGTACCACACTGTCATGACTAATGTCAACTTGTAGTAAGTTTTGAAGTCAGAAACTTATGAATCTTCCCACTTTTTTCTTCTTTTTCAGGATTGATTTTCTAGAAACAAGATCATATCACCTGCAAAAAGAGACAGTTTTACATCTTCCTTTCCAATCCGGATGCTCTTTTTTTTTTTTCTTTTTCTTACCTACTTGCCCTGGCCAGAACCTCCAGTACAATTTCTGAATAGAAGTGGCCAGAGCAGACACCTTGTCTTGATGCTCATCTTAGAGGAAAAGCTGTTAGTCTTTCACCATTAAGAACGGTGTTCACTGTGAGTTGTCCATGGATACTCTCTATCAGGCTGAGGAAGTTCCCTTCTATCCCTAGCTCCCTTCTATCTTTAGTTTATCACAAAAGGGTGTTATTGTTATTATACAAAAATACAGCTGTTATCATTTTTCCATTTTCTTCTCTTTTCTTTCCCTTTTTGATTTCTTTCCAGAGCCTGGTAGGACACCAGGATGACATCAGGAAAGCGGAAACCAGGGGCTGGTGCATCCATTCCCTGAAGTGCTCTGTGAGCAAGCATCTGCCGCCTCCTCCCTCCTGACTGCACTCAGACCTCGTGGTGCCCTCATCGTTCTGGCACGAGTTGCATCCCTTCCACTTCGATCTGCTTTGTTGGCTTAACATCTCCTGGTTCTGGGCCCCTGGCTTCCTATCACTCTTCTTCAGGGTTCATATCTCTGTGCTATCTCTTTCCAGGTGTCCTAGACTACTTTGGCAGCCACTGGTGTTTGGAAAGCTAAAGGCTGTTTTCCATGCAGTAGAATTTCCTTTTTATTCCTGTACCAGTTTGATTCCACAAATATTTCATGAGAAGTTTTTAATGCCAAGCATTGTGTTTGTTTGATCCTGATAATCCTCTCGTGTTGTTTTTAGTTTAGTCCCACTTTACAGAACAGAAAAGAAAGGCTCCATGTGGTAAATTTGTCTGAGGTTACCTACATAGTACATGGCAGGGCCAGAATTTGATTACAGTTCTGTCTGTTTGGAGCAAAAGAGAGGAAATGCATATAATTATGCTAGGACAGAACTCAGGGCAGAGTTAGCATACTAAAAGCTACAAAAACTAGGAAGCGGGTATGTCACATTTCAAATACAAGGCTTATGTTGATCTGGTCTTTGAGGTCTTGTCCAGCCCTATCTTCCAAAAATACATGCCCACTCATCCAAGATATGCTGAACCACATCATGCTATCTCTGTTCCTGTACTTGTACATGTGCTGTGATCTCTGCCTCAAAAACATGCTCTTCTACTCAACTGCCAATTTCTACATGCCTGATCAATTCCTATTCCTACTTTAAGACCAATATAAGAAGTCACTTTCCCCAAGAAGTCCTTCTGATCCACCCTATGCTGTGCTCTACTATATCCCACTGCCATGGTACTCACCACATTTATATACTCCTCCCTCTTCCCCACAACCAATTACCAATAAATTATGATAACTGATGTATTCAAGGTGGGGGAAGCATGGTTAGTTCTCCCGTGTCTCCTAGGATAGTTCCTGGTCCTGTGTTTTTTTTTAAATAACTAACTGAATCTTTAGGATAAGCTCCTACAAACAGATGCCATTGGTGGTAGGAGATTTAAACCACCTCTCTGTCCAAATAAAATACAGTTAGAAACTTTTTGTTCCCTTCCATTATGGGGAATCTGAATCTTAAACCAAGGGACTCAGGCCTATGAAACTCAACTTGACACAGTAACACCACCTTCCCACTCTGCCAAACACAACTCACAGTCACCAGGTCACTATGAGGCAGACCTCAGGAAAGAGGATAATCCAAAGATACAAAGGGTCTCACTTTAAATACAGAGCAAGAGCACCTCATGTTCATAAGCACTTCTCAACACCTAGACCCAATGCCAGTGCCAGAGACCACTTTTAGATTAAATAGTATAAGTCATCCATTTCTTCAGCTACTAAACAAAATTATAATTTTCCTTGTGACTCAATGCCAGCTCATTGAAAAGAAGCCAGCCACAAGGTGTTTTGGGGGCTCTCTGTGGCAACTCTGAGACCAAAGCTTTAAGGCAGCCACCTTTTGCTTTCTCCTCTAAGAGAAAGTTGTGAGGTCAGGCCCAGGAGGACAATGCCTAACAGCTCCCAAAAGATTCTTGGTCTTAATCCTTGCCAATTTCCCTCCAAGCCCTGGCACATCTTGGACTGAAGGCACACATGTTATTTTCATTTAGGCATGAATGCTGAACCAGTAGGTATTTTTTTCTGGGCTTTCTGTTAACTGTCTACAAAATGTGGTTTTAAGATATATTACCCCTGGTCATTTATCTAACAGACCATACTGCGATCTGTAAGCTCCATCCTTCTTGCAGCTTTCACATTCTATTAAAATGGGATCTTTTACCAGGAAATTCACTCAGACAGGGGAGTTCATTTGAGGTTGAAACTGTAAAGTGGCCAATTATCTCTCAGCCATTGGTTGCATATGATCTTTACCCCAAGCTTTGGAAATAAAGACAACATTTAGCAAACGTTCTGCTCCAAAGCTAATGTTTTGGAAAGAATAACAGCATGTTGGGAATAAATTACACGGTCTTTAGTGCATTTTAGTGTTATTGCCTGTTAACACGCAGTGTGGTGTGCCAACTCATGAGAGAACTCCAGTCTTCTAAGGAATCGATTTCTGAATTGTTGAGTTTATGGCGTCCGTGTTATATCGCTGAACAGACTGGGAGTACAGGAGACCATGTCTGTGGAATCTGACCTAGGGGAAGCTATGAATCATAGGCTGTCCCTCCATTCTGATAGTGTCCAGACCATTAGCACACTCTGGGTAATGACATTGGAGGCTTTTCATCTAGGACTATCCAGTTTCCCTCTTCATAGGCTAAACAGATCCTAAACCAGGTAATTTAACTAATACAAGTAATAATTTAACCTAACTCAAAGCCCTACTAGGTACAAGGTCCTTTTCCAGCTTTGTAGAAGAACAGTAGGATGCTTAAATAGATCCTTGATTCCATTTCTATGACACGTCCAGAATAGGCAAATCCATAAGGCAAAAAGTAGATTCATGGTTTCCTAGAGCTGGGAGGATAGGGGATTGGGCAATGCTGGCTTAAAGGATGGGGGGTTTCTTTTGGGGGTACTGAAAATGTTCTACAATTGATTGTGGCAAGCGTTGCCCAACCCTGGGAATACACTAAAAACACTTGAACTGTATACTTTAAATGGGCAAATTGTATGGTAATAAAAAATACCTCAATAAAGTTGTTTTTTAAAAAAACTTGCCCTCACAAAAAAAAAGGAAAGATGCTAATAATTTCATGTGGAAAACACAAAAAACAATAGACAGGTCCCAGAGAATGCTAGGGAAGATCCAAAACTGCTGAAGTTTCTTCCATCTTTGGAGGGTTATCTCTTTCCTAGGACTACCACAAACTCTCTTGGTGCATGTTTAGGTTCAACGGGTAGGAGAGAAGTCTTTACAGGAGAAGAAGAGAGCTTCTCATAACTGAAGAGAAATGAAACCCATGGGAACACAGCAACAGATGTCGTGGAACCAGAAACACCGGATCTGGGCCTCCCCAAGAAGTCCCTATACAAGTAGGTACCTCCTTTACAGCTGGTCACAGGCAAAGTCTTTTATTTAAAGGGGAAAGGAGGGGAGGGGATTTTACATCAGGCTGAGAGGTAACTCCTGTTACTGAGGCCTCTCCATTCTACACAGCTTCACCTGAAGAACACTATCCCCAACCCCATTCAGCCTCCCATGCTCCTGGGGCATCAGGGCTGAGCACAAAGTAGACCAACCAGAACCAGCTCTGTGGCAATTTGTAAAGTATCGCTCCATGCCCAGGCAACAGACACAAACTTCTTTTTCAGGCCATGCAAGCAGCCATAGAAATTCTTCAGACAGAAAAAGAAATTTTATTTCATGCTTATGTGGTTTATCTTTTATTGGGGTAAACTGATTTTATTTTTAAAGATCCGTCACCACCTCCACCTTCACTGAAGTGGCAGGCCCCTCTCGGCCACCATTTTTGTTTGTTTATTCCCCTGATATCCAATATGTACTCAAAGGCAAAATGATCAGGTATATTTAATCCACATAATTCCAAGTACTTTTAAATGTGATATTTTCTCAACTTTCAAGCTAACTGAAATATTTTAAATGACAAAATGCTTTCATAGGTCACATTAAACTGTCCAGCAATGCTGCATGGAAGTATTTTAAAGAAAATTCATCAAGACATTTTCCACATGAGTGTGGATATACATTCCAGGTTTGGTTTCTTCCCTAACCAAGGACTGTAGCTTCCTTACTCTGACAATAAAGACCTGTCACTATTTTTTGCTGTTCTTGGTCTCTACATTTCTTGTAGCTGAAACAAAGACTGAGCTGAGGATGGAGTTAAAGAGGTGGTGCACCATGGCAGAGAGCTCAGTCTGTCCTCTCTTCCTAGAAGGGCCTGCAACTGGCAGTGGTTCTACAGATTTCTTACTGCAGTTCTTCAAAGCTTGCGGGTCAAACTCAACTGAGTGATGTGTCTTCACTCTTGCTCCCCAGATCCCCATTTCCCTGGAAGAACCAAGGACAATGAGCTTTTTTCCAGTGCATGCCACCATCCGCCCCCCATGACAACACAAGCATTGGCTTTGGGAAGCTGCCAAGTTTCTGGTGTGGGACTTGAACCCTTGGCCTCCCAGGCAAAGTAATGATGCTACCAGCTGAGTGACACAGGCCTATTTCCTGAGTCAATGACTAAACAGATCCAAAGTATGCAAGGCATTTCTTTCCCCCCAGCCTCACCCAGCCTTGGCATGGCTGCTGGCACCACCAGAGGCATCCACTCCTGGGCGCAGCTGCCCAGCCACCGCCAAGCTCCACACTGCAGGGCTGTTTGTCAGCTTATTAGTGCATTTCTTCACCTTCCATTTTCCTAACTTGAAAATAACTAGAATAAAAACTTTAATGAATAGTTTTGACCTTTTTTCCCCACCCCCTCACTTCTCCTGTCTTGTTACAGCTGTTTTATTTTTAATGGGAAGCATTACTACGTGGCAAGATAGACAACTTTACATTTCCCTCGATTTTTAGGACTTCACCTCTGGAATAGTCATGAATAAGCTCACAGTCTAGAATGGAGATAAAAATATCAGGATATCAATGAAAAGAAGAGACAATAAAAATAAGTTTGTGTCACCCACACATTGAATTAGCTTTTGATAAGAGATGTTTTCAAGCGATATGGAGCAACATGGAAAAACCCTCTCTTCTACAATTATAGTCACATAGAAATGGATGATACATGAGGAAAGACTCACAAGGATTATAAAAAACTAAAGCAGAATGTGAATATCCTTATGTTGTTATAATACTGTTTAAATGATGTCTTTTATTTTTAATGAGGGGGAAAGGAAAACAGTGTAACAAGTAATTCACACGTACAAAGTAGCCCTGCTCCTTTTAGTTTGGTGTGTTAATAACTGGATATAAAACTAATCCTCAATCTGCCATTTCTCTTCTTTTTCCCTTTCTCCCTTGCCAAGCATGACTCCACTCTCAATCACTCTGGGAGCAGCTGCCTAATTCTTCTCATGCAAAAGGGTGATAACCCCCATGCTTACAGAAGGCACAGGACTAGACTCTCTTCCAGAAGAAGCGTCTGAGAATTCTTACTAACTAAAGGTCTTCCTCATATCTCAATGGCAGAAGTGTGGATTCCCAAAGGCTTGGCAAGATATCCACATCTTTCCAGTTTACTCCTAGTAATATGGAGGTGAGAAAGATTTAATGACACAGATAACTGGCTTGGGCATCTGAAACTCCAGGCCAGGCAAGGCTGCATCTCAATAATTTCATCATCTGCCTCACAGTCTGTCTGCAATTTTCCTAAGTCAGCCTTTAAGCATGGAAGTAAGAGTTGAGAATTGTAACTTTGGTTGAATGGATTCCACTGTCAATCTTGTCAGTCTGACTTATTTTTTTTAAGTGCTCTTTCATACTTTGTCATGAAGATCCAGGGTAGGGGAAGAATCCAATCCACAACTCCCATGTTGTATTATATATAGCTGTTATAACAAGCTATAGTGACAGATGCCTAGGCTCAAATCTTGGTGCTATCATTTGTTAGTATAGACCAATTATTTAACACCTCTCAGCACCACCTTCCTTCTTTGTAACGGGGAAAATACCAGTGTTTACTTCATATGTTATTGTGAGTATGAAATTAAATGGTGCTTGTAAGGCATTCCCATGGTGCCTACCCCATAGTGAGAACTCAATAAATGTTAGTAGTGATGTTTATTACTATCATCATCTTTATTATATTGCCCCTCTATTCTTCACCTTATCCACCTCAAAGTGAGTAGAAGTACCTTGATGCAGCAGCAAGAGCACAGAAACTGGAGATCCACAGAAAATGAATTTCTTCCATTTTACTAGCTGAATAATGATCTTTGACAAGTCACTTTGCACATCTGAATCTACTTACACATCTATGAAATACCCATAGTGACACACCTCACAGGGCTACTGGGAAGATCTAATGTAATTAGATACAGGAAAATGCTTGATGCATACTAGTGCCCTGCAAATAATGGTTGGATCAGGAATTAGGTTTAGGTCACTTACCCAGCTTGTCCCTTTTTAGTTTAGGTTTGCAACTAAAGAAGGCATTCTCCATGCCACTTCCAGCAAAGAGCAGGACAGGGAGCCAAAGCATTAGCGAACTTTTGGCAGCCACTAGACAAGGAGTGTGATCACAAGACCACCGTGCAGAACTTTGACAACCAAATGTGCAAATTATGCTATTCAAGCTGGAATATCACCCAAGTGTGTTTTGGAACCACAGTGACCACATCCCAGCTGGACTGGGGAAGTGAAGTTGTCCAGCCAAGGGTTTTATTATTTTTATTTAAAAGTGTGAATCATCAGAAAACCAACCCTTTCCAGCCAGGTGCTGTATTCAGATTCCACATAACATCTACTTCTTTGGCAGCAGAGCGAAGCAAAAGTGCTTACGAAAATTGTTCTGGGGAGATTTCAGAGGTCAGCATCTTCGTGGTTTAACCAAGGTGACCATGAAAATATCATTTAAACTCTCTAGGACTCAGTTTCCTCACACATAAAATAAGATATTAATAGGAAATACTGTGTAGGTTGTTGTCAGGACTAAATAAGATGTGTGAAAAAGTGCTTACAAGAAAGCATGGGACACAGTTTAAGTGCTGGATGTGTGTTTGCTATAATGATAACGATCATTGGACTAAGGCATGTGGGACTTTCAAAAGGCATCACATTCTCACCTCTGCTGTCATAAGCTTATATTCTGTTTGGAGAAAAGACTTTGTATATGACAAATGAAATGATAATTCAGACCTCTGAATATATGACAAACTGAACAAGATCCCTGTTGTCTGCGTGGCTGTGAATAATCCTATGCTAGAGAAAATATTAAAGCTGAGCCTTGCAGGAAATTTAGGGATCAAAGTCAGGGATAGGAGGAAAATGGCATTACATGAAGGGTAAATAGCTTGGTAAAAAATTGTCCAGCCTTCCTTTAGGTCTTCAAAGAACTCTGGCAGCTTGGTTTTAACTCCACCCACAAAAAAGGAAAGATCCAGTTTTCAGAATTTGCTTAAATTTCTTGATTTCACCTGCTTATGCATCAACCATGTTTTCATTCTCCTGACAGCCACTGACTGTCATGGCCTAGCTACTGTTATAAGCTGATGTTGCCCGTTAGGCCAAACCATTGTTTCATAAGTTAAGTTTTTGACTTGAATCTCCCTCCTATGGTTTCCTCTGGCAGACTTTCAGAGAATCATTCCTGCAGGGGGATCCATGTGTCTGGAACTCTGTTTCCAAATACTACATCCACAGGGAGCCCTCTCATGAGCAGATTGTGGGTAAGCTGTCATAGGCCGTGTCATGTTTCAGGGACAACAAGTTTGATCAACAAGAAGATCAAACTCATTCCGGCAATCGAGGCAGTAGGGGTAATAAAAGCTTGTTAGAGTCACACTCAATGAAGGAACTTGTAGAAGTACAGACCATTCAGTGGGACTCTCTCCCTCACTCCTCCCCACGCCTCCACCCCTGAGTTGTGACAATGGTTGGCAAAACCTGGGCCAACCTGGGCCAAACCAGAAATCTCTGGATTTCACAGATGGGTGAATTCTCACTTATTCCTGGAGATCTTCTCTGAGGACTCTCATGCAATTCTACTATTGGTTTGCTAATTACAATGACTTTGCTTTCTGTTTGGGGTAATGTCATCTATTTGCCAGCTGGAAGATATATTTCTAGGTACCAACAGCTTCATTGTTTCTGTTTTTATGTTTCTAAACTCTACATTAAGTGTATATAAGGAAAACACACACACACACACAATAAGAATAGCAACAAAAGCAAACCCAAAAACACTCTGAGGTGCTCTGATTTTGAAAAACAAATGAAGTCAGAAGCTGTAGGTTCTAGCTCTGGCTCCACAACCTACTAGCTAAGCTATCTGGGGATACTACACAATTTTCTAAACTTCCTCCCACATCTGCAAAATAGAGATTATGAGACTAATCTTGCTAACCCTAAGGAGAATCCCAGTGCCAACAAATAATAGATATAAAATCGTGCCTACAGAACCTTTCCAAATGAAGTAAAAATAAGACTGAACTCAATCTCAATTTATAAAGTTTGTTTTTGTTTGTTTAAGGTAAAGGAAAAAGGACTTTTATGGGAGGAGGAGGAAAACATGAAAAGGATACCCACTGTTTTGAATACTAAAAGAAAGAAGAATTCTAATGGTATTTTTTTCACATCAGAATTCTATTTTCTTATTTAGAGAAAGAGTAGGGGGAAAAGTTAGAGTATTATTTTGTAGTTTTTTCAACCCAAGCTTGGAGGAGACTACTGATGTAGCAGTCAGGGTTGGCTGGGTTTCTGCTTCTTTTGCATCACCTAGATGTTCCTTGGACACAGTGCCTCATCAGGTATGAAAGGGAAATATGTTGGAGCGGTTGCCTGATATTGGACTGGCTGAAGTCTGTTAATTTTAGCTGACCTCTTGGAAACTATACATTAAATGTGCAAGGGGAAAACATACATTCCTTTGTTCTGAGGAAGTGTAAGTTTTGGCTCTAAGACTCACCTACCAGAGTTCTTTGTTTTTCCCTTCTCTTCAGACATCTTCCTTTAGGACATTTTATTCCTTCTTAGTGGTGGCAGGGTTAAAGTCCAGTCCAATGCTGATGAAAGCTTTGGACAGAAAGAAAAGATTGCAATTTGCTGGCTCACATGAGAGATTTGGAATAATGTGCTGATATCCAAAGTCTGTGAGCCTTGAGTTAACATGATTCTTTTTGTCACTTGCACTCCTCATAATTAGGATAGTGCATAAGGGGTCAAGTGGCCAGAGCAGAAAAATGAACCACAATCTAGTGAGTGCTTGCTTCCTGCCAAACCTTTCTAGGCCTTTTAGGTTAAGCCATTTGATTTTTGCAACAACTTCTGAGCCATATATTGTTACCGGCTTTTATGGATTAGTAAACTCATGTTAAATTATTTACTTAAAACCACATGGTTAATGAGTGGCAGGGAGTGCTTCTCAGAGGAGGTGAGGTTAATCCAAGTTATGGTAAAGGTGAGATGCATTGCCTAAGGAGTAGGAGCGGCATTTTATGTCTCAGATTTGGCAATATGTGGGTGAAAGAACTTGGACCAGAAGACAAAAGACTTAAATTCTTAAATGTGTTCTAGTATTTATTGGCTGTGTAACCTTGGACAAATCATAATCTATGTTTTAGTTCTCTACCTCATAAGATTATTGGAAAATTTAAATGATGGAATACATGTAAAGAAACTATCACAAGACCCAGGATATAGGAAATGGTAATAAATTGTAGTTACCATCATCCTCATCAAAAACTACTACTCTTAACCAATACTATAATTACCACTGTCACTAATGTCTACTTTATTTACTCTTAGTATTAGAAGCAATTTTTAAAAAAATAATGTTTATTTTTGAGAGAGAGAGAGACAAGAGACAGAGTGCGAGCTGGGGAGGGGCAGAAAGAGAAGGGGACACAGAGTCTGAAGCAGGCTCCAGGCTCTGAGCTGTCAGCACAGAGCCTGACACTGGGCTCGAACCCATGAACCACAAGATCATGACCTGAGCCAAAGTTGGATGCCTAACTGACTGAGCCACCCGGGAGCCCCGAAAAGCAATTTTAAAGTATTAGAATTTATTTTAAACCTGAAGGAATTGAAAAAATATAATTTGCAAATATAATAAAGTAAACGTAAGGTAATTGCTGTACACTTCAAAATTGTCTTGATTCTAGTCTTAGCCAGAGTCTTAACTCCTGACAATGCTGAAGATTTAAAATGAAAAAGCAAAAAACTTTCACCCATCTTTCCAGGCCATGATGTTTGCATTTAAAAGGTCAGCTATATACTTATTGCTCAGTTAATCATTGGCTTCATGTGGAAGCTTTAACAAGGTCAGTCAAATCTCACACAGGTTATGCCATCAAAAAGGAGGGGGTATCGGTCAACAATTTACTGTCTTATAAAGACAGGGTGTTCTTAAAATAGAGAGAAAAACAATAAGGATCCAAGCATTCTTGCATAGCCACAGGAGATAGAGGAGGGAGAAGACAGTCCATCTTCAACCAAAGTTGTACATTTGGTTCTGATACATAAATCAGTCTTGCCAAGCCCCATGTGAGAAAGGAATAGAAGCTAAGATACCTAGAATTCTGAGCACTAGTTTCTGCCAGTGGAAATCTAGCTGTATTAGTTCCATAAACACTTCTGAGAGTGCAGGCATTAGTGAACAATTAGCGGCTGCTGTTAAACTTGGCGGTTTCTAAGTAGCAGTCATTGTGGTGATGTTGATGATTAAAAAAATCACCATAACACATCAGCATAATTTTATTGCCTTAGGATTACACGATCATTCAGAGCTCATTTTTGTAGACTTCATCATGGTCTAACTCCTACATCAAAGGAAAATTCTGGAAACAAGAAGAGGCTGCCACCATCAAAATCACTGTCCCCCTCATAGCTATATTTCATATATTCTGATATACTTTGTTTTCCTGCAGATGTATATAAATTTTATAGAGTTGATAAACAAACTGAAACCTATTCATCATCTCTTCTCTACTTTTCTCTACCAGATGGTATATAGATAGTATAAATTGTGCCACCAGAGATATACTGCTAAGGGAAATCTGATTATGTCATTTCTATGTCTAAAAATCTGTGGAAGTCTCTTCTTGCTTACGAAATAAAGTAATAGTTCACTGGTGGAGTGTATAAGGCCTTTTACAACCCAATTCTATGGAAAATTTCATACTTCTTTCCCATTATTGACAAAAATACTCTAATCTCTCATGGCAACACATCTACCCTATTCCTACATTCTGAAGATCTTTCATGTTTCCTTTGTCCATGCCATTACTTCTTTCTAAAATTCCCTCCCCCATTTACTATCTGCTTGTATAACTCCTACTTATGCTTATCCTTTCCTAAACTTCTCTGAGCAGAATTAGTTGCTCCTTCCTCAGGGTCTCTAAAACACGTTTTTGTTTTTGTTTTTTTAAAAACCCTTAACAGAGCATTTAGCACTTTTCATTAATAGGCTTTTAATCATTTACACGTATGTCTGAGAGAATCATTCCAGGTAATAACTGTGTCCTCACTCAATGCATAAGGCTTAGCAGGTGCTTAATTAATATATGTTAAAAGAATAAATACAGCGGGCAACCTTCCTTTCTTTTTGGAACATTTGCTTATTTCCCTTTAGTCATTAATTCAACAAATATATTTTTAAAAACATCTACTATGTGTTAGTCACTGAGCAACATCCATGACAAAAATCTGCAATTTCTGCCAAAGCATCACACTGTATCTGAAGCAACAGGAACCAAGTGAGAACCACTTTAAGTAGCTTTTATGCAAACATTTTAATCTGTCACGCTCCCTTCCATGGGTGAAGGAACTGTAAACGAAGTATTTGGCTCTCTGAGAGTTATGGCACAATTCTTGGCTCACTTTGATAAATATTGATCTTGTATAAATTACTCAGGAGAGGCAGTAGATGGTTCTCTGAGCAACACACACAACCCCCACTCTCCTTTATACAAAGACATAAATCATTTATGAATAGAGCCCCACATGCTCTATGAATAAGTCCCTTGGATTCCAAGATGACTGATACTCAAGTATTTTTCTCATTTGAGTGCGGGCCTAAATTTAAGCAAGCAGTCAGACTACATGAAGTTACAATGCCCTTTTGTTCACTGTAAGGTGAGAGATGCATAATAGGCTTTCAAGGGTAAACATCGTATGTTTTAAAATAAACACCATTAAATGCAACTGCACATTTGTGCCTTTAATAAAGCTGATTGTGATGGAATAGCTCTTTAGAAACATCTCATGTCATGTTCGTTCAATTTTAAGTTTTAGTCGCTGGTGGAAAGAGGAGGGTTAGTGCACGTATGTGTGTGGAATTGTGGAGAATTTGCTTCTTTTGACTACAGTTGAATCAAGCCTTTGGTTTCATCTGGAAGGTTGTGAATAGCACAATAAGGGGTCTGTGTGTGGTGAGGAGTCATTAAAGTAAAGAAGCAAAGGGCAGCAAACATTGGTTTTCAGAGATTCTTGTGGTAAGATTAATAATGAGAGTGTTTAACCTCTAGGGACTTCATCACTGAAGAGACAGGAGGGACGATAAAGAGACATACTGACAAATAGCTTCTGGTCGCTGGGCAGGAGCTGGAATTTGTCATCAGAGCTCACACAAAGAGTCAAAATGCTGAAACATCTAGGAAACAATAAAGGAATGTGACTTATGTTTTTTGCTACCTTTATCTGTGTGACTTTCCCCATCTTGAATGTTTTTTGCCCTCCAATTCCAACTTTGGCACATTCTACACATTTTTGTCAGTATGTTTCACAATTTAAATTGCATATAAT
The DNA here is from genome assembly GCF_008692635.1 of Crocuta crocuta. Classification (NCBI taxonomy): domain Eukaryota; kingdom Metazoa; phylum Chordata; class Mammalia; order Carnivora; family Hyaenidae; genus Crocuta; species Crocuta crocuta. The sequence continues at coordinate 1,959,151 of NW_027529669.1, forward strand.
CCATGATACAAGGGGTCCCATTTTTTAGGAATGGATGGACAGAAAATGTTTAATGAGGACTCAGAGGAGAATTATTCAAGGAGAACTATTACAATTATTTACAAAGGAGAATACAGAAAACCACCTACATAAATGCCCACAATAAAGAGACTGGTTAAACACACTATGAAACATTTCTATGAAAGGATGGAATGCAGCAGTTAACAATGCAGCCCGTAAATATAAATACACCATAAACCAGGTTGTCCAAGTTGTACTGAAGTTTAAAAAAAAAAGGGGGGGGATGCATAACAGTATTTGCAGTGTGATTCCTTTCAAAGAAATAAAACTGCCAGAGTGTATGTATACACAGATATGGTTTATGATGGCTATGTCCTAGGAATGTAATTAGAACAGGGAAGGATGAACTTTCATATCTTACATTAAATACATCTGTATTACCTGAATTCATTAAAATGCATAAGGGTTATTGTTTGGTGTAGTTTTGGTAATTAAAAACAAATTTTATTCATCTTTTAGATCCAAGTTCAAGTATCATCTTATGCTAGGAGTAAATTGTCCCATTTCTGCAATGCAATAGAATTTTGTACGATCTTATAACACTTGCTGCACATAGTTGCGACATTATGGAGAGAGCACTTAATTTGATATTAGAAGGCTAGAGTTCAGATCCAATTCTGCTGCTTTCTAGTGGTAGTGTAATCCTGGGAAATGATGTGACTTCTAGGCCTAAATTTTCTTTTCTGCCAAATGAAGAGAAACAACATTATGTCCACAGGATCCTTAGGAGTTACACAGTGAGGTGCATTAACACATTGTCCATTTTATATTTTAATATACAGTGATAGACAGCATGCACTTATCTTGTGTATCTTATGTCAATCTCCATAAGAACAGGGACTACTATGTTCATTAGTTCACTTCATAGATATAGAATGAGAAACTATTTTGTGTCAAGCACTGCTAAAACTCTAGGGATACAACAATGAACAAGAAAGATGGTATCCCCTCCTACATGAAATTTAAGTAAAGAAATCACACAAATAATCACCAGACAGTATAGTATATACTAGGAGAAAAGGAGTATATAATAGGAGAATCGAGAAATTCTTTCTGTAGGAAGTAATATTGTCAACTGAGATGCAGAGGACGAATCGGCTTTAGCAGTCAGCGAGGGTGGAGAGGATTTGAAGAGTGTGACTAGTACAGAAAGTAGAGAACTGAGAATATTAGATATGTCCAGAATGATGCACTTAAAGGGTGAAGAGAGAGAAATACATATAAGATGTGGTTTCGTGCCTTCCTAACAACACGCCTCCTTGTCTTCCCTGAGTGCTGCTCAATCTTCAGAATAATCAGTGGAGGCTCACAGTATCTTAGAATTTAGAATTTAAGTATCTTCCAAGCAACTAACTCAGCAGCTGCTGTAGGATCAAGGATTTGAGACTCAAAGAACTAGCCTCATCTTAGTACTTATCCAGAAACCCAGCAGGCTCCTCCAGGAGACGCAAATCCACTCAACCTCCTTCGGAGTTAGGTCACAAGACTGAAGGAATATTCTAAACTAGGTAATCTGGGAGATGAAGGGGATGGAAGGGTGAAAGAGATGGGGAGGTGCATGTTTGTTTATTTGGAATGGGAGATATGTTAGGGACTGGTTAGATACATCAATTCAATCATACCCTTGGTGCAATTAAGGGCAAAGAGTCAGAGGGGATGTATAAGCGTCCAAATCCCAAGTACCTAAAAACCAAGAAGCTTCTGACTATAGAGAAATCTCTGGCATTAAGACAATACTTGAAATAAAACATGGTATACTGTATGTAACACACTACAAAGGGAAAGAATCCTAGCATGTCAGTGCTCAAATAGGCTCCTGAAATAACATGGCTATCTCTCTCGTTCCATGGAAATAAACTGAGACCCAGGGATTCATCATCCATGCAAACACCCATGAATGATGTCTAACAAGGGCCTATGGGGTGCTCCCTGTCCTATGTGCTGGAAATTCAAGGATGGAAAAGTTGCTTTTCTCTGGCTACATGATGTTTACCATCAGATAGTAAGCTCTTTAAGCTATTTTGAGAAATGACATGATACCGTGGAAACATCCAAAGTAAAAGACATATTATTGAACTTGTTCTTAAAGGAAGTACGGGACTTTTGCAGGTTTGAAGGAGGAAGATACTGCAGACAGAGCAATCAGGACACACAGACAATAGTATAAACATACTAAATCAAGACAGGAATAGACAACAAAGCATTTACAGCACAGCAGCAATTTCAGACCACCTGGTCAGGATATGAACAACACTTCCTTAACATCAATCCCATACCTGAACAAAAAGGAAACTTGAAGGTAATGGATGAATTCAGATCTTCTGATACCATATATGCTAACCCACAGCATCCAGTAATACATTATGGATTTCAGTTTCTAGGAATTTTATCTTTCAAAGGGTAAAGCAAGAAAAGAAGCATGAATGGGGATTAACCATTTAATTCACATTTGTAAGGAAGGAAATAATGGTATGTGAAAATAAAGTAGATCAGTGCAGGGAGTGGTAGAAGTGGGGCAGGATGCATTTTAAATATGCTAAGCGAGTATGCACATAATTTTATTTAGTTTTCCCAAGAACTTTGGGTGCGAATATAATTACCCCCGATTTTAGGGATGAGATAAATCCAAGCTCAGAGACATTAAGTGACTTGTGGGGGGCACAAAGCCACTAAGTGCTGGAGTACTACCTACTCCATCTCCAATGCAAATGTTCTTTCTATTACATGACAATTTCTCCCAACCTGGGGGAAAGAGGCTGTAGTGTCCTGAATTACATAAAAAGTTAAACAATGTAAAGACATTTTAAAAGGGATATGTACACTGCCATGGCTGAGCACCATAAAAATATAGCTTATGAAGCATAGGCAAACTTTCCTCCAACATGTTATTAGGAAAATTTTCAAATACACAGAAAAGTGGAAAGAATTGTATAGTGAACACCCATAAATCTATCACCTAGATTCTATAATAAACACTGTGCGGTTTTTGCCTTATCAAGGTTGGTCTTTTTTTTTTTTTTTAAGGTAAAATTCTGACTATGTAATCACTGGCAATTATCAGTATGATAATAAGTCTATAAATAAATATAAAAATATAAATACCATACCATAAGTTCAGCAAGGTCAAGAACCATGTTTGTTCATTTATCTCTGTATAACCAATGCCCAGTTTGGCTCTTGGCAGAGTTAGCTCTTGATAAATCTTTACTGAGCGAATGGATAATATAATCCCAGTGAATAAAAATGGGCTTCACCTAAAGATGCTAGTATAGCTTCTCTGATAAATGAATAATAGAGGAGACAATGTTCTATAGATGGAAGGAGCCACAATTCATTGGGGATCAAAATATAAGAGGAGCATCAGTTTGGTAAAGGCAAGAATAAGTTGAAGCTAGTTTTTATGCATCTCCTGACTCACTACAACAGAATGTGGAGGTTAAAACTAACATGATGAAACTCAAGAGAGGTTGAGTGTGAATTCTTTCATTTTGGTGAGGGATCAATTACAAAAGCAGAGGATGGGGCAACTGTTGCTTGACAGAGTTTATATATTTAAAATTTGCAAGGAAGGTGGAAAGAAATTTGATTATTCTGAGCCAATAGTATAAATATGTGGTTAAAAAATGGTCTGTCACACTTAGCATGAATGGGTCAGGGGGAGCCTAGGCTGCAAGTAATAATCCCCCTGTACGCTGAGTATTCCTCTCAACACTGGGAGGTATAGTAGGGCTATTAAATAAAATAATGTGTCTACAGGAATAGAGGAGGTGGTTTTTTCAGTGAGAAGGGTTCAGAAAATTCTTGTAGATTAGAATCATTAAAGGAACTGTGGATGTAACATGCAGCACTGTTAACACTGCTATATGTTATACGGGGGGGCTGTTGGGACTGGATTCTATTAGCTCTCATCCCAAGGAGAAACTTTTTTCTTTTCTATGTAAGAAGATGGATGCTGGCTGAGCCCCTTGTAGTAATCATGTTGCAATCTATATAAATCAAACCATCACACTGTACAACTTAAACTTGTATGGTGACGTATGTCTATTGTTTCTCAAAAAACTGGCGGGGAAAAGATTTGGGATATCTAGACCAAGGAGGAGAGAACAAGGGAGAATATGATGATGATCTTCATGTATCTTAAAATGATACAAAAGAAAGTAGAGATAATGGTTTCAGATGGCAGTTAAGCCGTCTGAAAAATATACACTGATATATTTATGTATATAATATACATATATAATCATATATTTTTAAATATGCAAGATATACAGACATAAATGCATAAGTCAGAATTAAAACATAAGGATTGAAACATAAGGACTATTACACCCTGGGCCCAGAAACAGAAACTAGAGGAGACAAAATTGCTGAGAAACCTGGAGATCAGAACTCATGGAAAGAAAGCAGTTGTCAAGGATGAGAACAAAAGGATGATCCACATTCAGAGATGGTCTGCCTCTGGCATTTTCCATGAAAGGAGGAGGACAACCAGGTGGATTAACCACCATCTACCCCACCACCAAGCCGCTACACACACATAACCTGGAAATGGAGGACTCTGCCTTGAGATAAGAAAGGTGAATGTGAGAGCTTGAGACAGACAGACAGGGCAGCTCCTAGGTGTTGCTGCTGCAGGAGACCGTCCCTGGGGGCATGGTCGATGGCACCAGGAGCCCTGCCACTTCTACTGGAAGCTGGGTGGACAGAGGGCCATAGCTATAGCTCACACACCACCCCCTCCCCAAGCAAAGAGAAAGCTGAAATTGCAATCTCAACTACAAAGATGAGCACAAAATGAAGAAACACGAACTATCCAAGAAAAGTTTAGAGCATGAATAAATAAAACTTACATCCAAAGACACAGAATTAATGGAGCAATTAGATAGGATTTGTGGTAAAAGACTAGATATGCTCTTTATTATTTCTGAGAATAAAGCGAAGACCAGTAGACGAAAGTAGCATTAAGTTACACTTCAGGACTGTGTGCAATAAGAACTTTTCAAAAAATTATGTTCATCCAAAAATCAACTTCAATAGAGCACATACAGCTCTAGTCTGGACTCTAACCAAAAGGCATTTTGATCAAGTGTATAAGGCATAAGAAGATGCATGATCAAAACAGAGTAACTTAACTTTTCAAGAAAAAGAAAAAGGTTAGCCAACAGACTAAATTAACTGGCCCAGATCCCAGGGAACAGGAATAAATAACCTATAATAACTTGGCCTAGCATATAGTAGCCTACAATAAGTATTTATCAAATAAATGTAAGCACTATCAGGGCAAATACATGTCCACCTTCTTCAGACATGAGAAAGTGTTCATATTTAGACACAGTGGGCGTTGACTAACCTTCATTCTACTAGAAGAGCCAGCTAATAAATAAATACATAAGTATAAGTAGTCTGGACTCCCATGAATAAAAATACAGATGGGTAAAGGGATAGAGAATAATGCGTGATCAATTTTGTTATGTTTGTTTTCTTTTGCAGGTAAGAGGGAACTTTAAGGAAGGAGACATCTGAGCAAAGGTCTACATAACGTGAGGCAGTATACAGTGATCTATTTCTGTGTAACTAACTACCCCACAACTTACTGGCTTAAAATGAAACCTTTACTTCCTCAGTGTTTCAGAGTGCCTGCACCAGGCACGTTTTAGCTGGTTCCAGTGTCTCTGCCTCAGCATCTCCAGCAAGGCCAAGATGTCCTCTGGGACTGCAGTCACTGGAAAGCCCAGCAGGGAAGGGTCTGCTTCCAGTCTCACTCACAAGGTTGTTGGCAGGAGTCTGTTCCTCCCAGGCTGCTGGACTGAGTGTCTCAGTTCTGAGTAGCTGTCGGCCAAGAGCCCGTTTTCAGTTCGTTCTCATACCAGCATCTCTATAGGGCAACTCACAGACTAGGTAATTTGCTTCATCAGAACAAATACGTATGACAAGCCCGAGAGAATCAGCAAGAATGAAGTCAGTCTTTTATAACCTAATCCCTAAGTGTCACAGTCTTTTATAACCTAATTCCTATGTGACATCCCAACACTGAAGCTACTCCATAGAGAAAGTCTATTCTATTCGTTCTATCTATTCTGTTCTGTTCTGTTCTCTTCTCTTCTCTTTTCTTCTCTTCTCTTCTATGCTTTAGCAGCAAGTCTTTAGGTCCGGGTCACATATGTGGGTGGAGGAATATTACATAAGGGTGTGAATACCAGGAGGTAGGGATACCTGGGAACCATATCAAAAAACTACCATCCATTGGCAGAGCACCATGTACAGATCTGGGGGAATAGCATTCCAGATGTTGGGAACAGCAATGCAAAGACTAAGGCAAGTTTGAGGTACAGAAACAAGGCAGGAGAGAAATAGAGAGGTGGAGCTGTAAAGTAGGCAGGGCCAGATCCTAGATCACGTGGAACTGTTCAGGTCTTCTTTGTTTGGTTTTAGTTATGAGCTTGAAGAAAATTCCTTAGAGGGATTTGAGCAGAAGAGGTGAAACAAAACTTTCTTTTATGAAATCATAGTGACAGAAAATGCTATATTATATTCATTTATTTGTTTGAATTTACTCTTAGTGACCTGTCTAGGGGGAAGTTGGCAATTCCATGTCAATTGTTCTCTATAGTAAACAATTATTTTATTTCATTCATTCCCACCAAACTGAATCTAACAAGCTGGTGACCTATAATATGATTCAGAATCACAGATTTTTTTCACATTTGAGCTCCACTATGTTGCATTTGGGAAAGAAGGGCTCGCTAATATGCTATTATTATTATTTATTTTTATTCACTGCAATCAAGGGAGCTTGTCCCACATCAACCTCAAGCCAAAGTCAGGGAAAACAAGGAGCTGCGTGAGGAGCAATACACTGAACCTGCTCCTGATTGTGCATGTGGAGCCACTGGGGCACTTCACCCCGGAGCCCATGGATACTCAGGGAGTGGAGGGGCGACTTCCTCTCAGAGAATAAAAACACATAAATTGCTGATTCCTTCTCCCTAGCTATCTGGGTCAGTTCATCCCTGCACAGGGCCGCCAGCTGAGCTCTTCCCTGGCCAAACTGCTCTGCTTTGAAACTCTTCCCCAGGCTACCTCGCCCAATGATGTCAGCCAGGGTGAGTGCCCTGCCAGCCCTCCTCTCTCGCAAGATGATGTGCAAGGGGAAATGCACGCTGTCTGTGCTCAGGAAACATCTGGCTGATCCGCCAGTCCTCAAGCGGCTCTCTGGCTCTTTTATAAGTTAGTGGAACAGAAGAGGAGGGGAAGACATGGAGCCTCAGTGATTGCCCAACCTCGACAGCAAGTTACACGCTGAAATGAGGTATGGGGAAGAGGCCTCCCTGGCAAGCCCTCTCCAGGGACCCAGCACCGTCGCCACACACTCACATTTCCTAGCTTGTCATGGAAAGCAAACACTGTTTACAAGAGCTGAAAGTAGCTCAAAGGGGAACAGGAGCCAAGTGGTAGAATGGAGGGTGAACTCTACATGGAAGCTCTCAGCAGTTCAGTAATTCTCCAGCACCAGGCCTGAAATACAGGCTCCTGATGAGGACCATTAATCACTTTCCCTTGGAAATGGAACACCACACTCATTGGGAAGCAGAATCCATGACCACCTAAAGACAGATCCAGCCCCTCATAAGCTGTCTGACATAAAACAAAAGTTGCTGTACGTCCTTCACTGAGCTCTAAGTGACGTTTTTGTCCTGCTTGGTATCCATTGGCTTCTTCTCAGAAGAAACCTGTTCCTAAGGGAATATAGGTTCTCTGAATATTCGGGGTTCTGGCCTGCAAATGAAAAATTCCTTCTCTTCTGCTTTGCCTCCTGCCTCTCTCCCCTCCCCCAGTAAAATCAATGATATCTTTCCAGTGTGTGGACTTTCAGATATTTGGTAGAAGGCCTTCAAGGGTGTGGAATCAAAATGGGTAGCAAAAAAGATTTTTAAAAATTTTAAGTAATTAAGAAAAAATATTTAAACCACAAAATAACTGAAAGACAAAAGAATTCTAGCTTTAAAAAATTTCTAAAAATGCATTTGTTCTCTAAGTCCATTCTCTGGTAAGAATTAAGTGTAACACAGGATTGACTGTAAATCGGGGGCAGAGGGATCCATTGTTCTGACATGGCGGTCAAACTGAGATCACAGGGCTTGAGGGTTGTTGCTCCATGGATTCATTCATTCCCTCAGCAGACAGTCTGAATATGTTTTGTATTGTATATGTGGAGAATATCATTGGGATCAAGACGAGGTAGCATGCACTCTTCGAGTCTTTGCAGGTGAACAAGGGTGAAATGATCGAATGGACACCAAGTGCTAAGCCTGTGCTTGACATTTCCTAAGCGGTCAATAAATGTAGCTGTTATTAGCGACCACCCCCAACTTCCCATAGCTATCTGTCTCTCACTCTCCAGCCTCTGCTATGCCTCAGGCTATTCCTTTCATCTGTGAACAAAAATCCTCCCTAAATTTTGTCAAATTTCTAACCAAACTCAAAGATTTATCATACAAAAGTGCCTCACATGATTATGTAGGCTGAGATGTCCCAAAAAGATTTGGGAAACTAATTTTAACTAAGCATATAAAACATAATCATAGTGGAAAAGCTCATTTATAAACTTCTGTCATACTTAAATCTACTTAACTTATTTTTAACAATTACATTTAGTTTATTCATGAAAATTTTGTTTGATATTAAACAGCTAATCATTTAAAGTTATGTTTCTTGCTGAAAATTTCTGTAACAGAATTTGATATGAATTTAATATGACCTTCTTCGACTTTTAGTAAACCAAGGCAAATAAAAGTATTACATTCAATACTGATAACTCTAAAGATATTTTGGTTTTAATTAAACCAATAAACTTAAACTAGCTTTTATTTACTGAGGCCTATCCTAGATCATTTGAACTTGCAAAATATTTGGGTTAGTTTCTATATTTCTCAGAGGATACTTATATAATGCATATTTGTCTTTAAGCCAATTAAATAGAACTCTTTACAAATTAATTTTGGCAGGTTAGAAACAGAACTATCCTATAATCCAGCAATTCCACTATTAGGTATTTACCCAAAGGGATACATGCACCCTGATGTTTACAGCAGCATTATCTACAATAGCCAAAGAGTGGAAACAGCCTAAGGGTCCACTGACTCAAGAATAAACAAAGCAGATGTGATATACACACACAGTGGAATATTACTCAGCCCTTTAAAAAGAATGAAATCTTGCCATTTGCAATGTCAGGGATAAGACTACAGAGTATTATGCTAAGCAAAGTTAGTCAGAGAAAGACAAACACTTTATGATTTCATTCATATGTGGAATTTAAAAAACAAAACAAATGAGCAGAGGGGAGAGAATGAGAGAGAGGCAAACAAGAAGCAGACTCAACTATAGAAACCAAACTGATGGTTACCAGAGAGGAGGTGGTAGGAGGTTAATAGGTGATGGGGATTAAGGTTTGCACTTGTGACAAGCCCTGGGTGATGTAGGGAAGTGTTGAACCACTATATTGTACACCTGAAACTAATATTACACTGTATGTTAACTAACTGGAATTTAAATTCAAACTTAAAAATAACCCTAATTATGACAATACCAGTCAGAAATACAAAAAAAAAAAAAAAACAAAGTAGGTGACATAAATACGTAAGTATACATAAATATACAAACAGGTCAAACAGATCTTACAGCTTTCATTTTAAAATTTTAGCGATGAGACAGGTATGATAATGCGAAAGTTTATAAAAGGACACTAGTTTATAGAAGGACCGCTGGACTGAATTGTTCTGGAAGATGGCATAACTTCACCTGCTCAGACAGGTTTTTATTAATGTTTGTGGAAGAGACTTTAAATATTTTTCATATGCCTAGGTTCATTAGGCCTTTTTTTTCTCCTTCTGATAAGAAATCACTTGGTTCCTGGAAAAGACTGCATAAAATACTTATATCTCAATAGGCACAGAGAAAAATACAAGTGCCATCAAAAAAGACTCTTGTTCCCCAAGTCCAGATCTTTTACAAAATCTGAGAGCCTTTCTAATGATTAGAAGAGATTTGAAGACTGACAAAAAAGATAAGTGACTTTGAGTTGTTTCCAGAACCACATTTCTGTGTTTATACTCAATTCGTAAGATATACATAATTGCCTTTAATTCCTCAAAGAACTGGCTGCTACCAGAATGATATGGACACTGTCCCACCCATCCAACTACATTATCCTCAATTTACTTCTTTGCATCAGGGAGACCTTCAACTAGGTTGGAAATCAGAAGATTCCTATGTTCTAGATTCAGAGCTGGATCTCTTTGGAGTGTTCTAGTAAATCCTTACACAAAGGTGCCAGAATGTTTTTCTTCTTTCTGGCTCTATGGTTTCAATTATCTTGGGGGAAGGCCTAAAACAAATTTCTTGTCAGGCTCTAAATATCAACTTCCAGTTTGGCCAATGACTGACCCCAGAACTACTTTAAAAAGAAGAAGAAAAGTGAGGGAAAAAAAAAAAAACTTTTGCATAGATCGACAAGTGTCAGCCTTGGACAAGCAATAAATATTCCCAGCATGAATGAACAACCCCATAAGGACCAGAGGCTCAGATCCTATGCTCCAAGACCCACAGCCACTCCCAGAGATAACCCAGAGAAAGACCATTCCCCTCAGAGTTGGCAACAGTGGGTAGGATCCCAGCCACACATGGAGAGCATCCCACATTTCTGTACAGCTTATATTATCAGCGTCTCCAACCTGACTGTTGCCAAGCCAAGTCCTCAGGACACAAAATGAGACAAACAAGAAGACAACATCGTCCTGACAACCAGTGAGGGAAGGGCCTGACACCCAATGAGTACACAAAAGCACATACAGCAGTCATCATTCAAAGACCTCACTCCTACAAATGTTTTTTGCTTGCCAATCCGAATTTAGAAAGGAAGAGACAACATGAAACTTTACCTTTTTCTCTCAGCCAGGCCCCACAGACAGAGATGGGAATGGGAGGGCGAACTCTGGTGAAGAATTCTTACCTTTCACAGGCTTCTGCCAGTTTTGTTAGGATCCCCCATCCTCAGGCCCTGGAGTGAGGGGCGTGTCCCAGGGGGTCGCACTCTGGCCACCAGAAACTTTAGAGGAGGAAAAATACTTTTCCCTGTGCCCCTATGTGGGTGCTGGGCTCTAGGGCACCTCCTAAGTGGACAGGCTTTAGGTAGAAGTTCTCCACTGCGGCCACGTAAGCCATGATTACCTTAAGGTTAACTTGCTTGCTCAGCCTTAAAACAACATTCTATTCACCTGAGGCCTCACGCTGGCCCCACTCTGCCCGCACCTGGTCCCCTTTCTAGGGCGGACTAAGTCCGCCTACTTCCGGTCTTAACCCACCCGATCTGGTTTCTAAACTGGACCCGGTCCACCCCCACCCAGGCCGCTTTCTAAACGGAACCGAAGGCACCTCCATCCGGTCCACCCTTACCCGGTCTGGTGTCTAAGCAGGACCCAGTACAGCCACAAACCGATCCGGTTTCTTAGCAGGACCCAGTCTGCCCCCATTCATTTCCATTTCCTACCAGGACCCAGTCTGCCCTACCCAGTCCCATTTCTAACCAGGAACCACAGCAGGAC
>NW_027529669.1:1970895-1982812 GCF_008692635.1 Crocuta crocuta
TGTTAATAATGATTAAATGAGGGGCGCCTGAATGGTTTGTTCAGTTGAGCATCTGACTTTGGCTCAGGTCATGACCTCACAATTCGTGAGTTCAAGCCCTGCAGCGGGCTCTCCACTGTCAGCAATGACCCGCTTCCGATTCTGTCTCCTTCTCCCTCTGCCCTTGCCCCACTCATGTTCTGTCTCTCAAAAATAAACGAATAAACATTTAAAAAAAATTAAATTCATCAGGTCACTGCTGATTTTAGGTCAGCCTAAAATCCTTCCAAGCTTATTGGTGTTCTGGGTACAGAGTCCAAACCCCTTGCCATGGCCCTCACGATCACCCCCGGTCTGACTGCCTGCTTCTTCAGCCTCACATGAGACGCCTCTCCTTCAGTGCCATTGCTCCAGCCATACTGGCCTTGGTATTTCCTCACATGTGATGGGCTCTCCTGCCAGGGGAGATTTAAGCAAACGGCTCCTTCTGTGCAGATGAGGTTTCTTCTCCAACATTCACACAGCCCACTACATGTTCTTTCCTGACCCCTCAACTCGGTTAGTGCTCTCCCTGTTTTACCACCTCTGGCACCCTTTACTGCCCTTTCTCAAAACTCATCAGTCTTTCAACAGCTTGTCCACTGTGTCTTCTTCACTAGACCATGACCTCTGTGAGGGTAGACACCAAGCCTGTCTCCTTCATCACAGAACTGCCATGTTGGTCCCTTGCCGGGTGGACACTAGACTCAAGAAATAGCTGATCAGTGAATGCATGTCTCAGAGCTTTAAGGGTAATTCTCCGAGCCAAATGAGCGGAGATACCAGAAACATGGGAACTGAATGGGCTCTTCCTGCTGTGTCTCTCCCAAATCCAGCTGGGAAGCAGGAGGTTTGAAGGAGAAGCATTATAGATGGGGACTCAGGGTGAGGAGCCAGGGAGCCAGGCCAGGACACTCCTTGTGAAATAGGAACGTTTTCAAGGGAGGTGACCCTTTACAGGAACCCCTCAATTCCAATGTGGCCCACAACTTTGAATTGTTATGCAATGTGAATAATTCACCTGTGGAAATAATTTAGCTCCGACAGTAGTGCTATTTTATTTTTCATTCAAATCCTGAAATCCTGACTAATCTCAGCTGGACCCAGTCCAGACTGTACCATTTCTGTAACATTAAAAAGTAATCCTTAACCACACCAGCAAAGCCACCCCTTAAGAAATAAAGGACCAATGGGAACCTGAGGAATCTAGAGCCGCCTCCCACAAGTAATGATGACTTAGGGAAATAATTTGGCCTGAACTGTTGTTTAATGTAAGTGAATTAAACCTCCATATCCAAATGGGCTTGGCCATCAGGGAGTGTGTCATTTGGTCCATCTCTCTAAGTCAATCACTCATGTACTTGAGTGCCTACTATCTAGAACCCTAGGGGCCAGTGATCAAAGTTAAATAACTGTTTCTATCCACAGAGGTCTTCTTGTGTATTGGAGAGACAGACATGGAAAAGAATAAGGGAACCAAAGTGCTAGAGGAATGACCGTATCTTTATAACTTTCAAATTCCAAGCGATGCATGCAGGAATGTGGAGTGGCATACCCTGAGGAATCAGGGGCAACCTCAAAGCACCAGTCCTACATTTTCTGCACCCCTGGCGTTTACTTTTGGCTCATGGGTTCTCAGTTTCGCACATGACCTCATGTTTTAATGCCATGTAGGACTGTCTTCTCCAAATTAGCACACATAAATGCCAAAGAGTCAAAATGCTACTAATTATCCCAAACTCTGTGACTGTTTTTTGTAACTACTTCACCTAGAAACTCCATATTCTTAGTGTTCTCAGAGTTCTTACCAAATTATTAAACACTGTCTAAAGCTATGGTTTGCATGACACCATTTCATGTTGATTCTCTGCTCAAAGACTGTGATCGTAGTGCCTGTGTTTCAGTGATTCTATAATTAAAATTTACACCTGACCCTCTGTTACAAGAGACCTTTAGATTTCACTTACCTAAAATTAAATTCCAGCTATATTACTGATAATGATTTTTAATGGTAAATTTATGAGGTATTCACTACTTGTATAAGTCTATCCATATGACCACAGTGACTGGGAAGGGACAGGCACGTGGTTGAGAGGGAGTCATAGGATGGTGTGGGATCTACTGGAAAGAAATGCTGCCTTTCTTTGGCTCAGCAAGAGCCTGGGAAGCTGTGGGCCTACCCTTTGCTCTCAGCAGCAATCCTGCCACCAGACACAGCGCAACATCAAAGATAACCTGAAGACGAACTTAGCCGAATTCTAATATCATTCTAATATCAACCCCAACCTGAGGCTACCCTTCACCTGGCCTTGCTTGTAAGTGCACCTAAAATTCTTTTTATGTTCAAGTTCATTAGTGAGGTTGGATGTGCTTTGCAAGCAAATGAGACCCAGCTAGTTCTTTCTCACAAAAAGAACAAGGTAGGAAGCAATTGCAAACAGGACAACTTTATGTCACTCTGTATTTATTGGTATTCAATCTATTTTCTTTTTTTTAATTTTTTAGTATTTTATTTATTTCTGAGAGAGAGAGAGAGAGCATGAGCAGGGGAGGGTCAAAGAGAGAGGGAGACATAGAATTGGAAACAGGCTCCGGGCTCTGAGCGGGCTGTCAGCACAGAGCCCGACGCGGGGCTCGAACCCACGAACTGTGAGATCATGACCTAAGCGAAAATTGGACGCTTAACCGACTAAGCCACCCAGGTGCCCCTCAATCTATTTTTCTTTTCCAGAAAGAAAACATACGGTCTGAGGTATACCATTTTAATAAGAAAATAAATAAATTTTAATAAATCTTCTGTTTCAAGCAGAATTTCTATGACACTAATCAAGGTTCAGTACCATCACACACAATGGTTAAGATTTTTCCCTGAGATCATGAAGTCTATGCCTTTAGCCACAGTATATCTTGCTCTACCAAAATTCAGGAGAAAACAGGAAACTGGAAGTCTTTAGTGGTAGAAGAGGCAGACATGTTAGGTAGAATTCCTGAGAAAAAAAGTTGTAGAGTCAAACAATCCACTAATTAACATCTCCCTGGATGTGAACTCTTATCTGTTTAATATCTCCAAACATACTAGAAAAGGAAAGTCATATTATTGCATATAGAGTCACTTTATCATAGCTGTGTGCACAACTTCTTGACTTTTGCAAACTACCAGTGAGAAGCATCATGATGCCTCCATTTCTGATAAAATGCAGAGCCAGTGAGGTCTGGTCAGCCTCTCTCCAGTGGCAGGTGGGAAAGAGAATCCCAGACATAGGTGATGAGAAAACGTGGCTACCACATCAAGTGCTTAATCAGGCCTGCCATGTGTTTCATCCTGGTTTGAAATCAAAACAGCTCACGATCTTCCACAAGTACAAATAATGGAGAGACTTGCTAGATTATCACCTCAGACCCGGCCAAATCAACACACCAAAGCATCAGACAGATGGACATCAGCACCTGTCTCCCATTCTGAGGCACCAGGAGACCACTCTGAAGGGGATGGCATCCCAGCAGCCCCTCCTGGGTTGCAAGAATCACATTCTAGAAGGAGCCAGCTTGCCAGGATTGGTTGCCCTTGCATTTGTTGTCGTTTCTCCACCCACCCACCCCCCTAAAATGGCACAATGGAATGATTGTGTTCCCCACTGAGGACTTCCCATTTTAAAAATAAACAAGCAAAATTTCCCTCATCTGTCCCACATTCCATAGTGGAAGAAGGCAGCCAATCCCGGGGTGGGGAAAATGGGAGAGGAAGCCAGGCATCAGCAAGCACACTTGGAGACAATGTCCGGGACAGTGTGCAGGCCTCTGAAGGTGGAAGAGGGAAAGGAAAGCTGTGCATCGCTGGGCTTGGTACTTCCAGTGACTTCATTACACCAACACATGAAACCCTTACTGAAGTTACCCTTGGTAGTTCTGATAGGCATTTTCTATCTTCCTCAGGACTTCTTGAGCATTATTCTGCAAAGCAAAGGAGACTTGTCACTTCTGGTCCTCACGGACATTACTCCTGATTCTGTGGGATGTGTCAAAGGTAAACAAAAATGGCCTTGGGAATAATAAATATGACAGAGTCCCTCTCCGATTTCAACAGTGCATTGCTGCAGATGACAGAAGACCCAAGGCACAGGAGAGAATAGACAACAGGCGACAATGTTGTGTGTCTTAGCTTGTGCTAGTAAAAAGCTAAGATGTTTCTGAGACACCATTTTTTGGAAAGAAAAAACACAGGAAATGGGATTAGGTTGGGTTGTGGGATTCTTCCACAGAAATCAGAGAAAGGACTTCTTTCACAGAATTAGAAAATGGTGAGGCTGTGGGGGCAAAGGGTTAGGCTGTATTATTATTTAGTCGGTGCTGAATATCGTACAAGATTTTCCCCAGACACTGCCTTACTTACTACTACTCTATAGGGTCAGTAATTTCCTTCTCCAGTTTTGAAAGGGAAGAAATTGATGGCTTCCCTAGATTACACACACAGAAGCAGGGCCCGGACGCCAAATCTCGTGTTTGACTCAAAGCCTGTGTGCTTTTCACTCTCCCAGGGAATGTGCCGAGCCCTCCCACCAGGAAGCAGGCTGAATGAGTCCCATCAAGCCAAGTCCCCAGGCAGTCTGCAGCGACCCAGGACCACTGCACTTCCCTCTCCTTACAGAGACACAAAACACAACAGCAGTAACAAAACCGGGGGCTTCCAGGCTTGGACACCTCTGCTTGTCTCTCAAGCCAGGTCAGCCTTCCAGGCTCCCCCAGAAGCAGGGCAGGGTCCAAGGGCCCCATTTTCCCTACAAGGAGCAGGCTATTGTCAGGAGGATCCAGACAGTGATCCCAGCAGGCTGTGCTGGCAGGGAGGGTCTGACATTCCAGCTAAGGATTCTTTGTCTTTTTCCCAGCCTCCACATCCTGGGTGTTGGCATCCTCAGTCCTCACTGTAGTCACTCAACAAGCTGCTTCATAAAAGAGCCTCATTAGGCCTGAGACAGGACATCTCTTCAGCCTGACAGCCCCTTGGACTAAGTCAACATTTGTCAAACACACACCCCCCTTCTGCCTCCTGGGATCTCACCTTGACGAAGTTGTTAATGATCCAGGTTGGAATTTGCAGATCCTGGTTATCAAAGTAATTCATGAAAACTAGAGGGGAAAGAAAAGACAACACAGGAGGAGGAAAAATGTTAGAAAGGTGAAAACAAACCCTGCCAACCATCCCCTTTAAATTCAGCAAGTAAGAAGGGAGGGAGCACAGGGTTCAGGAGGACTTCTCTGCTGTCTCCAGAATTACTCCAGAATTACGTAAACATGTTGAAATCACAGTCACAGGCACATTTTGCTGCTGCTCATTGAATGCCTGACAATGTGCTCAACACCTGGACATAGTATCTCATTTAATATCTCTCATTAGTTACCTTCATGGTACAATGGAGTTGGGAAGATTAAACCTGAGCTTATAAATGATAACATGGAGGCTCAGAGGGGGTAGGTGGCACGTCCAAGGTGACAGATCTGAAAAGCGTCAGAACCAAAGTCCAGATTCTGCCTCACACGCAAGGCCACACTCGTTTCAGCACTGCAAGTGGCTGAGGGCCCCTACTCTGCTCCCAGCTTTCCTCCACGTGAGCTGAACTCCAGGCAGGCGGGTCCTGGGTCTCTGGGCTTTTGCTGAGCAGGAGCTGCGTCCTCAGAGACAGACCTGCCAGCCTTCTTGCCCAACATATGTATCCTGAGGACCAACCAGAAGTGAGTTTCTAAACCTTCTGGTTCTGGTTTCATCTGGACAGTGCAAGAGTCAGGACACAATGGGTTGAGTCAGATCTGAACGTCCACCATGCACTCAGGTTTCTGGGAGACAATGGAGTCTCTCTCCAGGTGTTAGCCCCTTGTTCGTCTTGTACCTGTGCCCATTCTCTGACCCCAGGGAATAAGCACCATGCACTTTACATGCCTCACAATCAGCATGGTCTCGATACAGCGGCCGAGTCAGTGCACCACCATGCACCCTGCCTTACCTTTGCTCCCCTTCTTGCCATCACTCTGAACTGCCAGACGCTGCTTATACTGAGTTACCCGGACCACACCAGACCTCTCAGGAAACTGAGGCACAGAAGTGCTCTGGGCCAGGACCACATGGATCTTCTGCCCTTCCACATCCAGCTCTTGATGCTCTCGTATGTAGACGAACTATACTGCCAGTCAAGGCATGATGTCAATGCCAGCATTACAGATGGGCAGAAGGAAACCCCACAAGCCAGGGGCAAAGGGAGACGATTCTGTTCTTCCCACCCAGCATTTGCCTCTTATATTGTTACTTCACTTACCTGCCCTGTCTCTCTACCTGCTCTGCAAGACTGTGTCCCATACTGCTTGATAGTCTCATTTGACAGCATGCCTTACCTACCTGTGAATGAGTCCTCGATGCTTTTAATTATGTAAAGGGACCTCTCCTCCTTTCTCAAAGAAGGCACTGTGAGATATCAGAGGATTGATCACTCATCAGTAGTGTGATTCTGCATTAGTTACTCACTGTTTCTTAGGTGAAGTTTCCCTCTGTGGGAAAGGGGGTTACATTGCTCAACAGGCATGCTTGTTGGGGACATAGGAGAAACCAGGGAAGAACAGGCACCCCATAGACACTGGGGTCATTCCACTTTGCCCTGCCCTCTCTCAGAGCTCTAGTTGCTGACCTCTATGCACAGAGGATGGTCAAGCAATGTTATTTACACCTACTGATCACAAGAAGAAATATGAGCACTGAGTATTAGTAGGTACTTGTCCTCTTTGAGTTAGCACTGGTTCACCAAGAATAACAAATCCAACTCATCTCAATCAACACTCATAGAACAGCCACTATGTCTAAGACACTATTCTAGGAAGGATAATTTAACCCTCAGAAACAGTGAGAGTTATGATTTATTGAGCCCATGCCATATGTTTTAGGTATAGCATCCATTTTGGTCCTGAGATCAACACAGGTCCCTGTGAGTTCAGTGCAAGTATCCCCATCCTACAGAGGACAAATTTGAGGCTCAGAGAAGTAAAGAAACTTGCCAAACATCCCATAGCCCAACTGGAATCTGAATGCAAACCCAGATCTGGCTCCAAAACCTAGTTAGACTTTCATACCTATAACGGCTGCAACAGAATTTTAGGTTTCATACTAGAAGGGATTCAAAGCCTAAACAATTTTTTAAAAATCACACTGAGTAGAACACATTGTACTTACTGCAACAGCAACAGGCATAGCACCATGCCACCTCAGAGTCTCTGTGGCACCCACACCCACAGTGGCCCCAGCCCTCCCTCAGGTGCCCTGTGGATGGGCTGTTACCCCTGCTCTCTGTGGACTGACGAGTGAAGGTCTTTAATGTTTTGGCAGTAGAAAGGAATTTGCTTTGGCTCTGGCTTCTTCCCCCTGGACTCGTACTTTTTCCTCACAGCAAGCCTGCTTGGGATTCTCTGTCTCTCTCTCTCTGCCCCGCCCCAACAAAATAAATAAACTTAAAAAAGAAAAAAGATTAAAAGCACATGAAAGCCAAGTAGTGGTGTGCCTTTTGAAAGGATACATCCCGGTTGGACATGGGGAAAGGGTACTTCACTTGCCAGTACACCACGGTTTCTCCACTGCATCGCTTTTCTTGTATTTCTAAGGAGAATAACGTAAGTTAACATATCTGGAAACTCTGGGCTTCATTTAACAAGAAGCCTAGCTATGATGCCCCCTAGGGATATGGTAAACCACCAACTCATATGGCACAGAATTCTAGAAAAAATCAGATTTATTAATAATATTGCTTTAATAATGACGCTGAAAGCTTGGTTCCTAAGGGTAGTGTCTAGTAGACATAAAAACACAGTAAAAATAAAACAGCAAAACATGTCCCCTGTATAGTATAAGCAAGATTCTCAAATTCAACACAATGAAACAAATCAGGCATCCAAAAATAAATGTTCAGGTTTTACAAGCAGGGCAACCAGCAGATGTCACTAGAGTACCAATAGTTTTGCTTCTGAGCTCTCTAGATTTCTGACCTGTTACAGCTAGCCCTGGACTAGGTCACCCACTAGTGAACACACCACTAGTGTGTTCAGCTGGGAAATGAAGGTTCTAGAGAGGGCAGTGTCCTTCCTAAACAGCTAGGAAGTGGCATAACTATGGCTAACCCAAAGTGTCTCACTTCTCTCCCCTGTTTCTTTACACACTATGGTGGCTGCAATGACCAGATTTCCTTTAATTCCATCATTCTATTGTGGGCAAACAGCAGCTAACTCTTGGCTGGAGAGAGTAAAAGAATTAAATGACACACACACCCTCTGACCCCAAGCTGTGCAGTATGACCCTCCATTTAGAGAAGGAGGTAAGCCAAGGCTGCTGAAGTAAACATGAGAGCCCCTTAAGGAGATGCTGATGGGGGAAATGTATTCTTTAATTCAGCTTTGGAAAGAAAATCTATTAGAAGCAGACCATGGATTAAAGAGCTTGCCCACTGGTGCCTCACGACACTAAAGACAGCCCTTGAGAAGAAGGGAAGAAGTAGACATCTGTGACCTTTCCATACTCAGCATCACCTCCCCCTTCTTGGATCAGTGATCTCCATTCTCCTTCACCCTTCCCCTCCTCGACTAGGTGATTTATGCAGGACTGTCTCAGCATTAATTTCAGGGCTGGGAAAATGAGTAAGATGTGGCCACAGTGATTCATTCAAGGATGGTGCATCTGACCAGGGGCTTACCTTATCACTAGCAAGTTCAAGCCAAAAAGTGGATTAGCAAAGGTCCTCAGGCAGCTCACAGAATATCTAGAAGGACCAGAGTTGGGCTTAGAACCTCAGGATTGTTCCAGAGAAGCCAAACTGCTGCTACGGGACTAGATACCATAGCGTGAATGGTTGACGTCAAGTACCAAACATCAGAGTCTCTGCAACTATTTCTCCCAGTGTCAGACACCTTAGCCCTGACCATCACCAGAAAATTGACTTTGCACGCTGCCTGCTTCCTCATATAGTTCTCTCTCTAACTGAAGCTGCCTGTTACATCCCTGAACCATGGCTGTTGAGGAGGCTGGGACAAAGAACATCTGGCTTCTCCCTTGAATTGACAAGCATCACAGCTACCCCTAGATAGAAAGGGTACTGGAAAACACTAGGAGACCACACATGGCAAATATCCACAGGATGCCATGAGAGCAAATTCTGGGACTGTAGCCTCTGTGAGCAGTTTAGTGGAAGGCTCCTTCCTGTTCCTGTGGGGTTATTTATATGGTTGGACTATAAACCTCTATTTTTTTTAAGTTTATTTATTTTGAGAGACAGAGAGAGAAGAAGAAGGGCAGAGAGAGAAGGAGAGAGAAATCTCAGGCAGGCTCCACGCTGGAACTTGAACCCATGAACTGCGTGATCATGATCTGAGCCGAAACCAAGAGTCAGACACTTAAGTGACTCAGCCACCCATGTGCCCCTAAGACTGGATCTTCTGGTGGCCATCTTTGCCATGACATAAAAATCTGCCTGAGAATTAGGTCAACTCAGAAAAGAAAAAAAAAGATATGGAAAATATTTAAAAATTACATGCATGGGTGTCTGATGGCTCAGTCAGTTAAGTATATAACTTTGACTCAGGTCATGACCTCATGCATTGTGAGTTGGAGTCCCTCATTGGGCTCACTGCTGTCAGTGCAGAGCCGGCTTTGGAGCTACTGTCTCACTCTCTCTCTCTCTCTCTCTCTCTCTGCCCCTCCCCAGTTCATTCTCTCTTCTCTCAAAAAATATATAAATAAATAAACAAACAAACATATTTTAAAAAATTACATGCAGCTGTCCTGGTAGTTAGAAACTCCTGGGCTTTTCAATACCATGAACCAATAAACTCTTTTTCCATTTCTTTCACTAGCATTTGTTAACTTTTTGTTGCTTGTAACAAAGAACGTTGACTATAGCAAGGGTCTTTCAGAGTTTAGGTACCCCTTGGCTAGTTCTGCACTTCTATTCCACTATAACTGATTTGGTAGAGGCCACCCCCACTTTACGTGACAGAAGGACCTCCTATTTCATAGCTGTCCATCACTTTCAGGGCAAAGTCTAAGAACTGTAGCCTGGTGGCCAGACTGCTGCCTTTGGCCTCTGGGCCTTTCCTCCCACTCTACCTCTAGATCTGCTACCC
This sequence comes from Crocuta crocuta, assembly GCF_008692635.1. Taxonomy (NCBI): domain Eukaryota; kingdom Metazoa; phylum Chordata; class Mammalia; order Carnivora; family Hyaenidae; genus Crocuta; species Crocuta crocuta. The sequence continues at coordinate 1,981,057 of NW_027529669.1, forward strand.
CAACAACCCAATAAAAACAAACTGCTCACAGTTTTTGAACATACCATACTGTTTGATGCCTTCCTCCCTTTTACTCATGCTGTTCTCTGGGCCTCAAATGGCCTCAAGCCACCCATCCCCTCACCTTCTCACCCTCTCACCTATATGCATTATTATTCTTGATAAAACTTTGGTTCAACTTCCAAACCAAAGCTTGGACACCACCTCCTCTCAGAAGCCACGTATGACTACCTCGATATGTGAGATGATGATGAACTTACAGTGAGAACAAAGTAGCCCCCAGAGCAAATTGGAGAGTGGTAGCTAAGGGAATGCAAGGAATCACAAAGGCACGTTTCAGCCCAACACTTAAGACTTTCATGGCAAAATTTTAAATAAAATATAACATAGTAGAAATTAAACCTGTTGCTTTCTACTAGCTAGAATAAGTAACAATAGATTCTACTTTCTAGATTTTTTTTTAAATAGATGTTATTCACCTTTAACATATGGGTCCCACTGTTTTCTGTAGTCTAAGTCCATATAGACAGCTGCGAATAAATCTGGTGGGCAATCGTCCAGAACACCAAAGACTTTATACTCATAAAGTCCAGTCTGCTGTAGAAACAGAACAGGCAGAAACAACCTATTGATTTCCAAATTGAGAGACATCTGGATGACAAAGCATATGAAAAACAGCTCTTCATGCAAATCCATTATTAAGAAACTCCTCTGTGGTCTTGGTAACACAATGATGAAAAAGCAGATGAGGCCCCTGCTCTAGTGGGTCCTATATTTGATGGTAGGCATTAGTGGTAGTGTTGGTGGATATAAATGCTATCTAGGTAATTTGAATAGACATATTCAACGGTGTGAGCAATGGTATCTCTAGGGGGCGGGGTGGAGCATCCTATATAATCAGGTGGTCAGGAAAGGCCTCTGTGGGGAATAACCTTTAACAGAGCATTTTACTCTAAATATTAGAGGGAACCAGCCTTGGAAAACTCATTCCTGGCAGGGGAAGACCCTCAGGTTGACAGACTGGCATGCTCAACCTAAAGTCATAGGGTCCAGAGAATGGTGTTTGGGGATAGAGGTAGGAACTAAGGTCAAAGTGGCAGGGGGGCCAGCCTCCAAGGGGTTGTGTAAACCAGGTTGAGGGGTAAAGATTTTGTTCTAACTACTAAGTAAACCCAATGAGTGACTTTAAACAGGGTAATACTAAATAAAAAGATGATTCTTCATGCTTGGTAGGAAATAGATCATAAGGGAACAAGAAGATGGGTTTGAAGACCAGAGCAATGGTCCAGATAAGAGATGACAGTGATATGAACAAGACGGTAACAACAGTGATTGAGAGAAGTCAGTGATTTAGGGATATATTTGGGAGTAATGTTAGCAAAAAGTGCTGACAGATTGTGGGGAAGAAAAAGCAAAGAATTACATCTTAGAACTTCTGCTTGAACAGCTAGGTAAATGGGAGCTCCATGCTCTACGATAGAGAACACTTGGGAAGAGGTGATATGTGGGCTGTGGGGAAATCAAGAGTTCTACTTTTGAGTTTGAGACATTTATTAAACATCCAAATGGGAGTGTCATTTACACAGCTAGTATTCAGGGGACAGGTTACTATTTTAGCTATCTATGGGGTATAATGAAACCCAACACATTGTTTTTATCAATCCCAAGACAGAATTTTTCAACAATTTTCTTATTTAAAGAATCAGTGTATAAAAGAGGAAAGAGCACCTTCCTCTTTTGAATCACAGTATTGATT
>NW_027529669.1:1982836-2070218 GCF_008692635.1 Crocuta crocuta
ATCACAGTAGTGATTCAAAAAAAAAAAAAAAAAAAAAAAGACCATTTCTAAATTCCAAAGTACAAAGTTTCCCCTTCTACCCACCTACCTCCATTAGGCCATATCCTTGTCTGTGAGAGTTCTGGGTTGGAATTGGCCATGCTACACATTTCACTTTTTCTACAATGACAACACATAATTCCTGACTCTCCCCTTCCCTAAAGGCTAGATTGTTAATATTAAACTAGGACACCTGGGAGGCTCAGTCCTTTAAGCACCTGATTCTTGATTTTGGGTCAGATCATGATTTAGGTTCTTGAGTTTGAGCCCCATGTTGGGCTATGCACTGACCTGCAGAGCCTCTTGGGATTCTCTCTCTCCCCTTCTCTCTCTGCCCCTCCCCTGCTCTCATGCACATGCACTTTCTTCTCTCTCTCTCTCTCAAAATAAATAAATAAGTTAAAAAAGATCATACCAAAGGATTTTAGATTAATTTCCATGCAAACGCAAATAAAACAAAAACTCAATGCTTTTAGAATGACACATTCTTTCATTCTTTCATGTGCTAAGCAATGTTATTGACTAATGAAACATGAATACAGCTATCTTCTTATTAACACCATGTCAAGGACTTATGTGAAGTCAGGAGGTAAACATGGTGAATCTTTCTAGAGATCTTGAGGCTTCAAGGGCTTCCTGACTCAGGGCATAACCCAGGGAAAAACATATCCTAGTTTAGGAATCTCATATATATGTTAAAGTACCTGGTAAGAAATGAGAGATGCAATTGAAATGGAATTCATAAAGTTCTTCCAGCTCTAAAGGTATGTGACTTTATACCAAGGGTTTCCAACCAGCAAATGACAGACTATTAGATCTGAACACTTCACATGCTGTGTGGTGGATACCCCAAAGGAAAGACAAATGTCAGGAGAAACACCTCTTTCCCCATCCCCTCACCCAGATGGGGAGATAGGGAGGGTTTACACATACTTACACATTTATTAATCAATCTTGGAAGAGAGACAATTAGTTTCCTGCTCAGGCATACTGGGGCCCCATTTTCTATACATACTGAGCAAAAGGGATAATTATGCGCTGAGACAATGATCTCAGCTTACATGAGTTAACTTTGGTTATCTGGATAAATTAAGACAGTTTCCTTACACTGGTTCCCTTCCCCTTCTGAATTTAGTTACTGTCCTTCGTGACCTCAGTACTACACATATCACAGAAAAGCAAAGCAGAAAGTCCTCTTAGAAAGAGAAAAATAAAACGAATGAACTGTTGTTACAAACTTCCACTTAACAACCCCTTCGTGGCAGAACTGAGAAATGCCAAAACTCCAGAGGAACAAAACACTCGGTAACACTTCCCTCGTCTATCTACTTTTCAAGTGAGGAAGAGCCCGCCAAAATTCTTGGATCAAGGCATTTTTTTGCCTATTCTTTCTTCCTAATGAGGATCTCTTCAAATACACTCATGTTTATATATTCCTTTAAAAAATAAAGTGAAATTTTATAATCGTAGAAATAATATTCATTATAGGAAAATTGGAAAATGCAAAAAAATAAGGGAAAAAATGGCATGTAACCCCATAATCCTCAAATATCTATTGGTAATACTTGACGCATTTCTGTTATTTAATTTTTTTAATTTTATTTTTGAGAGAAAGAAAGAAACAGCATAAGCAGAGATGGGTCAGAGAGAGAGGAAGACAGGAAATCTGAAGCAGGCTGTCAACACAGAACTTGATGCGGGGCTCAGACCCACGAAACGTGAGATCATGACCTGAGCCAAAGTGAGACACTTAACCAACTGAGTCATTCAAGCACCCCCACCCCCCCTTTTTAAAAAATTTTTTAATGTGACATATTTCTTTTAAGTACTTAAATACATTTATACATTACAAAATGAGAATAATGTGGTTTAAACAACTGCATTCTTATTTTTAACAAGCTATGGAGAGATCACCTAATTTAATTAGTCTTGTCATTTTTTGCAAATATTGTTAAAAATGTAAATACTCCTGGAATAATCTATTATTTCATATGGACCAACTTGGTCCATAATTTTAATTTTTTCATTAAGAAAGCTTCCTTAGAGAGGGATTTTAGTAAAGGTTCTTTATGCTTTTTATACGTTTAAGGTTCTTTATGCTTTTTATAAGGCTTTAAGAATTGGTACCAATGTATACTCTTGGCAACAGCACAGGAGCATCTCATCAGGATTGGGTACCATTGTTTGTACAAATAATTTGATAGGAAAAGGCATAAAACTTAGCCTGCTTTGGGCAATGCTTTTATTACTGATGTGTAAGATCTCCTTAAAATTAGAAATATATACTCTCTACATATATTTCTAAGCTTACTAATACTTCAATAAATGATTCCAAATAAGTTTCCTCAAGAGGTTCTTGGCTTTCCTGAAGCTCCTCCAGAAAACTTTCTTTTTTTTATGTTGGATCTTCACCTAAGTGAAGCCGAACATGGGTCATGAACTTACAATCCTCAGACCAAGACCTGAGCATAGATCAAGAGTCAGACACTTAACCAACTGAGCCACCCAGACACACCTAGAAAACCATTTCTAAGAATGTCTCCATTTCTTTATCATCATGTAAAACATAGTGTATACATTTCCAATGCTCCATTTATAAATAAAATTAAAAAATTATTTAGTGGAAGAGAATCAAGAAATACCTTGTGTAAAATACAACAGCCAGAAGAAACAGAAGTTTGGGCATAGCACATAGTACCTTCTTTCTTGTCAAGAGAACCTCTGCGGCAGTGTACACAGCAAATAACTTTCCTGGCCTCCTACCTAGGTTTGAATATGGATGTTCGGAGCTGCAGCAGCTATTTTGTAATGAAGAGGTAACAAACACTCATGAAGAGGAAGAGTAAAAAGACTCAGTGTTTTACTGGCATCATTGATCAGCCAAACCAGTACCAGCAACTACTAACCTCTGCCCTACATGTTAAGTGAGAAAAATAAACCCCTCTGTGAATCACTGTTAGTACACTTTTCTGCTACTTGTTACCAAAAGCAACAGTGAATTTTACATGAGTCTTGTGATCTACACACAAACTTCCTAGGAATGTCAGGCTTTTTGTATTTTAGTAGGTACACAGCATAGAAAAGAACAGTCCCTCGAAAAAAGCTGTCAGCTCCTGAACAAACCCCTTGATGAGAAGACCTATTCAGGGACAAAGGCACACTGCAGGCAGTCCCTTCTCACAGTGCCAGACATTCAGATTTTAAAATGTTAAGAACTCAAGCAGTTAATCACATCAGCTCAGACCACTAGTTACTTGGTCTAAATTGAGGATGCGAAGCTCTGCTCACTGATTTCACACTCTCTGTAGGCATGTCACAGTGTCTACTGGCACAGTGATATGGCCCAAAGCTCCAAGGAGACCTGGTTGCAGATCACTGGACAAGCTTTTGTAAGTGACCTGTGGCCCTCTCTACCAGGGGGACTTCTCAGCACAGCTCAGAAGTCAACCTTCACTCCCAATCAGGGAGAGCAAGTCTTCAAATGGACATTGCTTCTATCTTAAGACATCCTTTTTTCTCACTCTTCCCTTTCAGTTTCCACTGCTTCGCTATGTACTTCCTCCTGTCATGTCAGAACCACCCCCCACCCACAACCCCTACCACAGCATCACTTGGCAACTGGTTAGAAATAAAACACAAAGAAAAAGAAGAGAAAAGGAAATACAATGCAAACTTTCATGCCCCACATCAATCCACAGAATCAGAAACTGGGAGTGGGGTCTTGCTTCTGAATTTTAACAAACCTTGTGGATAAATCTGATGTTTTACTGGTTCTCAAGGTTGAGAACTATATATATATATCATTTCATTTGATATTTGAGAGATCAACAATTCTGAAAGGTAAATATTATCCTTATTTTGAAAATGAGGAAGCTGAGATTTCAAAATGAAAAGATAACTGACTAATATCACCCAGCTAGTAACTGGGGCCTGGCTCCTGGCTACTCTGCAACCCTAGCCTCACCCCAGTCCTGTATACTTCTGGCTCTTCCTGGAAAACAAGGCAAGCCTAGCCTGACTCTGGGACTTAGCACTCAGTGTTCCCTCTGCTACAGTGATTTAAACCCCAGTAAGTCCACTTTGAGTCTCAGGGGAAGCTTTAACATTAAAAACAAAAAACAATAACAAACCATTTTGTTGTTATGAAGTATTTCAAACATACACGAGATCGGGAGAACAGAATGGTCAATCCCAATAATGAAAGGGGAGTTTTTCAAAGGACTCCCCAAGCCCCGACCCAGATCACTTGAATCTGGGATTAACACACATGACATCATCCCTGACCACCATTGCCACACCATGTCTCTAACCCCTTGTGCACTTTACGGTCTTCATAGCATATTTCACCCAACATTTCATTATAGGTGATGGGCTTATTCTTATTCTCATCAGTGAATGTCATTCATTGTTCAAGAACTCATTTGCTGGAACAGTGGTGCATCTTCCTGTTCACTGTTTATCGCCAGTGCCTGTGAGGGCAATAGCACATGGGAGGATAGTCTCTGAGTGAAAAAAAATGAATGATGGTGGGCAGAATGGAGATTTTAATCCAGGACTGTCTGCCTCCAAAGCCCATGTTCTTCCCCCAGTACTACATGGCAGTTCTGGGCTACTTTTGCTTAGCCTCCAGAAAGAAATAGTAATTCTTGCCTGGGAGCAAGCTGTATATTTGGTGCTGAGATTATTAAACTGGCTGGTTCATGTCTAGTTATGAGGTCTTGTGTGGCTCACTTAACAACTCTGGGTCTTATTTCCATCTGTAAAATTGGAAATAAGCCTGTCCCTACCTATTTTCCAGAATTTTTTTTTACTGTTTATTTTTTTATTTTTTATTTTTTGAAAGAGAGAGACAGAGAGAGAGGGAAAGAGAGAGAGAGAGACAGCATGAGCAGGGGAAGGGCAGAGAGAGAGACCCAGAATCTGAAGCAGGCTCCAGGCTCTGTCTGAGCTGTCAGCAGAGGGCCCAACGCCTGGCTTGAACTCATGAGTTGTGAGATCATGACCTGAGCTGAAGACTGAGCTACCCAAACACCCCTCTTCCAGATTTGTTTACAGGGTAAAGAAAACTTATGTGTGACAGCATTTTGTAAATTAAATCACCATGTAAGGGAAAGTTATTAACATTACAACCTGGGGAGGAAAAAAAGAAGAAAGGAAAGAGACAGAGGAAGCAAAGAAAGTAGAAAAAAAGAACAGAAAAGATGATGGTGTTGTACAGAATGGTTTCAAAGAAACTTTCAAAGTCAAAAAGTTCTGTGATTTAATAGAAAAAGAGAAAAAGAAAATGTATCAAAATATTGTCCTTCAAAGTGGCTATCTGTCCAAGAATGATTCAAAATTCTTTGTCTACTGGAAAAAAACACTACAATCTTTTTTTTTAATTTTAAAATATAATTTATTTGTTATGCTGGATAACTAAATGCCTCTATACTTCAATCATTTCAAAACGTACAATAATAGATCATCATCACAGTTCACAATGGACCTACATAAATGGCTATCCATGATCCAGACACATAGCAGGTTGTTCCCAAGGAAACAGTCAACCTGGCAGGATGGATAAAAGCCCCAGCAAAATCTGTTTACCCTGAGAAGGGTGGCTATCTGATTAATGATTTCAATGATTGGGATCTGTGCTGACACCTCAAGCCTGGAGCCTGCTTCAGATCTTGTTTCCCTCTCTCTGCCCCTCCACCACATGCTAGTGCACACATGCTCTCTCTCACTCTCTCAAAAATAAATAAACATTAAAAACCAATTTTGAAAAAACTGAGATCATACCATGCATATTTTCAGATCACAATGCTATGAAACTTGAATCAACATTAAGAAAAAAATTTGGAAAGCCCACAAATACATGGAGGTTAAAGAACATACTAGTTAAGAATGAATGAGTAAACCAGGAATTTAAAGAAGAATTAAAAAATACATGGAAGCAAATGAAAATGAAAACATGACAGATTAAACCCTTTGGAATGCAGCAAAGGCAGTCCTAAGAGGAAAATACAGTGCAAGTAAGGTCTATCTCAAGAAGCAAGAAAGGTCCTAAATACACAATCTAACCTTCTATCTAAAGAAGATAGAGATGAAGCAGCAAATAAAGCCCAAAACCAGCAGAAGAAATAATAAAGATTGGAGTAGAAATAAATGATATAAAATTCAAAAAAACAGAACGGAAAAATGAATCTGAGACGTGGTTTTGTGAAAGAATAAACAAAGTTCATGAACTGTAACCAGACTTCTCAAAGAGAGGACCCAAATAAATAAAATCACAAATGAAAGAGGAGATATCACAACCAACATCAGAGAAATACAAACAATTATTAAAGAGTTATATGCCAACAAACTGGACAATCGGGAAGAAATGGACAAATTCCTAGACACTCGCACATTACCAAAACTCAACCATGAGGAAATAGAGCATTTGAGCCATAATCAGTGGAGAAATTGATTCAGTAATCAAAAACCTCCCAACAAATAAGAGTCCAGGGCCAGATGGCTTCCAGAGGTATTCTACCAGACATTTAAAGAGGAGTTAATACCTATTCTTCTCAAGCACAGGCATAAAAGCACAGGCCCATGGAGTAAAACATGGACTAATCTAGGTTGGCTGGAAGATGAGGGGTGTGCAGAGGAGTTGTGGGAGATAAGGCTGGAAATAAAGTTAGAACAAAACTAGTTCAGTATAAAGGGTCAATGACTTATGACAGTACAATGTGTAATTTTTTGACTTTACCAAGGCACAAAAGCAGTATGCATTCAGTAAACATGGTACTTTGAATTTGGAACTGTTCTCTTTCCCTGGGCTAGTGCTATGTGATACGGTACCTTCTCCTGTTGCTGGGCAGGGGCAGTGAGCCACAGGGTAAACCACTGATACACTTACAACTATTCTGCACGCATACAACCATTCTGTTTTCACTTTCAGTACACTATTCAAAAATTTACATGATATTCAACACTTCCGTCTAAAATGGGCATTGTGTTGGATGATTTTGCCCAACTGCAAGCTAATGAGAGCATTCCGAGCACAGTTAAGATCAGCTGGACTGAGCTATGATGTTCAGTAGATGAGGTGTATTAAATGCATTTTCAGCCTATGATATTTTCAGCTTACAATGGGTTTATCAGGATGCAAACCCATCATAAGGTGAGAAAGATCTGTATAGTCTACCCAGCAGCATTTGCCTTCTTTCAGAGAGGCAATGCAGGAGCCTGTTCATGGCACAGTTCTGAAAGTAGACAGGTGAGTTCTGATCTTAATTCAGACCTTGAGCAATCATCTTAACCTTTCCACACATTCATTTGCATATAAGTAAAAAGGTGATCATCACAGTGCCATATTATGACTGACATGAGGGGGCGTCTGTGTGGCTCAGTCAGTTAAGCATTCAACATTGGCTCAGGTCATTATCTCAAGGTTTATGGGTTCGAGCCCCACATCGAGCTCTGTGCTGATAACTCAGAGCCTGAAGCCTGCTTCAGATCCTGTGTCTTCCTCTCTCTCTGCCCTCCCCCAGTTTGCACTCTGTCTCTCAAAAATGAATAACTGTAAAAAAAATTTTTTTTAAACTGACATGAAGATTGAGTATGTCAATACCTACAAAATTCTTTTTTTTTTAATAGTTTATTGTCAAATTAGTTTCCACATAACACTCAGTGCTCATCCCCACAAGTGTCCTCCTCCATGCCCATCTCCCCCTCCCCCCACATCCATCAGTCCTCAGTTTTTGTCAGCATTCAAGAGTCTCTCATGGTTTGCTTCTCTCCCTTTCCCCCACCATTTCTGCCCTTCTTCTCCCCCTTGTTCCTCCGTCAAGTTCCTCCTAATCCTCCTATACGTGCAAACATATGATATTTGTCCTTCTCTGCCTGACTTATTTCGCTCAGCATAATACCTACAAAATTCTTAAACAGTGCCTGGAACATGGGACAGCAAGCAATGCATGAGCTACTACAATGGTTAGTATTAGCATTAGTTATTTACTCTTAGTATTCATTGTGCAGTCAACAGTGCCAGTGAAAGGGGAGTGGTGAGCCCACAGCCTCTCCTTCAGGTGCCTAATCAGGCTGTAATGTGTAGGACAGAAGGGATCAGAGAGGTGAAAGGTCAGAGGTCTTCTGCAATTCGAGGTGAGAGGTACCATCCAAAGTGCCAACCACAAAGGAAAGGAAAGGGGAGGGGCCAGTTATCAGACATGTCTGAGCAGTCGAATTGGCAAAGCTTAGCAAATGCCTGGATGGGCTGGTAAGGAAACAGAATGGTCAGAGAGAAGAATAAAGGATTTTGTCTGAAAACAGGTCCATTTTGGCACCAAGCCAACTAATGAAATTACACTCAGAAATTAATTCTGCCTGCGCTGGACTGTGAGCTTCTTGTTCATTTTGTCATAACCAGAGGCCCTGCTACACACGCCTTCAGAGAGCCTCCCTACTCTAACACTATACCACTCTGGTTCTCTGCCAGGAAGCCTTGATTTCACAGCACTTGCCTAAAGGTGATTTATTATCCCATGTGCCATCAGCTACTATCACTCACTATAAGTGATGAAAGGTCTCAGGTGCAACGCAATCATTCCACCTGGATAGCTCCTACCTGATTCCAAAGGCCTCCGGGAGCGCCTGGAGAATTGCTCAATAACCAACTTCATTCCTCCTACCCTTTAAGTAAATCTTTGTCCTTAAAGCTTCAGACTAAACTATTAAGTGCACCTTATAAGGAAGGGGCAACCGCGAAAAGAAACAAGCCAGTAGAGTGACTGATATGCTAGTATCTCCCTTCCCAGCCACATTGCTCCACAAGCACACTATCTCCCTGCACATCCAGTCTCTGAACAGTGCAATCTTCTTTCCACCTGTAGGCAAACCCTGGGCTTCTCCCCAACCCACTAACACACACAACAGTGGGAACTACCCAGGAGGGGGATTCATAGCCCTAGGAGCCAAGTGCGTGGGGCTCAGACTCTGCTAACCTACATTTAACACTAGCAGACCTGCAGACCTGCCACTGAATTCAGATAACCTCCCAACCACAGAGGACAAATCAGCTGCAGGCACAACCCCTATGCTCACTCCTCCCAGCTCCTCATGACCAACTCCTGCCCTGACATCTGTGGCTACAACCCCAGACTCCCCCGGGGAAGCTGGCCCTGGCAAGCTACAGCACAGGGTCCTCCACCGGGTGGGCTGCTACCTGGTATCGCCGCCTGTAGACTCTGAAGCCCAGGGTCGTCACCAGCAATTCCCAGTTGGCGCCTCCTGGACCCCATTCCTGGAGCTCAGCACAGGCCTCCCGGAACTGGTTTTCAGAAAAGCAGCCTGCCGCTTGAGCCATCTCTTGGCAGCCCCAGAGGGGCGAAGCCACCGACCCGCCAGGTGTGCGTTCTGGGGCAGCCCCAGAGGGTGGTCCAGCATGATTGGCAGGGAACAGAGGCTTGGGGGGGGGGAGCTGGTGGAACTTAAGGGGAAGGAGCCTAGGGGGTGTGGCCACAGATGAGCAGGCTTAGCAAGTGGGCGGGGCTGAGCAAGAGGTGGCAAGGATGGAAGAGAAGTAAAACCAGAAAAAAACTGGACCTGATCTCGGGGAAGATTGAAGGGTTAGGGAACTGAGGAGGCTTGTAGATGGAAGGGAAAAGGAAGAAACTAATGTCATCTCAGAAACCCTTCCTTAGCCCAACTCATCCTCCTCCCCACCCGTCCCCGCCCCCAAAATCTGCTTGGCTGTCCCTCCTTTACCTTCTCTGAAGAAGGGAGGGAAAGTCCCTGAGGGGATTGGTACACTTGGGAGGTGAGATGGACCGAGCAGAAATGCTTGAAAATCTCAATGATCAGATGCTAGAACTGAATGCTGTTCCAGTGTCATTTCTATTCTTTCTGTTATGCATCTAAAAACATTATTCCAAGAAAGGGTCCATGGGATTCACCAGGAGGCCAAAGGGGTCCATGGCATAAAGAGGACACTAAGAAAAATATCAATGAAAATGTAAAAGCAACTTCTGCAAGTGAAAAATACATCAGTCACTAAAATCAGAACATTAGAAAAGACGTAAAACTGTTCAACAGAAATAGAGGGCTAAGAAGGCAGCCATGAGACAATTCTCCAGAAAGCAACACGGGGAGAGAAAGAAATGGAAAATGTGAAGATTAAGGAAGAGACAAGAAGGATGCACTGAGAAGGTAAGACGTTTCTGACGGGAGTTCGCAAAGAAGAGAACAGAGGGGTTAGAGACGGGATGAGCAGGTGGGGAAGAAAAAGACAAATGGACAAAACAAAGTGGACCTCACATTCTAAAGAGCAAAAACCTTAAATGGGGGACAGTGAGTCAGAATTTTACTTAGGAAGTAAACAAGAGATATCGATCAGTTTTAGTCCCCTGTGCATGTTGAAATTTAATGGAATGGATTCTCAAAGCCTGGTAATAAGAAAACAAACAAACCGATAAAGTGGGTAAAAGATTTAAACCAACACTGCACTAAAAAGATACACTGGTGGGAAAGAGAAACATGAAAAGATACTCAGAATCATTTGTCAGTATGGTAATGTAATTTTAAATCACAAGGAAAGGAGGCACCTCGCTGCTAAATGGGAGGAGCATGCCACTCTTGGTCGCTGGGTCATGCGTTCCAGCCCCATGTTATTTGTAAAGATTACTTAAATAAAAACTGTAAGTAAATAAATAATAATAAATTAAAATAAAATCACAGCGAGGTACCAAAATGCACCTATCAGAATGGCTAAAACTAACAAGATGGATCAAAGTATTGACCAGGATGTAGAAGAAACAGAACTCTTACACACTGCTGGGGGAATAGAAATGATACCAGCACTTTGGAAAACTGACAATTTCTTTAAAAGTTAAACATACACCTACCATACAATCTAGCCATTCTATTCCTAGGTATATAACAGCAAAAAAACATAGTATTGTCCATATGTAGACTTATACACAAATGTTCATAGCAGCTTAATTTGTAATAGCCAAAACCTTGGAAAAAAGCCCAAATGTCTTTCAATGAATGAACTGATAAAACACACTGTAATAGGGGCTCCTGGGTGGCTTAGTCGGTTAAGCGTCCGACTTTCACTTAGGTCATGATCTCGCGGTTCGTTGGTTCGAGCCCCGCATCAGGCTCTGTGCTGACAGCCAGCTCAGAGCCTGGAGCCTGTTTCAGTCTGTGACTCCCTCTCTCTGACCCTCCCCTGCTCACACTGCCTCTCTCTCTCTCTCCTAGGGAAAAAAAAACACACTGTAATATATCCATCAATGAATTACTCAGCAATAAAATGTTAAATGAGTGAAATGTGTGTATATATATGCATATGAGTATCTATTTTATGTACATTTATATAATGGAATATGTGCAATTCAGTATAAATAATTTAAGAGGAAAGTAGCAGGATGCCTGCAGTTTACATCAAAGACTTCAACAAAATAAACTGTGTAATATATATAATATTATAAATTGTGTAATAGAGAAGCAAAAGTGAAAAAATATAAACAACTGATGAATTTAGAGAAAAGAAAAGCATATTTTTTGTTCTATTCCTTCAACTTTTCTACACATTTAAAATTATCCAAAACAGAAAATTTGAGAAAATCCAGCTATTATGTGAGTACAAGGGATATAACTAAAATACAATGACAGAGAAAATGTAAAGGTATGGAAAACATACACAAGTAAACCCTAAACAAAAAGGAATTTGTGTGGCTCTAAAAATATCAGACAAAATACAGTTTAAGGCAAAAAAAATTTTTAATAGGATTTCATGGGATAATGATAAAGGACAGAACTCTTCAGGAATTCTGAATGCTTAAGTTTATATTCATTTCACAACATAATCTCAAAACTGTAAAGCAAAAAGTATCATCAGTACAAGGAGAAATCTGCAAATTCACAATAACAGTGGAACATCTTAAGGCTCTTTTCTAGGATATCGATTGATCAAGCAGACAAAACATTCATATGCTTGATCTAAAGGACATTTATAGAATCCCATACCCAAAACCATAACACCCATATTATTTGCAAACTATAAACATTCATTAAAATTGATGATCCTGTAAGCCACAGAGGATATCTTCTTTTATTTCTTAAATAGTTTGTCAAGTTGGTTTCCATATAACACCCAGTGTTCATCCCAACAAGTGCCCTCCTCCATGCCCTTCACCCCCTTCCCCTCTCCCCCACCCCCATTTGCCCTCAGTTTGTTCTCAGTATTCAAGAGTCTCTCATGGTTTGCCTCTCTCCCCATCCCCAAGTATGTTTCCCCTTCTTTTCCTTCATGGTCCTCCGTTAAGTTCCTCCCAACCCACCTATATGTGCAAACATGGTATCTGTCCTTCTCTGCCTGACTTATTTCACTCAGCATAACACCTTCAAGTTCCATCCATGTTGCTACACATGGCCAGATTTCATTCATTCTCATTGCCGTGTAGTATTCCATTGTAGAGATAAACCACATTTTCTTGATCCATTCATCAGTTGATGGACACTTAGGCTCTTTCCATATCTTGGCTATTGTTGAGAGTGCTGCTATGAACATTGGGGTCCATGTGCCCCTATGCATCAGCACTCCTGTATCCCTTGGGTAAATTCCTAGCAGTGCTATTGCTGAGTCATAGGGATGTCCTATTGTTAATTTTTTGAGGAACCTCCACACTGTTTTCCAGAGGGGCTGCATCAGTTTACATTCCCACCAACAGTGTAGGAGGGTACCCATTTCTGCACATCCTCGCCAGCATCTATAGTCTCCTGATTTGTTCATTTTAGCCACTCTGACCGGCGTGAGGTGGTATCTCAGTGTGGTTTTGATTTGTATTTCCCTGATGATGAGAGATGCTGAGCATCATTTCAGGTGTCTGTTTTCCATCTGGATGTCCCACAGAGGATATTTTCAACAAACACCAAAGAATATATATCATTCTCTGATGACAAAAAGAAAGAAAAAAAAATAGCCATCCCTGCCCCCAAATATTTGAAAACTAAACAAACAAAAGAAATACATATTTACTCTAGGAACCTAGCCAGCAGTTAATCCCCTACATTAAATTCCTTTCTGTTTAAAACACCTAGAGAACCGATCTTCTTTTCTATACTTCCTCCTGTGTCATATCTTATTCATATATTTCAATATTTAACATTGTAAGGACCATTTATATCAATTCAAACTATAAATCAAATGAAATTTAAGCAAAAATCCATTAAGAGGTTTCAAGGAACTTAACACACCAATTCTAAACTTCAGACAAAAGGCATAGGAATCAAGCAATTTGAATATACAAGACAGCAACTTTTTTTCATTTCTTTAAGTTTTTATTTATTTTGAGAGAAAGTGTGTGTGTGTGAGCAGGGGAGGAGCAGAGAGAGAGAGAGAAAGAGAGAGAGAAAGAGAGAGAGAATCCCAGGCAAACATTGAACTGTGAGTGCAGAGTCTGACAGGGACTAGATCCCACCAACCACTAGATCATGATCTGAGCTGAAATCAAGAGTCTGAAGCTTAACCCTCTGAGCCACCCAGGCATCACAAGAAAGCAAATTTTTAAGGAGGGTGGGAGGAAACCTGCCCTTACATTAGGATCAATAATAAAGAAAATACTGTGATACTGGGGCACTTGGGTGCCTCAGTCAGTTAAGCATCCACTTCAACTCAGGTCATGATCACAAGGTTCATGAGTTTGAGCCCCACATCAAGCTCTGCTCTTTTAGTGCAGAACCTGCTTGGGATTTTCTCTCTGCCCCTCCCCCACTTGCCTTCCCTTGCTCTTTCTCAAAATAAATAAATAAACTTTAAAAAAGGAAAGATAATTCTGTGATACTGACTCAAGTCTAGGAAAAATAAATAATGAAACAGCTTTCCATCTAGAAACAAATCCATATGCATACTGAAACTTAGCATGTGAGAGGGAACAGATAATTTTTAAAATAGTATTAGAAGCACTGTATGATGTTAGCTACACTTGTGGTGAACAGAGCATATTATACAGACTCATCAAATCATTATGCTGTACTTTTGAAACTAATGTAATGTTGCATTTTAACTAGACTTCAATTATATAAAATAGTAAAGAAAAAATACATACTGCTGGACTATAAAATAAAATATACTGCTTTCCATTCTGAATTTTAATAGCATGAATGTTTGTAGATCAATGGAATAGAATAGAGAACCCAAAAAATGGACTCAATAATATATGGCCAACAAATCTTTGACACAGCAAGAAAGAGTATCCAATGGGGAAAAAAAAGACGGTCTCTTTAGCAAATGGTGCTGGGAGAACTGGACAGCAACATGCAGAAGAATGAAACTGGACCCACTTTCTTATACCATATACAAAAATAAATTCAAAATGGACAAAGACCTAAATGTGATAGGAAATGTGATGAGATAGGAAACCATCAAAATCCTATGGGAGAAAACAAACAGTAAATTCCCTGACCTCGACCACAGCAACTTCTTACTTGACATGTGTCCTAAGGCAAGGGAAATAAAGCTAAAATGAACAGTATACTGGGGCCTCATCAAGATGAAAAGCTTCTGCACAGCAAAGGAAACAATCAAGAAAACTAAAAGGCAACCAACAGAATGGGAGAAGATATTTGCAAAATGACATGTTGGATAAAGGGTTAGTATCCAAAATCCATAAGGAACTTACCAAACTCAACACCAAAAAAAAACAAACAATCAAAAAAAAAAACAGAAACAAAACAACAACAGCAGCAACAACAAACAGCGAAGAAATGGGAAGAAGACATGAACAGACACTTTTCCAAAGAAGATATACTGATGGCAAACAGACACATGAAAAATGCTCAACATCACTCATCATCAGGGAAATACAAACCAAAACCATGAGATACCACCTCACACCAGTCAGAATGGCAAAAATTATTAACTCAGGAAACAACAGATGTTGGCGAGGATGTGAAAAAAAAGGAACTCTATTGCACTGTTGGTGGGAATGCAAACCAATGCAGCCACTTTGGAAAACAGTGTGGAGTCTCCTCAAAAAATTAAAATTAGAACTACCCTACGACCCAGCAATTGCACTACTAGGANGTGTTTATAAATTCTGCCCATTTCTTTACTGGGTTTTTTGTTTTTCAGGTGTGGAGTTTGGTGAGTTCCTTATAGATTTTGGATATTAACCCTTTGTCTGATATGTCATTTGCAACTATGTTTTCCCATTCCGTCAGTTGCCTATTAGTTTTGTGGGTTGTTTCCTTGGCTGCGCAGAAGCTTTTAATCTTGATGAGGTCCCAATGGTTTGTTTTTGCTCTTGTTTCCCTTGCTTTTGGGGATGTGTCAAGTAAGAAGTTGCTGCGGTGGAGGTCAAGGAGGTTGTTTCCTGCTTTCTCCTCTAGGGTTTTGATGGTTTTCTGTCTCACGTTCAGGTCCTTTATCCATTTTGAGTTTAATTTGGTGTATGGTGTGAGAAATTGATCTAGTTTCATTCTTCTGCATGTTGCTGTCCAGTTCTCCCAACACCATCTGTTAAAGAGGCTGTCTTTTTTCCATTGGATGTTCTTTCCTGCTTTGTCAAAGATATGCACTACTAGAAATTTATCCAAAGGACACAAAAATACTAATTTGAATGAGCACATGCCGTCCTATCGACGATAGCCAAAGTATGGAAAGAGCCTAAATGTCCTCAACTGATGAATGATAAAGAAGATGTGGTATATAAATACAATGGAATACTACTTGATGATCAAAAAGAAGTCAATCCTGCTATTCGCAACAACATGGATGGAACTGAAGGGTACTATGCAATGCAAAATAAGTCAGTCAGAAAGACAAGTATCATATAGTTTCACTCATATGTGGTATTTAAGAAACATAACTGATAAATGTAGGGGAAGAGAAGAAAAATAAGAAAAAAACACAGAGGGAGGCAAACCATAAAGAGACTCTTGAATACAGAGAACAAACTGGGGTTTGCTAGAGGGAAGATGGGTAGGGGGATAGGTTAAACGGGCACTAAGGAGGACACTTTTTGGAATGAGCACTAGGTGTCATATGTAAGAGACGAATCACTGGGTTCTACTCTTGAAACCAAGAATAGACTGTATGTTAACTAACTTGAATTTATAGTTAAAATACAGATAAATAAAGAAGGCAAGTGGAGAAACAGGTATTTATGTCTTAAAACACATAGTCTTAAGTATTTCCGAATTTCTATGTTTTGGGCACATGTGTGGGGGGAGCATTTTAAAGGATGTTTTATTGCTTCTCTTAGAAAATTCAACTTTGGGCAAAATTCATGACATTAATGATGAAGACAACATATTCCATCTGGGGTAACAGTGAAAGTCAGTGTGAAAATTTATCAGAAAAACAGAACAACTATTTGTAGTAGTAGGGTAAAAATTCCAACAGGGTATTGCAGCTACTTATCAGGAAGAAAATAAATTCTATCCTCCTTTGACCAAATCTGCAACAGACTTCTAAAAACCATAGGAATTTCACCTTCTATCTCCAAAATGACAATTGTATTTTATACATTAGAGTGTAAATCCAGAAAGGCAGGGAATTTTTTCTGTTTTATTTACTGTTGTCTTTCTAGTGCACAGAACACAGTAAATACTCAGTAAAGATTGTAAGCCAATGAATTAATTCAAGGATTATGAGAGAAACTAATTTGAAGCACTACATTTGCTCATCTATATAGCCTTATAATCATTTCAGTGTTTCAACAAACGCTCAAGCTGTCCCCAGGACTTCATCATCACTTGCCTCTTCCTTCCACTCAATCTGTCACAGAGGATTTGGGTTTACTGAAAACTAGAGAAGAGCTCTCAGATTCAGAGCATTCCATATGGTTCTGCTCTGACTAAAGAATCCAATGGAAAAGTGGCTTTCCTTTGACTAAAGGATGAAAGTGTAGCCACAATATTCCTGGAAATACTTCAGAATACACAGAATCAGGCGCTGCACAGAGTCACAGGACACAATTCCCCTTCCGGCTTCTGCTCTGATCACACACAGCAGAATGAAGGAATATGTTGCTTCCCTTTAGGACCTGAATTATTATTTCAGTTGATTTTCATCTTGTTTCTAAAAACCCTGCTACCACCAGCATGCTCACAGTTAATGCCCTCACTGAAATGTTTCCATTGACAAGGGTGTCTTTGTGCCACTTCCCATAAAAGAGTAACCATGGCTTCTTCTGGACGTGAATCCTTGTAGCTGTTCAGTCACTTTTGTCCAAGAAGAAAGGGCACAGTCAAGGTGTTGATTCTGCCAAACTCACTCAGACATCCTGAAATGTTTTCCAACATTTGGAATTTGACAAGATTCCCAAACATATTTGGCACTGGGTCCCCTTTCCCTTAATTGCACTGGTCCCCTTTGCCCCCTTAAAATGTAATCCATCTACTTCAGATTCATTTTCTCAAAACTCATGAAAATTCTCCTCAGTAAGCCTATCTGATGCCTTTGTCTTTGTGGACCTAACACCTTCCTTCTCACATGGGCCCAACACCTTCCTTCTCACGTTTCCCTTCTTGGAACTAGGAAGCAGACACAGCCAAGACTAACAGGACTCAGTTTCAAACACAAGACACAATGTGTAAAATCAGGTGCTAGGGGTGGAAGGTCGAGAGTTTCACTCCCAGAATTACAACTGTGACACATCTGAGGGGGAATTAAAGGACAGTCTAATACAAATAAGTCCTTGGAAGGCCAGAGAACACAACTCACTAGGGTAGATTCTGCTCCGCCCCATGCCCAGCAGCAACTGGGGGCCAACGCCTTACAACGGTTCCATGATGAGAAAGCTGGAAGCAGAGATTCCATGAACTGCCGCTTGGTGGTGGTCATATTGAGAAACACTGGACTTGGAACACAGGAAGGCCAACAAGATCCATCTAAGACCTGTTAGTAGGACCCTGAATCTCAAAGTAAAATAAAAGTGGGTCAAAGTCCTAACTTATATCTAGTACAGTACTTACCAATTTTGTGATGTCAGGCAAGTTCCCTAATATGTATGAACTTAGGTTTTTCTGTTGTAAATAAAGATAATAAAACTTTCCTGGCATGTTTATTATAAAACTTAGGAAAAACTATAAAGCTTAGCACAGTGCCTGGCATCTGGAAAGTAATTAATGATAGCTATTTGTTTTGTTATTGAGATTTTTTATAATAGCCTTATTGAGATATAATTCACATACTATACAATTTATGCACTTAAAGTGTACACTTCAAAGGTTTTTAATATATGCACAGAGCTATGCAACCATCACTGCCATCAAATTTGGAACATTTTATCACCACAAAAATAAACTCCATACTCATTAAATAATTCCCCATTTTCCTCAATCCTAGGCAACCATTAAATTCTTCTCTTCTCTATGCATTTTCCTGTTTTGGATGATTCATATACATAGAATGATATATGATCCTTTGTGACTAACTTCTTTTAAATAACAATGTTTTCAAGGCTTTCCCATGGTGTAGCACATATAAGTTCATTTCTTTTTATTGTTGAATATTATTCCATTGTCTAAATATACCACATATTATTTATTAATTCATCAGTTATCAAAAATTTAGATTCTTTCCATTATTTGGCTATTACTAATAATGCTATGAACATTCATGTACAAGTTTATGTGTGGACCTTTATTTTCATACCCTTGGGTAGATCTTAAGGCAATATTAACTCTACGTTTAACCTTTTGAGAAACTACAGAAATTTTCCAAGGCAGCTGTTCCATTTTAAAGTCCACTCAGCAGCAAACAAAAACTTCAATGTCTCTCCATCTTTACCAACACTTGCTATTGTCTTTTTCATGTTAGCCATTCTAGTAGGTATGAAGTAGTTTCAATTTGCATTTTCCTGATGTCTAATGATGTTGAGCTTCTTTTATGTGCTTATCAGCCATTTGAATATCTTCTCTGAGTGATAGCCTATACAGATACTTTCTTTTCTTTTTTTACTTTTCTTCTTTTAAGGAGAAAAAGAGGAAGATAGGGGTGCAGAGAGAGGGTGAAAGAGAATCTGAAGGAGGCTCCATGCCCAGCATGAGATCATGACCTGAGATGAAATCAAGAGGAGGACACTTATCAAACTAAGCCACCCAGGAATCCCAGATCCTGTTTTATTTATTTATTTATTTATTTATTTATTTATTTATTTATTTATTTATTTTATTTATTTATTTATTTATTTTTGGATGTTGTCTCTTTATTATTGAGCTACAGATATTTTTTATATATTTTATAAGTTAGCCCCTTATTAGATATATGATTGCAAAGACTTTCTCTCTTCTGTGGGTTGTCTTTTCACCTTTTTTATGATATCCTTTGAAGCAGAACATTTATTAATTTAATGAAGTCCAATTGATGTATTTTTTTCTTTTGTTGCTTATGCTTTTGGTGTCAAATTCAATGTTGTAAAGATTTCCCCTGTTTTCTTCTAAGCATTTTCTACTTTAAGCTCTTACATTAAGTCTTTGATCTAAATTTGAGATAATCTTTGAAAATGGTGTGAGGTAGGAGTCCAATCTCATTCTTTGCATGTGGATATCAATTGTCCCGGCATCATTTGCTGAAAAGTTTATACTTCTCCCAGTGAATATTTTGGCACCCTCTGTGGAAAATCAGCAGATATAAGTGAGAAGTTTTATTTCTGAGTCTCTATCCTAATCCACTGATCTACATGTTTATTCACATGCCAGTACCACACTGTCTTGGCTAATCTCAACTTGTAGTAAGTTTTGAAATCAGAAACTTATGAATCTTCCAACTTTTTTCTTCTTTTTCAAGATTGATTTTCTAGAAACAAGATCATATCACCTGAAAAAGAGAGAGAGTTTTACATCTTCCTTTCCAATCTTAATGTCTGTTTATCCTTTTTCTTACCTACTTGCCTGATCCAGAACCTCCAATACAATCTCTCAATACAAGTGGCCAGAGCAGACACCTTGTCTTGCAGCTGATCTTAGAAGAAAAGCTGTTAGCCTTTCACCATTAAGAACGGTGCTTGCTGTGGGTTGTCCAAGGATGCTCTCTATCAGGCTGAGGAAGTTCCCTTCTATCCCTAGTTTGTGACTGTTTTTATCACAAACGGGTGTTATTGTTATTATACAAAAATGCAGCTGTTCTCATTTTTCCCTTTTCTCCTCTCTTCTTTCCCTTTTTGATTTCTTTCCAGAGCCTGGTAGGACACCAGGATGACATCAGGAAAGCGGAAACCAGGGGCTGGTGCATCCATTCCCTGAAGTGCTCTGTGAGCAAGCATCTGCCGCCTCCTCCCTCCTGACTGCACTCAGACCTCGTGGTGCCCTCATCGTTCTGGCACGAGTTGCATCCCTTCCACTTCGATCTGCTTTGTTGGCTTAACATCTCCTGGTTCTGGGCCCCTGGCTTCCTATCACTCTTCTTCAGGGTTCAGATCCCTTTTCTACCTCTTTCCAGGTGTTCTAGACTACTTTGGCAGCCATTGGTGTTTGGAAAGCTAAAGGCTGTTTTCCACACAGTGGAATTTCCTTTTTATTCCTGTACCAGTTTGATTCCACAAATATTTCGTGAGAAGTTTTTAATGCCAAGCACTGTGCTTGTTTGAATCTGGTAATACTCATGTTGTTTTTAGTTTGGTCCAATTTTATAGAACAGAAAAGAAAGACTCCATGTGGTGAATTTGACTGAGGTCACCTACATAGTAAGTGGCAGAGCCAGAATTTGATCATAGTTCTGTCTGTTTGGAGCCAAAGAGAGGAAATGCATATAGTTGTACTTTCTAGGATAGGACTCAGGTATTAGTTACCATACTGGAAAAGCTAGGAGAAGTAGAAAATGGTATGTGGCATTTCAAAGACAAGGTTTCTGTTGATCTGGTCTTGCAAACTCGTTCAGCCCTATCTTCCAAAAACACATGCTTCTCTCCCCCCACACCCCTGCATCAAGACATGCTGAACCACATCATACTATCTCTGTTCCTGTACTTTTACATGTGCTGTTATCTCTGCCTCGAAAACATGCTCTTCTACTCAACTGCCAACTTCCAGATACTTGACCAATTTCTATTCCTACTTTAATATTTTTTTAGAGTTTGTTTATTTTTTTTTTGAGAGAGAGAGAGAGAAAGAGAATGCAAGTGAGTTGGGGAGGGACACAGAGAACAGAGAGACAGAATCCTAAGCAGAATACCCTCAAAATCACGAACCATGATATCATGACATGAGCTGAAATCAAGAGTCAGACACTTAACTAACAGAGCCATCCAAGCA
This sequence comes from Crocuta crocuta, assembly GCF_008692635.1. Taxonomy (NCBI): domain Eukaryota; kingdom Metazoa; phylum Chordata; class Mammalia; order Carnivora; family Hyaenidae; genus Crocuta; species Crocuta crocuta. The sequence goes on from NW_027529669.1 coordinate 2,004,107, forward strand.
TCCTTCCAGTTCCTACTTTAAGACCCAATACAAGAATCATGTTCCCTGAGAAGTTCTTCTAATCCACCTTAGGCTGTGGCATGGTACTCATGCATACATACCTGTGCCATGGTACTCACCACACTTATCCTCCCTTTCCCCCACAACCAATTACCAATAAATTATTATAACTGATGTATTCAAGGATGGAGGAAGGCATGGTTAGTGCTCCCTGTTCTCCGGGATAGTTCCTGGCCCTGTGTTTTTTAAATAACTAACTGAATCTTTAGGATGAGCTCCTACAAACAGACACATCTCTGGTAGGAGACTTAAACTGCCTCTCTACCCACATAAATTACAGGGACTTTTTGTTCCCTTCCATTATGGAGAATCTGAATCTTAAACCAAGGGGCTCAGGCCTATGAAACTCAACTTGACACAGTAACACCACCTTTCCACTCTGCCAAACACAGCTCACAGTCACCAGGTCACCATGAAGCAGACCTCAGGAAAGAGGATGATCCAAAGGAGGAAACAAAGGGTCTCACTTTAAATACAGAACAAGAGCACCTCATGTTCGTAAGCACTTCTCAACACCAAGGGACCCAGTGTCAGGCCAGAGACCATTTTTATATTAAAAAATATAAGTCATCCATTTCTTCAGCTACTAAACAAAATTATAATTTTACCTGTGACTCAATGCCAGCTCAGTAAAAAGAAGCCAGTCACAAGGTGTTTTGGGGAGCTTTCTGTGACAACCTGAGAGCAAAGCTTGAAAGCAGCCACCTTTTGCTTTCTCCTCTAAGAGAAAGTTGTGAGGTCAGGCCCAGGAGGACAATGCCTAACAGCTCCCAAAAGGCTCTTGGTCTTCATCCTTGCCAATTTCTCTCCAAGCCCTGGCACATCTTGGACTGAAGGCACACATGTTATTTACAGTTAGGCATGAATGCTGAACCAGTAGGTATTTTTTTCCCCTGGGCTTTCTGTTTGTCAACAAACTGTGGTCTTAGGATATATTACCCTTGATCATTTATCTAACAGACCATACTGCGATCTGTAAGCTCCATCCTTCTTGCAGCTTTCACATTCTATTAAAATGGGATCTTTTACAAGGAAATTCACTCAGACGGGGAGTTCATTTGAGGTTGAAACTGCAAAGTGGCCAATTATCTCTCAGCCATTGGTTGCATATGATCTTTACCCCAAGCTTTGGAAATAAAGACAACATTTAGCAAACGTTCTGCTCCAAAGCTAATGTTTTGGAAAGAATAACAGCATGTTGGGAATAAATTACATGGTCGTTAGTGCATTTTAGTGTTATTGCCTCTTAACACACAGTGTGGGGTGTCAACTCATGAGAGAACTCCAGTCTTCTAAGGAATCGATTTCTGAATTCTTGAGTTTATGGCATCCATGTTATATGGAACAGAGTGAGAGTACAGGAGACCATGTCTGTAAAATCTGACCTAAGGGAAGCTATGAATCATAGGCTGTCCCTCCATTCTGAGAGTGTCCAGACCATTAGCACACTCTGGGTAATGATATTGGAGGCTTTTCATCTAGGACTATCCAGTTTCCCTCTTCATAGGCTAAACAGATCCTAAACCAGGTAATTTAACTAATACAAGTAATAATTTAACCTAACTCAAAGCCCTACTAGGTACAAGGTCCTTTACCAGGCTCTGTGGAAGAAGAGTAGAATGCTTAAATAGATCCTTGATTCCATTTTTATGACACGTTCAGAATAGGCAAATCCATAAGGCAAAAGTAGATTCATGGTTTCCTAGAGCTGGGAGGATAGGGGATTGGGCAATGCTGGCTTAAAGGATGGGGGGTTTCTTTTGGGGGTACTGAAAATGTTCTACAATTGATTGTGGCAAGGGTTGCCCAACCCTGGGAATACACTAAAAATACTTGAACTGTACACTTTAAATGGGCAAATTGTATGGTAGTGAATAATACCTCAATAAAGTTGTTTTAAAAAAATTTGCCCTCACAAAAAAAAGGAAAGATGCTAATAATTTCACATGGAAAACACACACACAAAAATCAATAAACAGGTGCCAAAGAATGCTAGGGAAGATCCAAAACTGCTTAAGTTTCTTCCAGCTTTGGGAGGGTTATCTCTTTCCTGGGACTACCACAACCTCTCTTCATGTATGTTTAGATTCAGCGGGTAGGAGAGAAGGCTTTACAGGAGAAGAAGAGAGCTTCTCATAACTGAAGAGAAATGAAACCCATGGGAACACAGCAACAGATGTCGTGGAACCAGAAACACCGGATCTGGGCCTCCCCAAGAAGTCCCTATACAAGTAGGTACCTCCTTTACAGCTGGTCACAAGCAAAGTCTTTTATTTAAAGGGGAAAGAAGGGGAGGGGGATTTTACATCAGGCTGAGAGGTAACTCCTGTTACTGAGGCCTCTCCATTCTACACAGCTTCACCTGAAGAGCACTATCCCCAACCCCATTCAGCCTCCCATGCTCCTGGGGCAAAGGGCTCGGCATCAGGGCTGAGCACAAAGTAGACCAACCGGAACCAGCTCTGTGGCAACTTGTAAAGTATCGCTCCATGCCCAGGTGACAGACACAAACTTCTTTTTCAGGCCATGCAAGCGGCCATAGAAATTCTTCAGACAGAAAAAGAAATTTTATTTCATGCTTATGTGGTTTATCTTTTATTGGGGTAAACTGATTTTTTTTTAAAGATCATTCACCACCTCCACCTTCATTGAAGGGCAGGCCCCTCTCTGCCACCATTTTTGTTTGTTTGTTTATTCTCCTGATTTCCAATATGTACTCAAAGGCAAAATGATCGGATATATTTAATCCACATAATTTAGGTACTTTTAAATGTGATATTTTCTCAACTTTCAAACTAACTGAAATATTTTAAATGACAAAATGCTTTCATAGGTCTCATTAACCGTCAGGATATACATTTTCTTTCTCTCTCAAAAAAATAAACATTTTAAAAAAGGCAAATACTGAAAATTAGAATAAAAGAATACTATATATGAATAATATACTACAAAGGCAAAGAATCCTAGAATTTAAGTACTCAAACAGGCTTCTGAAGCAACATGACTATCTCACTCATTCCATGGAAATAAACTGAAACCCAGGGATGATGAATTCTAGTGACTCATCATCCATGCAAGCATGCATGAATGATCTCTAACAAGGGCCTATGGGGTGCTCCCCATCCTATGTGCTGGGAATTCAAGGATGGAATAGTTGCTTTTCTCTGGCTACATGATGCTTACCATCAGGTAGCAAGTTGTTTCAGATATGTTGAGAAAGTACATGACACCGTGGAAACATCCAAAGTAAAAGACACAGTATTGAACTTGTTCTCAAAGGAAGTATGGGACTTTTGCAGGTTTGAAGGAGGAAGATACTGCAGACAGAGCAATCAGGACACACAGACAATAGTATAAACATACTAAATCAAGACAGGAATTGACAACAAAGCATTTACAACATAACAGCAATTATAGGCCACCTGGTCAGGAAATGAATAGCACTTCCTTAACATCTATCCCATACCTGAACGAAAAGGAAACTTTAAGGCAATGTATGAATTCATATCTTCTGATACTAGATTTGCTAACCCAAAGCATCCAGTAATACATTATGGATTTCAGTTTCTAGGAATTTTATCTTTCAAAGGGTAAAGCAAGAAAAGAAGCATGAATGGGGATTAACCATTTAATTCACATTTGTAAGGAAGGAAATAATGGTATGTGAAAATAAAGTAGATCAGTGCAGGGAGTGGTAGAAGTGGGGCAGGATGCATTTTAAACATGCTAAGTGAGTATGTATAGATTTTATTTAGTTTTCCCAAAAACTTGGGGTATGAATATGATTATCCCCCCATTTCAGGGATAAGAAAAATCCAAGCTCAGAGACATTAAGTGACTTATTGGGGGCACAAAGCCACTAAGTGCTGGAGTCCTACCTACTCCATCTCCAATGCAAATGTTCTTTCTATTAAATGATAATTTCTCTCAAGAATCTGGGGGGAAAGAGGCTGCAGTATCCTGAATTACATAAAAAGTAAAACAATGTAAAGACATTTTAAAAGGGATATGTACACTTCCATGGCTGAGCACCATAAAAAAATATAGCTTATGAAGAATAGACAAATTTTCCTCCAACATTTTATCAGGAAAATTTTCAAATATACAGAAAAGTTGAAGGAATTGTATAGTGAACATCTATAAATCTATCACCTAGATTCTACAATTAATACTGTGCAGTTTTTGCTTTATCACGATGGGCCTCTATGTAATCACTAGCATTATCACTACGATAATAAGTCTACAAATGAAGATAATAAGTCTACAAATAAAAATATAAATACTGTAGCATACGTTCAGCAATGTCAAGAACCATGTGTGGGGCAACTGGGTGGCTCAGTTAGTTAAGCATCTGACTTCAGCTCAGGTCATGCTCTCACAATTCGTGGGTTTGTACCTGCATCTGGCTCTGTGCTGACAGCTCAGAGCCTGGAGCCTCCTTTGGATTCTGTGCCTCCCTCACTATCTGCCCCTCCCCTGCTCATGCTCTGCCTCTCTCAAAAATAAACATGAAAAATTAAAAAAAAAAAAAAAAAAGAACCATGTTAGTTCATTTATCTCCATATAACCAATGCCCAGCTTGGCTCTTGGCAGAATTGGCCCTGATAAATTTTACTAAGTGAATGGATAACATAATCCCAGTGAGTAAAAATGGGCTTCGCCTAAAGAAGCTAGTATAGTATGCTCTCTGAAAAATGAATAATAGAGGAGAAAATGTTCTAAAGATGGAAGGAGCCACAATTCATTGGGGATCAATATATCAGGGGAGCATCCTTTTGGTAAGGCAAAAATGAACTGCAACTAGTTTTTCTGCATCTCCTGACACACTACAACAGGATATGGAGGTTAAAAGAAATATGGTAAAACTCATGAAAGATGAATGTGAAATATTTCATTTACCTGAGGATGAATTACACAAGTAGAAGATGCAGCAACTATTCCTGGACAGTGTTTATATTATTTAAATTTTATGGATGAAGGGCACAAAAACATACAGTTACATCAAAGGAACAGACTAGAGAACCCAGAAACAGACCACAAACGTGCTTTTGACAAAGCAGGAAAAATATCCAATGGAATAAAGACAGTCTCTTCAGCAAACAGTGTTGGGAAAACAGGACAGCGACATGCAGAAAAATGAACCTGGACCACTTTCTTACACCATACACAAAAATAAACTCAAAATGGATGAAAGACCTAAATGTAAGACAGGAAGCCATCAAACTCTTAGAGGAGAAAGCAGGCAAAAACCTCTTTGGCCTCGGCCACAGCAACTTCTTACTCAATACATCTCTGGAGGCATGGGAAAACAACAGCAAAAATGAACTATTGGGGCTTCATCAAGATGAAAATCTTCTCCACAGTGAAGAAAATAATCAGCAAAACTAAGAGGCAACCGATAGAATGGGAGAAGATATATGCAAATGATACATCAGATGAAGGGTTAGAATCTAAAATCTAAAGAACTTCTCAAACTCAACACCCCAAATAACAAATAATCTAGTGAATAAACGGGAAAAACACATGAATACACACTTTTCCAAAGAAGACATCCAGATGGCTAACAGACCCATGAAAAAATGCTCAACATCAAACATCATCAGGGAAAAAAAATTAAAACCACAAGAAGCCACCTCACACCAATCAGAATGGCTAAAATTAACAACTCAGGCAACAACAGATGTTGGTGAGGATGCGAAGAAAGAGGATCTCTTTTGCACTGCTGGTGGGAATGCAAACTGCTGCAGCCACTCTGGAAAATGGTACGGAGGTTCCTCAAAAAATTAAACTAGAATTATCCTACAACCCAGCAATTGTACTACTAGGTATTCGTCCAAGGGATACAGGTGTGCTGTTTCAAAGGGGCACATTCACCCCAGTGTTTATAGCAGCACTATTGACAATAGCCAAAAGGTGGAAAGAGCCCAAATATCCATCAATGGATGAATGGATAAAAAAGATGTGCTATATATATCTACAATGGCGTATTACTCAACAATCAGAAAGAATGAAATCTTGCCATTTACAAGGATAGAACTAGAGGGTATTATGGTATGCGAAATAAGTCAGTGAGAGAAAGACAAATATCATATGACTTCACTCATATGAGGACTTTAAGATACAAAACAGATGAACATAAGGGAAGGGAAGCAAAAATAATAGAAAAACAAGGAGGGGGACAAAACATAAGAGACTCCTAAATACAGAGAACAAACTGAGGGTTGCTGGACAGGTTGTGGGTATGGATGGGCTAAATGGGTAAAGGGGCATTAAGGAAGACACTTGTTGGGATGAGCACTGGGTGTGATACACAGGGGATGAGTCACTGGATTCTACTCCTGAAATCATTATTGCATTATATGCTAACTAACTTGGATATAAATTAAAAATAAACAAATAAATAATTTCATGGGTGGAAAGGAAATTGATTATTATGAGCCCATAGTGTGTGTGTGTGTATGTGTGTGTATACATACATATATACATACATATATATATATATATGGTTAAAAAAAGATCTTCTAGACATAGACAGCAAGAACGGGCTGGGGTGGGGGGGAAGCATAGATTATAAGATGTAACAGTCCTACGGTACTCAGTATTCTTCAAACACCGGGAGCCAAAATAGTACTATTGAATAAACGATTGTGTCTACAGGAATAGAGGAGGTGTTTTTTGGTGAGAAGTGTTCAGAAAATTATTGTAGATTAGAATCATTGAAGGAACAGGGGTTGTACCATGCAACATGGTGTCCATGGTTAACACTGCTGCATGTTATGTGCGAGGGTTATTGGAGGAGAGGATCCTGGGAGTTCTCTTCCCAAGGGGAAACATTTTTTCTTTTTATTTTGTCTATGTAGGATGATGGATGCTGGTTGAGCCTGTTGGGGTGGTCATTTTATAATCTATGTAAATCAAACCATCACGCTGTACACTTTAAACTTTATTGTGCTCTATGTCCCTTGTTACCAAAAAAGAAAGAAAGAAAGAAAGAAAGAAAGAAAGAAAGAAAGAAAGAAAGAAAGAAAGAAAGAAAGAGAAACTGTGGTAAAAAGGAACTTGGGATGCGGAGATCAAGGAGGAGAGAATGACAACGAAAATATGAAAATGGTTGTCAAGAATCTGAAGGGCTAAGAGAAATAATGGTTTCAATAGCAGCTAAGTTGACTACATACACTCATACATTTATGTATAAAATATATACGTATAGTCATATTTTATATTTTTAAATATTTATAGACACATAAATACTTACATTAGAATTGAAACAGAAGGAATGAAACAAAAAGAGTGTTATACTTCATGGCCCAGAAACAAAGAGAAAACAGATGAGATAAAATTGCAGAGAAACCTGCAGATCATGAGTCATGGGAACAAAGCAGCTGTCAAGGATGAGGACATCAGGAGGATCCACATTCCAAGATGGTATCCTTCTGTATTCCCCATGAAAGGAGGACAGCAGCTAGGCCCATATACCACCACCTACCCCACAATCCAAACACTCTAGCAAAAGAAAACACTAACAAAAGAGGAATCTGCTTCAAGATAAGAAAAGTGAACGTGAGAGCTTGAGACAGACAGACAGGGCAGCTCCTAGGTGTTGCTGCTGCTGCAGACCATCCCTGGGGGGATGGCCAAAGGCACCATGGGCCCTACCACTTCTGGAAGCTGGGTGGAGAGAGGGCCATAGCTATACCTCACACATCACCACCCCCAAGCAAACGGAAAGCTGAACTTGCAATCTCAACTACAAAGATGAGCACAAAATGAAGAAACACCAACTATCCAAGAAACGTTTAGAGCAGGAATAAATTCAACAAATAAAACTTATACCCAAAGAAACAGAGTAAATGGAGCAATTAGAACAAGGCTTGTGGAAAATGACTAGATATGTTCTTTATTATTTCGTAGAGTAAAGCTAAGGCCATTAGATGAAAGTAGCATGAAGTTAGACTTCAGGACAGGTGATATAAGAACTTTTCAAAAAATTATGTTCATCCAACAATGAACTTCCATAGAGCACATACAGCTTTAGCCTTGACTCCAAACTATATGTCATTTTTATCAAATGCTTGAAGGTATAGAAAGATATGTTATCAAAGAAGGGTAACTTAGCTTTAAAAAAAAAAAAAGTTTAGCTAAGAGACTAAAATTAACTGGTCCATTTCCCAGGGACAGGAATAAATAACCTATAGTCACTGGGCCTGGTATACAGTAGCCTATGATAAGTATTTGTCAAATGTAAGCACTATCAGGGCAAATACATGTCCACCTTCTTCAGACATGAGTAAGTGTTCATATTAGACATGGTGGGTGTTGACTAAACTTTTATTCTAATAGAAGAGCCAGCTAATAAATACATAACATCAATGTAAGTAGTTTTGACTCCCACAAATAAAAACACAAATGAGTAAGGAGACAGAGAATAATGTGTATTTAATTTTCTTTGGTTTGTTTTGTTTTGCAGGTGAGAGAGAACTTTAAGGAAGGAGACATCTGAGCAGAGGCCTACATAACGTGAGGCAGTGTATAGTGATCTATCCCTGTGTAACTAACTACCCCACAACTTACTGGCTTAAAATGAAATCTTTACTACCTCAGTGCCTGACCAGGGCATGTTTTAGCTGGCTGGTTCCAATGTCTCTGCCTCAGCATCTCCAGCAAGGCTGCAACCAAGACGTCCTCTGGGACTGCAGTCACTGGAAAGCCCAGCAGGGAAGGGTCTGCTTCCAGTCTCACTCACAAGGTTGTTGGCAGGAGTCTGTTCCTCCCAGGCTGCTGGACTGAGTGTCTCAGTTCTGAGTGGCTGTCGGCCAAGAGCCTGTTTTCAGTTCATTCTCATGCCAGCGTCTCTATAGGGCAACTCATAGACTAGGCAATTTGCGGGGTGCCTGGGTGGCTTAGTCGGTTAAGATCCGACTTTCTCTTAGGTCATGATCTCGCGGTTCGTGGGTTCGAGCCCCGCGTCGGGCTCTGTGCTGACTGCCAACTCAGAGCCTGGAGCCTATTTCAGAGTCTGTGTCTCCCTCTCTCTCTGACCCTCCCCTGCTCACGCTGTCTCTCTCTCTCTCTCTCTCTCCTAGAAATAAATAAAAAACATTAAAAAAAAAAAGACTAAGCAATTTGCTTCATCAGAACGAATACATACGAAAAGCCAGAGAGAATCAGCAAGAATGGAGTCAGTCTTTTATAACCTAATCCCTAAGTGTCACAGTCTTTTATAACCTAATTCCTATGTGACAGCCCAACACTGTGCTACTCTTTAGAGAAAGTCGATTCTATTCATTCTTCTATCTAATCTATTTTCTGTTCTATTTTCTATTCTATTCTATTCTATTCTATTCTATTCTATTCTATTAGAAGCAAGTCTTTAGGTCCAGGTCACATATATGGGTGGAGGAGTATTACACAAGGGTGTGAATACCAGGAGGTAAGGATACCTGGGAATCATATCAAAAAGCTGCCATCCACTGGCATAGCACTGTATGCAGATCTGGAGGGGCAGCATTCCAGATGCTGGGACAGCAATGCAAACACCAAGGCAAGTTTGAGGCACAGAGACAAGTTAGGAGAGGAAAAAGAAAAGGAGGTGGAGCTTGAAAAGTAGGCAGGGGCCAGGTGCTATATAACGCGGAACTGTTCAGGTCTTCATTGTTTGATTTGATTATGAGCTGTGAAGAAAATTCCTTGGAGGGATTTGAGCAGAAAAGGTAAAACGAAACTTTCTTTTATGAAATCATAGTGATAGCAAATGGTACATTATATTCATTTATTTGTTTGAATTCCCTCTTAGTGACCTTTCTAGGGGGGAAGCTGGCAATTCTATGTCAATTGTTCTCTATATTAAAGAGTTATTTTATTTCATTCATTCCCACCAATCTGAATCTGACAAGAGGTGATCTATAAGATGATTACAATCATACACTTTTTTTTTTTTTTTGCATTTGAGCTCTACTATGTTGCATTTGGGAAAGAAGGGCTTGCTAATTTGCTATTATTATTTATTATTATTCACTGCAATCAAGGGAGCTTGTCCCACATCAACCTCAAGCCAAAGTCAGGGAAAACAAGGAGCTGCGTGAGGAGCAATACACTGAACCTGCTCCTGATTGTGCATGTGGAGCCACTGGGGCACTTCACCCCAGAGCCCATGGATACTCAGGGAGTGGAGGGGCGACTTCCTCTCAGAGAATAAACACACATAAATTGCTGATTCCTTCTCCCTAGCTATCTGGGTCAGTTCATCCCTGCACAGGGCCGCCAGCTGAGCTCTTCCCTGGCCAAACTGCTCTGCTTTGAAACTCTTCCCCAGGCTACCTCGCCCAATGATGTCAGCCAGGGTGAGTGCCCTGCCAGCTCTCCTCTCTTGCAAGATGATGTGCAAGGGGAAATGCACGCTGTCTGTGCTCAGGAAACATCTGGCTGATCCGCCAGTCCTCAAGCAGCTCTCTGGCTCTTTTATAAGTTAGTGGAACAGAAGAGGAAGGGAAGACATGGAGCCTCAGTGATTGCCCAACCTCAACAGCAAGTTACACACTGAAATGAGGTATGGGGAAGAGGCCTCCCTGGCAAGCCCTCTCCAGGGACCCAGCACTGTCTCCTCACACTCACATTTCCTAGCTTGTCATGGAAAGCAAACACTGTTTACAAGAGCTGAAAGTAGCTCAAAGGGGAACAGGAGCCAAGTGGTAGAATGGAGGGTGAACTCTACATGGAAGCTCTCAGCAGTTCAGTAATTCTCCAGCACCAGGCCTGAAATACAGGCTCCTGATGAGAACCATTACTCACTTTCCCTTGGGAATGGAACACCACACTCATTGGGAAGCAGAATCCATGACCACCTAAAAACAGATCCAGCCCCTCATAAGCTGTCTGACATAAAACAAAAGTTGGTATACGTCCTTCACTGAGCTCTAAGTGATGTTTTTGTCCTGCTTGGTATCCATTGGCTTCTTCTCAGAAGAAACTTGTCCCTGGGGGAATACAGGTTCTCTGAATATTCGGGGTCTGGCCTGCAAATGAAAAGTTCCTTCTCTTCTGCTTTGCCTCCTGCCTCTCTCCCCTCCCCTAGTAAAATCAATGATACCTTTCCAGTGTGTGGACTTTCAGATATTTGGTAGAAGTCCTTCAAGGGTGTGGAATCAAAATGGGTAGCAAAAAAGATTTTTAAAAAATTTTAAGTAATAAAGCAAAATATTTTAAACCACAAAATAACTGAAAGACAAAAGAATTCTAGCTTTAAAAATTTTCTAAAAATGCATTTGTTCTCAAAGTCCATTCTCTGGTAAGAATTAAGTGTAACACAGGATTAACTGTAAATCGGGGGCAGAGGGATCCATTGTTCTGACATGGCGGTCAAACTGAGATCACAGGGCTTTAGGGTTGTTGCTCCATGGATTCATTCATTCCCTCAGCAGACAGTCTGAATATGTTTTGTATTGTATATATGGAGAATATCATTGGGATCAAGATGAGGTACCATGCACTCTTCGAGTCTTTGCAGGTGAACAAGGGTGAAATGATTGAATGGACACCAAGTGCTAAGCCGGTGCTTGACATTTCCTAAGCGGTCAATAAATGTAGCTGTTATTAGCGACCACCCCCAACTTCCCATAGCTATCTGTCTCTCACTCTCCAGCCTCTGCTATGCCTCAGGCTATTCCTTTCATCTGTGAACAAAAATCCTCCCTAAATTTTGTCAAATTTCTGACCAAACTCAAAGATTTATCATACAAAAGTGCCTCACATGATTATGTAGGCAGAGATGTCCCAAAAAGATTTGGGAAACTAATTTTAACTAAGCATATAAAACATAATCATAGTGGAAAAGCTCATTTATAAACTTCTGTCATACTTAAATCTACTTAACTTACTTATTTTTAACAGTTACATTTAGTTGATTCATGAAAATTTTGTTTGATATTAAACAGCTAATCATTTAAAGTTATGTTTCTTGCTGAAAATTTCTGTAACAGAATTTGATATGAATTTAATATGACCTTATTCGACTTTTAGTAAACCGAGGCAAATAAAAGTATTACACTTAATACTGATAACTCTAAAGATATTTTGGTTTTAATTAAACCAATAAACTTAAACTAGCTTTTATTTACTGAGGCCTATCATTTGAACTTGCAAAATATTTGGGTTAGTTTCTATATTTCTCAGAGGATATTTATATAATGCATATTTGTCTTTAGGCCAATTAAATAGAACTCTTTACAAATTAATTTTGGTAGGTTAAAAACAGAACTACCCTATGATCCAGCAATTCCACTATTAGGTATTTACCCAAAGGGATACATGCACCCTGATGTTTACAGCAGCATTATCTACAATAGCCAAAGAGTGGAAACAGCCTAAGGGTCCACTGACTCATGAATAAACAAAGCAGATGTGATATACACACACACAATGGAATATTATTCAGCCATTAAAAAAGAATGCAGTCTTGCCATTTGCAATGTCAGGGATAAGGCTACAGAGTATTATGCTAAGCAAAGTTAGTCAGAGAAAGACAAATACTTTATGATATCACTCATATGTGAAATTTAAAAAACAAAACAAATGAGCAGAGGGGAGAGAATGAGAGAGAGGCAAACAAGAAGCAGACTCAATTATAGAAAACAAACTGATGGTTACCAGAGAGGAGGTGGTAGGAGGCTAATAGGTGATGGGGATTAAGGCGTGCACTTGTGATGAGCACTGGGTGATGTAGGGAAGTGTTGAACCACTATATTGTACACCTGAAACTAATATTACACTGTATGTTAACTAACTGGAATTTAAATTCAAACTCAAAAATAACCCTAATTTTGACAATACCAGTCAGAAGTACAAAATAAATTAAAAAAAAAAACAAAGTAGGTAACATAAATACGTAAGTATACATAAATATACAAACAGCTCAATCAGATCTTACAACTTTCATTTAAGAATTTTAGCCATGAGGGGCACCTGGGTGGCTCAGTCAGTTAAGTGTCCGACTTGGGCTCAGGACATGATCTCCTGGTTCGTGGGTTGCAGCCCCGAGTCAGGCTCTATGCTGACAGCTAACTCAGAGCCTGTAGCCTGTCTTTGGATTCTGTATCGCATTCTCTCTCTCTGACCCTTCCTTGCTCACGCTGTCTCTCTCTCTCTCGCAAAAATAAGTAAAACATTAGAAAAAAAATTTTTTTTACAATTTAGCCATGAGACCGTTATGATAATGCAAAAGTTTATGAAAGGACACTAGTTTATGAAAGGACAGTTGGATGGAACTGTGTTTCTGGAGGACGGAATAAGTTCACCTGCTAAGACAGCTTTTTATTAATGTTTGTGGAAGAGACTTTTAAGATTTTTCCTAGACCTATTTTCCATAAGAGCCTTTTTTTTTTCTCCTTCTGATAAGAACTCCCTTGGTTCCTGGAAAAGTTTTCATAAAATACTTATATCTCAATAGGCACAGAGAAAAATGCAAGTGCCATCAAAAAAGACTCTTGTTTCCCAAGTCCAGATCTTTTACAAAATCTGAGAGCCTTTCTAATGATTAGAAGAGATTTAAGGACTGGAAAAAAGAATAAGAGGACTTCGAGTGGTTTCCAGAACCACATTTCTGTGTTTATACTCAATTTGTAAGATATGCATAATTGCCTTTAATTCCTCAAAGAACTGAGCTGCCACCAGAATGCTATGGACACTGTCCCACCCATCCAACTACATTATCCTCAGTTTACTTCTTTGCATCAGGGAGACCTTCAACTAGGCTGGAAATCAGAAGATTCCTATGTTCTAGAATATGTTCAGAGCTGGGTTTCTTTGGAATGTTCTAGTAAATCCTTACACAAAGGTGCCAGAATGTTTTTCTTCTTTCTGACTCTATGGTTTCAATTATCTTGGGGGAAGGCCTAAAACAAATTTCTTGTCAGGCTCTGAGTATCAGCTTCCAGTTTGGCCAATGACTGACCCCAGAACTAATTTAAAAAGAAGAAGAAAAGTGGAAAAAAAAAAAAGTCCTTTTGCATATCTCGTCAAGTTTCAGCCTTGGACAAGCAATAAATATTCCCAGCATGAATGAACAACCCCATAAGGACCAGAGGCTCAGATCCTATGCTCCAAGACCCACAGCCACTCCCAGAGATAACCCAGAGAAAGACCATTCCACTGAGAGTTGGCAACAGTGGGTAGGATCCCAGCCACACATGGAAAGCATCCCACATTTCTGTACAGCTTATATTATCGGTGGCTCCAACCTGACTGTTGCCAAGCCAAGTCCTCAGGACACAAAATGAGACAAACAAGAAGACAGCATCGTCCTGACAACCAGTGAGGGAAAGGTCTGACACCCAGTGAGTACACAAAAGCACGTACAGCAGTCATCATTCAAAGACCTCACTCCTACAAATGTCTTTTGCCTGCCAATCCGAATTTAGAAAGGAAGGGACAACATGAAACTTTACCTTTTTCTCTCAGCCAGGCCCCACAGACAGAGATGGGAATGGGAGGGCGAACTCTGGTGAAGAATTCTTACCTTTCACAGGCTTCTGCCAGTTTTGTTAGGATCCCCCATCCTCAGGCCCTGGAGTGAGGGGCGTGTCCCAGGGGGTCGCACTCTGGCCACCAGAAACTTTAGAGGAGGAAAAATACTTTTTTATTAAACGCTGTGTAAAGATATGATTTGCAGGACACCATTTCATGTTGATTCTCTGCTCAAAGACTGTGATCGTAGTGCCTGTGTTTCAGTTCCTCTATACTTAAAATTTACACCTGACCCTCTGTTACAAGAGACTTTTAGATTTCACTTACCTAAACTTAAATTCCAGCTATATTACTGATAATGATTTTTAATGGTAAATTTATGAGGTATTCACTACTTGGATAAGACTATCCATATGACCACAGTGACTGGGAAGGGACAGGCACATGGTTGAGAAGGAGTCATAGGATGGTGTGGGATCTACTAGAAAGAAATGCTGCCTTTCTTTGGCTCAGCAAGAGCCTGGGAAGATGTGGGCCTACCCTTTGCTGTCAGCACAATCCTGCCACCAGACACAGCCCTACATCAAAGATAACCTGAAGACAAACGTAGCCAATTCGAACATCATTCTAATTATCAACCCCGACCTGAGGCCACCCTACACCTGGCCTTGCATGTAAGCACACCTAAAACTCTTTTTTATGTTCAAGTTCATTAGTGAGGTTGGATGTGCCTTGCAAACAAATGAGACCCAACTAGTTCATTTTCACAAAAGGAACAAGGTACAAAGAAAACTACAAACAGGATAAATTTATGTCACTCTGTATTTATTGGTGTTTGATCTATTTTCTTCCCAGAGAGAACACATACGTTGAGGTATCCCATTTTATAAAATCCTCTGCTTCTGGCTTTACATCCTGAAGTTCTATGACAACTAATCAAGATTCAGTACCATCACACACAGTGGTTAAAATTTTTCCCTGAGATCATGAAGGCTATGCCTTTAGCCACAGTATCTACCAAAATTCAGGAGAACACAGGAAACTGGAAGTCTTTAGTGGTAGAAGAGGCAGACATGTTAGGTAGAATTCCTGAGAAAAAAGTTGTAGAGTCAAACAATCCACTAATTAATATTTCCCTGGATGTGAACTCTTATCCTTTCAGTATCTCCAAACATTCTAGAAAAGGAAAGTCATATTATTGCATACAGATACTTTATCACAGCTGTGCACACAGCTTCTTGACTTTTGCAAACTACCAGTGAGAAGCATCATGATGCCTCTGTTTCTGGTAAAATGCAGAGCCAGTGAGGTCTGGTCAGCCTCTCTCCAGTGGCAGGTGGGAAAGAGAATCCCAGACATAGGTGATGAGAAAACGTGGCTACCACATCAAGTGCTTAATCAGGCCTGCCATGTGTTTCATCCTGGTTTGAAATCAAAACAGCTCACGATCTTCCACAAGTACAAATAATGGAGAGACTTGCTAGATTATCACCTCAGACCCGGCCAAATCAACACACCAAAGCATCAGACAGATGGACATCAGCACCTGTCTCCCATTCTGAGGCACCAGGAGTCCACACTGAAGGGGATGGCGTCCCAGCAGCCCCTCTGGGTTGCAAGAGGTCACATTCTGGAAGGAGCCAGCTTGCCAGGATTGGCTGCCCTTGCATTTGTTGTCGTTCCTCCACCCACCCACCCCCCTAAAATGGCACAATGGAAAGATTGTATTACCCACTGAGGACTCCCCTTTTTAAAAATAAGCCAGCAAAATTTCCCTCATCTGACCCACATTCAATAGTGGAAGAAGGCAGCCAGTTCCGATGTGGGGAAAGGGGGAGAGGAAGCCAGGCATCAGCAAACACACTTGGGGACGATGTGCGGGACAGTGTGCCAGCCTCTGAAGGTGGAAGAGGGAAAGGAAAGCTGTGCATCGCTGGGCTGTGGCACTTCCAGCGACTTCAGTACACCAACACACGATGTTCTTTCTGAAGTTACTGTCGGTAGTTCTTGCAGGCTTTTGCCATGTCCTTCAGGAAGTTAGGAACGCCATTCTGCAAAGCAAAGGAGACTTGTTATTTCTGTGTCCTCATGGACATTATTCCTGATTCTTTGGGATATGGCAAAGGTAATGAAAGAGGGCCTTAAGAGTATATTAAATATGACAATAGGGTCCCTGTCCTATTTCAACAGCGCGTTGCTGCAGATGACAGAAGACCCAAGGCACAGGTGAGAATAGACAGCAGGCAACAAGGTTGTATGTCTTGGCTTTTGCTAGTGAAAGCTAAGATGTTTCTGAGACACGATTTTTTGGAAAGGAAAAAACACAGGAAATGGGATTACGTTGGGTTGTGGGATTCTCCCACAGAAATCAGAGAAAGGACTTCTTTCACAGAATTAGAAAATGGTGAGGTTGTGGGGGCAAAGGGTTAGGTTATATTATTATTTAGTTGGTGTTGAACATTGTACAGGATTTTCCCCAGACACTGCCTTACTTACTACTACTCTACACGATCAGTAATACCCATCTCCAGTTTTGAAAGGGAAGAAATTGATGGCTTCCCTAGATTACACACACAGAAGCAGGGCCCGGACGCCAAATCTCGTGTTTGACTCAAAGCCTGTGTGCTTTTCACTCTCCCAGGGAATGTGCCGAGCCCTCCCACCAGGAAGCAGGCTGAATGAGTCCCATCAAGCCAAGTCCCCAGGCAGTCTGCAGCGATCCAGGACCACTGCACTTCCCTCTCCTTACAGAGACACAAAACACAACAGCAGTAACAAAACCGGGGGCTTCCAGGCTTGGACACCTCTGCTTGTCTCTCAAGCCAGGTCAGCCTTCCAGGCTCCCCCAGAAGCAGGGCAGGGTCCAAGGGCCCCATTTTCCCTACAAGGAGCAGGCTATTGTCAGGAGGATCCAGACAGTGATCCCAGCAGGCTGTGCTGGCAGGGAGGGTCTGACATTCCAGCTAAGGATTCTGTGTCTTTTTCCCAGCCTCCACATCCTGGGTGTTGGCATCCTCAGTCCTCACTGTAGTCACTCAACAAGCTGCTTCATAAAAGAGCCTCATTAGGCCTGAGACAGGACATCTCTTCAGCCTGACAGCCCCTTGGACTAAGTCAACATTTGTCAAACACACACTCCCCTTCTGCCTCCTGGGATCTCACCTTTGCGACCCAGTTAATGAGCCAGGATGGAATTTGGCCACCTGGGTTATCGAAGTAATACATGAAAACTAGAGGGGAAAGAAAAGACAATTCAGGAGGAGCAAAAATGTTAGAAAGATGAAAACAAATCCCGCCAACCGTCCCCCTTTAGATTTAGAAAGTAAGGAGGGAGGGAGCACGGGGTTCAGGAGGACTTCTCTGCCCTGTCTCCCTGAATATTTATACGTAAACATGTTGAAATCACAGTCACAGGCACATTTTGCTGCTGCTCATTGAATGCCTGACAATGTGCTCAACACCTGGACATAGTATCTCATTTAATATCTCTCATTAGTTACCTTCATGGTACAATGGAGTTGGGAAGATTAAACCTGAGCTAGTAAATGATAACATGGAGGCTCAGAGGGGGTAGGTGGCACGTCCAAGGTGACAGATCTGAAAAGCGTCAGAACTAAGGTTCAAATTCTGCCTCACACAGAAGGCCACACTCGTTTCAGCACTGCAAGTGGCTGAGGGCCCCTACTCTGCTCCCAGCTTTCCTCCATGTGGGCTGAACTCCAGGCAGGCGGGGCCTGGGTCTCTGGGCTTTTGCTGAGCAGGAGCTGCGTCCTCAGAGACAGACCTGCCAGCCTTCTTGCCCAACATATGTATCCTGAGGACCAACCAGAAGTGAGTTTCTAAACCTTCTGGTTCTGGTTTCATCTGGACAGTGCAAGAGTCAGGACACAATGGGTTGAGTCAGATCTGAACGTCCACCATGCACTCAGGTTTCTGGGAGACAATGGAGTCTCTCTCCAGGTGTTAGCCCCTTGTTCGTCTTGTACCTGTGCCCATTCTCTGACCCCAGGGAATAAGCACCATGCACTTTACATGCCTCACAATCAGCATGGTCTCGATACAGCGGCCGAGTCAGTGCACCACCATGCACCCTGCCTTACCTTTGCTCCCCTTCTTGCCATCACTCTCAATCGCCAGGCTCTGCTTATACTGAGTTACCCGGACCACACCAGACCTCTCAGGAAACTGAGGCACAGAAGTGCTCTGGGCCAGGACCACATGGATCTTCCGCCCTTCCATGTCCAGCTCTTGCCGCTGCCGGATGTAGATGTACTATACTCCCAGTCAAGGCATGATGTCAGTGCCAGCATTACAGATGGGCAGCAGGAAACCCCACAAGCCAGAGGCAAAGGGAGATGATTCTATTCTTCCCACCCAGCATTTGCCTCTTATATTGTTACTTCACTTACCTGCCCTGTCTCTCTACCTGCTCTGCAAGACTGTGTCCCATACTGCTTGATTTGACAGCATGCCTTACCTACCTGTGAATGAGTCCTTGATGCTTTTAATTATATAGAGAAACTCTTCCTTTCTCCAAGAAGGCACTATGAGATATTAGAAGATTGATCAGCGGTATGATTCTGCATTAGTTACTCACTGTTTCTGATGCAAAGTTTCCCTCTGTAGGAAAGGGGGTTACACCGTTCAGCAGGCATGCTTGGTGGGGGCATGGGAGGAACCAGAGAAGAACAGGTACCCCATAAGCTTTGTCCTGCCCTTCCCCAAAGCTTTAGTTGCTGACTTCTAAGCACAGAGGATGGTCAAGCAATGTTACTTGCATCTGCTGGCCATAGGAAGAAACCTAAGCACCTGAACATTTAGTAGGCTGATGTCCTCTCTGGATTAACATTGATTCACCAGCAATAAAGCCATTTCATCTCAATCAACGCTCATAGAACACTCACTATGTCTTTGGCACTATTCTAGGGAGGATAATTTAATCCTAAGAAACAGTGAGAGTTACCATTTATTGAGCCTTTACTATTTGCTTCACATATAGCATCAGTTTTGATCCTGAAAAGGTCCCTGTGATTTTGGTTTAAGTTTCCCCATCCTACAGACGACAAAATTGAGGCTCAGAGAAGTAGAGAAACTTGCTAAACACTCCATAGCTCAACTGGAATCTGAATGCAAACCCAGATCTGGCTCCAAAACCTAGTTAGACTTTCATAGCTAGACAGGCCTCAGAAAAAATTTAGGTTTCACACTAGAAGGAATTCAAAGCCTAAACAATTTTTTAAAGATCACTCTAAGTATAACACATTATACTTACTGCAGCAGCAACAACCATCGCCCTATACCACCTCAGTCTCTGCGGCACCCACAGTGGCCCCAGCCCTCACTCAGGTGCCCTGCGGGATGGGCTGTTACCCCTGCTCTCTGTGGACTGAGGAGTGAAATTCTTAAATGTTTGGGGGAAGAAATGAATTTGCTTTGGCTCTGGCTTTCCTCCCGCAGGACTCTATTTCCTCACGGCCAAAATTGTCCCACGGCCTCCTAAGACTTGTTCAGCTCATGATAGATATCACCTGACATTCCACTGAGGAAAAATTAACTGACATATTGATTAAGACTTGGCAGAGGTCTTCGAAGGGTTGGGAGGTCCAGCATTCGATAGAGCCTGTGACCAGAGAACCATCAGGTCACTGAGGCCCAGAGAAGGGACTTTTCCAAGGTCACACAACAAAATCAGGGCATAAGCTCACAGTCAGTGTGGGATCTCTGGGTCCTATTGAATGTTCTTTTCCACTGCACTGTTCTCTGTTCTCAAAAATTTAACCCTTAGTGGAGATATATGTGCTTCACTGTGGGATTGTGGGGCCGGGAAAGCCAATTAACTAGAACTTCAGGTAGCCCAAATGTCCACTTCTAAGATCTACCCAGCAGTATCACAGTGAAGTCAGAGCAATGGGCTGATGCCCTGGTCAAGGTCACCATTTCTGGAAACAGCTGCACCTGGGTCCAGAACCTGCCTCTGCCACCCACGAGTGGGTGAATCAGAGCAAAGTTCTGGACTTCTCTTTGCCTCAGTTCCCTTGGCTATGAAATGGGGATGATGGTACTCACTTTGCACAGTTGTCAGCAGGATCAGAAAAAACCACATAAAATCTAAGAATTAAGTAATCCACGATTTGTTGAAATACATACCATATGTGCACAAACTACCCAGCAGTATGTGACCAAGAAATAAACCCTCATGGATTTATAATCTAGTAGAAGCCAGGGTAAACACATAAACTTAGACACAAACACACACATAAGCAATTTCTATAAAATATACCCGCATACTCTTTCTCTTTCTCGAGAATAATTATTTAGGAACATATAAACTGTATAATGTCAGAGCTAGAAATTTGGTGGTTTCCCAAACTTTTTTTTAATCCACAAGACACTTTGCTGAAAGGACCGTCTGGGGAAACTCAGTCTGTAAAACACCTGGTTTTACTGTGATTGAAGTGGACAGTGAAGGAGTGGAAACCTCACCCATCAGTCATCCTGCCCCCACCCTGCCCGTCCTTCAAATTCCATCCCCCGTAGGAGGCTTGTCTTGAAGGGCCTCTAGGAACCTTATAGTGTTGGCTAAAACTCCCCACATTCCATTCAACTGTCTTAATGATAAACAAGGAAACTGGGGAAGGAGCATACCCCCAGTACCCAGAGTCAGCAGTCAAGGAGGGACTGCTTTGGGGTCAATAAATCTGAAGGGGAGATCCGGAGAGCTGGAAAGGTGGGGGCCTGAGTTGCAGTCTGTATGCAGGTCTCTGTCACTATACCTCCCTGGGTGCTCACTTCCACCTCTAGACTGGGGAAATGTATTAAACACTCTATAAAAACTTCTCTCCAGGTCCCCTTGTATGGAGCCCAACAAATTCAAACCTTAGAAAACTTTTCAGGTAAGTCTGAACCTGCCCTCCAGTGACCACAATCATAGACGCCCCACATGGTCAGGCCCAGACATCACACTCTGAGGTCTCCAAAAGCCACACAAGAAGCAAAAGCTTTAGCAGGTGTTTCTGCAAGAATCAAAGGACAACAGTGTCCACATTGCTGTGGGCGTGACACCACTGGGCGATGGCCAAGGGGCACAGAAACACTTAGAAAGTCAAGTAGTGGTGTGCCTTGAGAAAGGATACATCTCGGTTGGACATGGGAAAAGGGTACTTCACTTGCCAGTACACCACGGTTTCTCCATTGCATTCCTTTTCATAGAGTTCTAAGGAGAACAAAAGAAGTTAATGTATCTGGAAGCCTTCTGGGCTTCAGTTAACAAGGTATGATGATCTCTGAGGGTATGATAAACCACTAACTCATAAGGCACAGAATTCTAGGAAAAAATAAGACAGATTCATTAATGCTAAAAGCTTGTTGCCCAAGGGCAGAATCTAGTAGACACTAAAACACAGTAGAAATAAAATAACAAAACATGTCCATTGTATAGCACAAGCAAGATTCTCAAATACAATACAATGAAACAAAATCAGGCATCCAAAAATAAACGTTCATGTTTTAAAATCAGGGCAACCAGCAGATGTCACTAGAGTACCGACAGTCTTGCTTCTGAGATCTCTAGATAATTGACAGCTAGCCCTGGACTGAGTCACCCAGTCTAGTGTGTTCAGCTGGGAAATGAAGGTTCTAGAGAGGGCAGTGTCCTTCCTAAACAGCTAGAAGTGACATAACTGTGGCTAAACCTAAGTGTCTCACTTCTCTCCCCTGTTTCTTTACACACTATGGTGGCTGCAATGACCAGATTTCCTTTAATTCCATCATTCTATTGTGAGCAAACAGCAGCTAACTTTCGCTGGAGAGAGAAAAAGAATTCAATGACATGCACACCCTCTGACCCCAAGCTGTGCAGTATGCCTTCATGCTAACCATTTAGAGAAGGAGGCAAGCCAAGGCTGCTGAAGTAAACATGAGAGCCCCTTAAGGAGATGCTGATGGGGGAAATGTATTCTTTAATTCAGCTTTGGAAAGAAAATCTATTAGAAGCAGACCATGGATTAAAGAGCTTGCCCATTGGTACCACATGAGACTAAAGACAGCCCTTGAGAGGAAGGGAAGAAGTAGACCTCTGTGACCTTTGCATACTCAGCATCACCTCCCCTTTCTTGGATCAGTGATCTCCATTCTCCTTCACCCTTCCCCTCCTCAACTAGGTGGTTTAAGCAGGACTGTCTCAGCATTAATTTCAGAACTGGGAAAATGATCAAGATGTGGCCACAGTGATTCATTCAGGTCGGTGCATCTGGCCAGGGGCTTACCTTGTCACTCTAACAAGTTCAAGCCAAAAAGTGGTATAGTAAAGGCCCTCAGGTAGCTCACAGAATATGTGGAAGGACCAGAGTTGTGCTTAGAACCTCAGGATTGTTCCAGAAAAGCCAAACTGCTGCTACTGGACTAGATACCATAGCGTGAATGGTTGACATCAAGTACCAAACATCAGAGTCTCTGCAACTATTTCCCCCAGTGTCAGACATTTAGCCCCGACCATCACCAGAAAATTGACTTTGCACGCTGCCTGCTTCCTCATGTAGTTCTCTCTCACATTGAAGCTGCATGTGTGTCTTACTGGCAATGTCTATATTACATCCCTGAACCATGGCTGTTGAGGAGACTGGGACAAAGAACATCTGGCTTCTCCCTTGAAGGGACAAGCATCACAGCTACCCCTAGATAGAAAGGGTACTGGAAAACACTAGGAGACCACACATGGCAAATATCCACAGGATGCCATGAGAGCAAATTCTGGGACTGTAGCCTCTGTGAGCAGTTTAGTGGAAGGCTCCTTCCTGTTCCTGTGGGGTATTTATATGGTTAGACATAAGCCTGGATCTTCTGGTGGCCATCTTTGCCACGACATAAGAATCTGCCTGAGAATTAGGTCAACTCAGAAGAAAACTGAGTCAACGTGGAAAACTTATTTAAGCATTAAATGCAGCTGTCCTGGAAGTCAGATAGCCCTGGACTTTTCAATGCCATGAAATCAATAAACTTTTTCCATTTCTTACACTGGCATTTGTTAGCTTTTTGTTCCTTGCAACCAAAATCCTGACTATAGCAAAGGTCTTTCAGAGTGTACCTGCCCATTGGCTAATTTTGCAGTTCTATTCTGTGACTGATTTGGCAGAGGCCACTCCCACCTTTAAGTGACAGGAGGAACCCCTACTCAATGCCTTTCATAGTTGGCATTCTCCTTCAGAGCATCACTCTTCCCCTCCTACTTGATTTTCAGGGCAAAGTCTAAGAACTGGAGCCTGGTGGCCAGACTGCTGCCTTGGGGCTCTGGGCCTTCCTCCCACTCTACCTCTAGATCTACTACCCCAACAACCCAATAAAACCAAACTATTCACAGTTTTTGAACATACCATACTGTTTGATGCCTTCCTCCCTTTTACTCATGCTGTTCTCTGGGCCTCAAATGGCCTCAAGCCACCCATCCCCTCACCTTCTCACCCTCTCACCTATATGCATTATTATTCTTGATAAAACTTTGGTTCAACTTCCAAACCAAAGCTTGGACACCACCTCCTCTAAGAAGCCACCTATGACTACCTGGATATGTGAGATGATGATGAACTTACAGTGAGAACAAAGTAGCCCCCAGAGCAAATTGGAGAGTGGTTGCTAAGGGAATGCAAGGAATCACAAAGGCACATTTCAGCCCAACACTTAAGACTTTCCTGCCAAAATTAAAAATAAAACATAACATAGTAGAAATTAAACTTGTTGCTTTCTACTAGCTAGAATAAGTAACAATAGGTTTCTATTTTCTACATGTTATTTTTTTAAAAAATAATAGATGTTATTCACCTTTAACATATTGGTCCCACTGTTTTCGGTAGTCTAAGTCCATATAGACATCCGCAAGTAAATCCGGTGGGCAATCGTCCAGAACACCAAAGACTTTATACTCATAAAGTCCAGTCTGCTGTAGAAACAGAACAGGCAAAACAACCTATTGATTTCCAAACAGAGAGAAGCCAGAAGACACAGCATATGAAAAGCAGCTGTTCATACAACACCAATTATTGAATACCTCCTCTGTGGTCTTGGTAACATGATGATAAAAAAGTAGATGAGGCCCTTGCTCTAGTGGGTCTTACATTTATTGTAGACATTGGTGGTGGTGGCGGTGGCTATAAATGCCATCTAGATCGTTTGAATAGGATATAAGGAAAGTTTTGTCATCAGTGGTGCCTGTTTGGGGAGAAAGGGTGTCCTATATAATCAGATGGTCAGGAAAGACCTCAATGAGGGATAACATTTATCAGAACATCTTATTCTAAATATTAGGAGGAGCCAGCCATGGGAAGATAAGGAAAACTCATTCCTGGTGTGGGGAAGACCTTCAGGTTTATGAACCTGCATGCTCAAAAAACAAAAAGTCATGAGATCCAGAGAACTGTGGACTGGGGAGAGTGGTAGGACCTGAGGTCAGAGAGATAGTGGGGGCCAGACTCCAAAGGGCTTTGTAAACCAGGGCAATGGGATAAAGATTTTGTTCTAACTACTAAGGAAAACCAATGAGGGACATTAAACAGGGAAATACTAAATAAAAAGATGATTCTTGATGTTTGGGAGAAAATAGATCATAAGGGAGCAAGGAGATGGGTTTGAGGACCAGTGCAATGGTCCAGATAAGAGATGACAGTGATGTGAGCAAGGAGGTGACAACAGCGATTGAGAGAAGTCAGTGATTTAGAGTTATATTTAGAAGTCATGTCAGCAGGAAGTGCTGACAGACTGCCTGTGGAGAAGAGAAAGCAAAGAATTACTTAGAATCTCTGCTTAAACAACTAGGTGAATGGGAGCTCCATGCTCTAAGATGAAGAACACTTGGGAAGAGGCTATGTGTGAGCTGTGGGGAAATCAAGAGTTCTACTTTGGAGTCTGAGATGCTTAGTAAATATCCAAGTGGGAGTATCATATAATCAATCAGCTATTCTCAGGGGACACATTACTATTTTAGATATCCACAGGGCATAATGAAACACAGCACATTGTTTTTATCAATGCCAAGAAAGAATTTGCCAACAACTTCCTTTTTATTTAAACAATTTGTGTATAAAAGAAAAACAGCAGCTTCAAATCACATTAGTCCCCTTTATTTAAAAAAAAAAAAAAGACCATTTCCAGATTCCAAAATATGGGTTTCTCCCGTCTTTTTTTCTTCACATGAGGCCATACTGTCCTCGGTGAGGGTTCTGGGCTGGAGTTGGCCATGCTACACATTTCACTTTCTGTACAATGGCAGCTAACAATTCCTGACCCTCCTCTTGCCTAAAGGCACTACTGTTAAGATTAAACCAAAAGCTTTTAACTTAAGTTCCATGCAAAAGCAAACAAATCAAACAAACAAAAATGGTGCTTTTAAAATGACACATTCTTCCATGTGCTAAAGCAATATTATTGGCTAATCGAACATGAATACAACTATCCTCTTAAACACCATGCCAAGGTCTTATTGTGAAGTCAAGAGTTTAAACATGGTGAATCTTTCTAGAGATCTTGAGGCTTCAAGGGCTTCCTGGCTCAGGAGGCATAACCCAGGGAAAAACATATCCTAGCTTAAGAATCTCATCTATCTGTTAAAATAACTGGTTAGAAATGGGAGATGCAATTGAAATGGAATTCTTAAAGTTCTTCCAGCTCTAAAAGTACATGAACTTATACCAAAGGTTTCCAGCCAGCAAATGACAAACTAGCAGATCTAAACACCTCACATGCTGTGCCATGGATACCCTAAAGGAAGGACAAACATCAGGAGAAATACCTCCTTCTCTCTCCTGTGCCCTCCCCTCACCCAGATGGGGAGATAGGGAGGGTTTATACATACTTACACATTTATTAATCAACCTTGGAAGACAGACAATTAGTTCCCTGCTCAGGCATACTGGGGCCCCATTTTCTATACATACTGAGCAAAAGGATAATTATGCACTGAGATAATGATCTCAGCTTACATTGAGTTAACTTTGGTTATCTGGATAAATTAAGACAAACTGTTTCCTTAAACTGGTTCCCTTCCCCTTCTGAATTTAGTTACTGCCCTTAGTGACCTCAGTCCTATGCATATCACAGAAAAGAAAAACAGAAAGCCCTCTTAGAAAGAGAAAATAGAACGATGTGATTTACGTGAATACAGAAGAATGAACTATTGTTACAGCTTCCTTTAAACACCCCCTTCGTGGCAGAACAGAGAAATGCCAGGACTCCAGAGGAACAAAACGCTCGGTAACACTTCCCTCGTCTATCAATAAAACATTCTTTTCAAGTAATGAAGACCCCGCCAAAAGTCTTGGATCAAGGCACTTTTTCACTTATTCTTTCTTTCTGACAAGGATCTCAGCAAACATACTCACAATTTTATTTTTCATTAAAAAAAAGTGAATTTTTCAAGTTGTAGATATAATATTCATTATAGGAAAATTAGAAAATGCAAAAAACTGAATAAGGAAAATAAAAATGACGTAACCTCATAATCCTCAAAGATCTATTGGTAATATTTGACATATTTCTTTTAAGTACATAAATACTTCTATATGTTACAAAATGGGAATAATATGGTTTAAATAACCTGTATTCTTAACAAGCTATGGAGAGAGATCAGACCTAATTTAATTATTCTTGTCCAGTACTTTGTTTCCAATATTTTTACAAAAATAAATATTGCTGGCATAAGTATTATTTTATATGAACAAACTTGGTCCATAATTCTAATTTTTTTTCATTAGGAAACCCTCCTTAGAGATAGATTTTAAGGTAAAGATTCTTTATGCTTTTTCTAAGTATAAGGTTCTTTATGCTTTTTATAAGGTTTTAAGAATTGGTACCAATGTATACTCTTGGCAACAGCACAGGAGCATCTCATTAGGATTGGGTACTATTGTACAAACAATTTGATAGGAAAAGGCATAAAACTTACCTTGATTTGGGCAATGTTTTTATACTGACATGTAAGATCTCCTTAAAATTAGAAATATAAACTCTTTGCATATACATCTAAGATTCAATGGATGATTCAATAAATGGTTCCAAATAAGTATCCTCAAGAAGTTCTTGGCTTTCCTGAAGCAACTCCAGAAAGCCATTTGTAAGAATGTCTCCATTTATGTATCATGCTATAAAACTTGGTGTATATTTTTCTAATTGTCCATTTATAAATAAAATAAAAAATTATTCAGTGGTAGAGAATCAGGAAATTCCTGTGTAGAATACAATGACCAGAAGAAACAGAAGATCTGCCATAGTCTATAGTGCCTTCTTTCTTGTTAAGAGAACCTCTGTGGCAACATACACAACTAATAACTTTGCTGGTCTCCTACACTGGTTCAAATATGGATGTTCGGAGCTGCAGCAGCTATTTTGTAATGAAGAGGTACCAAACAGGAGGAGGAAGACTAAAAAGACTCAGTGTTTTACTGGTATCATTGATCAGCTAAACCAGTGGCATCAACTACTGACTTCTGTTCTACTTGTTGAGAAAAATAAACCCCTCTGTGAGTCACTGTTTGTACAGTTTCCTGTTACTTGCAACTGAAAGCAATCTTAATTTAAAAAAAAACGATCCTTCCAACAATGAATTTTACAGGAGTCCTGTGATTTGGAAAAACAGTGAAGGTTAAGAAACTCCCCTCTTCTTTGTGTTCTAGAAAAGAGCCTGTTGCAAAGAACCACTATTCCCCGTATGACTTAGATAAGACTCCCAGATGCTGCCTGTTTTTACCTGTGAAAAGGCCAGACACAAACCCTCAGAATTCCCTTGTGTTGCCTCATAAATGATTAGCTGAACTGCTTGTCCCCACTGATCAATCAGAACAAAATGCTTGTGAACCAGACTGGTTAAGTTTCTCTCATTCTTCCAGACCCCTAAATGTTGGCCCACCCTCAGGCTGAGCCAGTATACAGCCCCTCGTGTGAACAGATTGGCCTTGAGGTAAAATATTCTCTGATCTACTATTCAGGCACGCCACCTTTCATCTCACTTCCTCACACTGGTTTCTCACCTTGTTTACTCATCTCTATAAAAGAAAAATTCTCTTTGCTTCATTCTTGAGACATTCACAGATCTTATGGTCAAAGTGTTCTCCCTATTACGATAATCTCTCTCCTGACTTTGCAATTATCCTTTTTGATAAAAGTTTCTCCTTATAAGTCCAGATTTGTTTTTATTTGACATTATTACTCTAAAGTAGAAAAGCAGACTGCCACAATAGTGCTGATAAGACTTAGATGCATTTACATGGAAAAACTATTATGTATAAATCCATTAAAACAGTACAGATGTACATAAGCATTGCTAAAATGCATTGTCAAGGAAGAGGGAAGAGATCATGGCGACTGTTAATCAACACTAAGTATATTTAATTTTGCATATCTGAAACTCCACACACCCTTTTATAGAAAGTACCACCTCCTTCCACTAAGTCAGAAAAAAATTGTAATTATAAAAAATTAGCATAAGTTTTATTATAAAATTATAAACTTGCTAGGACCTACTATATCCTTGGCCCTGGGAAGAAATCAGGCATAGGCATATTCTTGGCTTTTGAGCTTGGAACATGCTTCCCCCGGTGATCTGCCAGTAGTCAGTGGAAAGCCATGTACCCTGTATTTGAAGTTTTCCAGTCTTTTTGGCCTGCTATCAATTATTTTACTAATACTAATAATTGTTCAGTTTCCAGTTTTATATTCATTACCTCTTGTAATCTTTAACAGAGCTCAGTGATGCAGATGGGAATGTTAGTGTTATCTCCATCTTTATATGAAGACATTTTCTCTGACAGGCTAAATTACTTGCCAGAGTCCCACAGCTAGTCCTTGGGATAGCCCGAAAGAAGGTGACATGGGCCCTTCTGCTCCATCAGTGTCTCCTATTTAGCTCTACTGTCTGTACATTTTCTTCAAACCATTGTTCCAAACCACAATCTAATGATTAAGGTAAAGAAGACCCATCACATAGCATCTTAGAGCCAGAAGGGGCCTTCGACCTTTAAGTGAAAGAGGTCAGTGACTTGCCAAGGGTCCCACTGATGAAGCTGGTAGTTGCAAAACCTGGCTGGGAACCTCTTCCTTCTGCTCCCAAAGCCAGTGTTCTTGCTTCTACCCTGGACCACCCAGAATGGACCTCCCACTGAGATGCTTCCCTGAGGCCCTAAGCCTGGTTTATTTCTCCATCAGGCCTCCAAGCAGCTAGAGGAGTATTTTTTAGATGCTGCTTCTGTAGAGATTCAGATCCAGAGCAGGGAAAAGGCAGGAATGGAAAGGGATAAATAATATAACTTTTAATGGACTAGTGCTTTGCTGTCTTTACATATATTATTCCAGAGTCATCTCAAACACCAGAAAATACCCCATGGTGGTTACCACATTGGGCTCAGAGTCACAGCCCAGTAGAGCTGAAGCTCTTCTACCCACTACCCTTGCTTTCCTCAGCTGCAAAGTGGGTCTAATGAATCTGTACTTAAGGGCATGATTATGAGGATAATGAGCTAATCCATCTAAAATTCTTACAATTGTGCCTTGTACATAAGTACTTAGCAGATATCAGACATCATTTTCATTCATAAGGTAGTTAGGATGATCCCCTTTTTCCATATTGAATAACTGAGGATTCAGGACTGTAACATAATCCACATTTTTAGAAAAACTAACATCTACGAAGTACAAAGCCAGGCACTGTGCTTGGTGATTAATACATGAAATAATCCTGTGAGGTAAGCATATTATTATCTCTACTTTATAAATGAAGAAATGGTGGGAGTGTGGAGGCATGGTTTGGGAATTTGCTACTGATATCACTAATCACTAATTTTTAAGATATTCTGTTATTCTGGATCACTTATCTAAATATCAGATTGTTATATTTCTTAGTAATGCTAAATCAAATGCATAACAGAACTGGATATTTTATTTTCAACTGCATTCACAGGGTTAAAATATTTTGAGAACACTACTGCCAACAGTACACTTATTTGTCCTAACAGGATAAATTCTGTAAGAGCTCATGTGTTTACATATGAGAGGTGTCAAAATGTCATAATGTTTGCATGACATTTGCTGCTCCCACAGAGGACTAGTCCGTGTTAGATCTCCTTTGCCTCTCCCCCACCTGGTCCAGAAAGGTGTCACCCCGTCTCTGCAAATTATGATGCTCATCTGCATTGACATCACTAACTATGAGACAGCCTTGGCGAATCCCCTTTGTCTAATCCTGAAAATGTACCTTTGAGTGTGTGCTGAATTTTCTTCTTAGCCTCTCACAGAAGAGTTCATTCTCATTCCTCAGTGGGGGACAAGATCTCAAATCTATGACTGTGGAAGATGACCAACTCCAGCCACTCTGTGGCAAGTAAACAGGCTCTGAAGTTATGTAAAATAAGCATTTTTTCACCAAAGAACATCAATTCTAATGACAGGAATCAATCTACAGCTGCCACTTAGAAGGGTGTACCAAGACTGTATAAAAAAAGGTAGTTGAGTAAATCTGATTTAATATATTAGATCTCTCTAAAGAAAACATGGCAGGTTTAATCCCTAAGGATTGCAGATAACTAGGTAAAATAATAACGATAGCTAATATTGAATGCTTACTGAATAGTGGTCATTGGACCAATATTGGATTATCTCACTTAATCCACACAATGATAATATAAAGTATGATTCACTGGGAAACCCATTTTTCAGACAAGGAAACTGAGGCTAAAGGAGTTCTGAGAAAATTTTGGAAAAGGTAAGTCTACAGAGATAGGAAGCAGACTGGTGGCTGTCTGGACAGGGAACGGAAACAGGGAATGACCAAAAATGGGCAAGAAGTTTCTTTCAAGGATAACACAAATGTTCCAAAATCAGACTGTGATGAAGGCTGCATAACTCCATAAATTTACTAAAATCCATTGAACTGTACACTTAAAATGTGTAAATTTTATGATATACAAATGATACCTCCATAAAGCTGTGGGGGAAAAAAAAGTCTGTGAAACTCACCTAAAGTCACTCAAGTAATGATCGCAGAACCTGGCCTGGCAACCAGTGATCTGACAGCCAAGGTCATGGTCTGTGATACTGCCTCCAGATTGTCACTGACCTCTCCACATACACCATTGGATAAATAATAAGCTGTTGAAGTGCACAGGTATAGTGAGGATGACCCTATAATTTATCATTCCAACCAGCATAATTTTGAGAGTGAAAGAGATGTAAATTTCACCAGGACAACAGGTATAAACCAGGACTGTAGTGGGTATACTGGGTGAGACATATATTTAGCTACAGCTAACCATTTCTAGGTGGTTATGTAAACACCTACATACTATCTTCCACTTTGCCTCCTGGCCCACAAAGCCTCCAATATTTACTTGCTGGCCCTTTAGAGAAAAAGTTTGGTGATCCCTGCTTGAGACAAATGCCACCACCACTTCCAGAACAGACAACTCCAGAGAACTCAGAACTGCTATAGAGTCATGTTGCAATTACACATATAAGAGAGGAACCCTTGTGTGATAAGATTGATACTTACATTTTATTTTGAATCACATGGGTGTTTTTGCCATGCAGGCTCAGACCACTCTTCAAAGTAAATCTGCCCATCGTGAACATGCCACACAGGACAAATATAAAAAAACTTAAATATATCCTATTTATTTATTTTTAAATTAATTTATTTTTTACTTACATTCAAGTTAGTTAGCAAAATAGATCCTATTTAAACTCAGAAAAGAAAAAGAGAAAATCTTGACCTATAAAGGAACATAGATGCGGGTTACACCAGACATCTCGTCAGAAGCCATCCATGCGAAAAGAGAATGGGATAAAATATATAGTATGTTACAAGAGAAAAGGCACCAGCCTGGAATGCTATATCCAATGAAACTGTCCTTCAAAAGTGAAGGAGAGGGGCGGCTGAGTGGCTTAGTTGGTTAAGTGACAAACTCTTGATTTCAGCTCAGGTCATGATCTCTTGGTTTGTGAGATTGAGCTCCACACTGGGCTCTGTGCTGACAGTGCTCAGAGCCTGCTTCTGATTCTCTCTCCCTCTCTCTCTCTGCCCCTGCCCTGCTCACCCTTGGTCCCTCTCAAAATAAATAAATAAACTTAAAAAAAGTGAAGGAGAAATAAAAAAGTTTTTCAAACAAATAAAACCTGGGGGAATGCAGCAGACCTATTCTAGAAGAAATGTTAAAAGAAGATGTTCAAAGAGAGAAAAAAATGATAAAGGAAACAGATCTATATAACATATAAAGTGCTTGTTTTATGGTCTTAAAGCTTCTTGAAGGTATAAACTTGGTCTTATTCATCAGGTATCACCAGGCACTCAACAGGTCCTAGACTGCTTGAATGAGCACATGAACAAATATTTTGGAGTTTTCATTCACCCAGAGGTAGCTATGGACAGGTATGTAGCCTAAACTAAATGGCAAAATAAGGTTGTTAAGTCTATCTCTAAGCTTTTCTGGGTTCTTTCTAAAAATTTTTTAATGTTTACTTATTTTTGACAGAGAGAGAGAGAGAGAGAGAAAGAGAGCTGGGAAGGGGCAGAGAGAACGAGACAGAAGATGTGAAGCAGGTTCTGCACTCAGAGTGGAGAGCCTCAGGTGGGGCTCGAACTCACAAACTGTGAGATCATAACCTGAGCCAAAGCCAGACACTTAACCGATTGAATCACCCAGGAACCACATCTAAGCTTTTCTGGGTCTTAAAAACACATTAAAGGGGCACCTCTTCATTTAACCTCAGGTCATGATCCCAGGGTCATGGGATCAAACCCAGCATCAGTCTCCGCACTGACTATGCGGCCTGCTTAGGATTCTCTCTCTCTCTCTCTCTGCCCCCCCCATCTTTCTCCCCCACTTATTCTCTCTCCTCCTCTCTTTCTCTTTAAAAAAATACAAACAAAACACATTAAAAGTCCCAGGCTAAAATTCAAAGGTTTGTATTTGCAAGGATGCTCCCTTTCTTACATGAACACATTCATTTGCATAATATCCCTGAAGGATGAAATAGCCTCATAAAATTATGTCCAGGGACTGTGAGCTTGTGAAGTAACAAACTCTTCCCACTGAAGGGAAATTCCCACTAGAAATCTCCTCCCACCTATAAGTGGTGTCAACAGCAGATGGGAAGAACCATTTTCTACCTGGCACTGCTCCAATTCAGCCCCTGTTCCCCCAGGCATGGGCATGGTATTATGTCCAAGGATCCAGAACGTCCAAACTTTTGCTGACAAGTCACTTCTGCTCTCAAAGAGACCCCACGGCCCAATGAAAATCAGAGTTTTGCTTTATTAATAGTCACCTCCTGTGACCCCTTTGTAGGAATCTGGTGAAAAGACAGGGTGAGGATATGAAGCCTGGCTTATACCCAGACAGAAGTGGAAGGTCTTACTCACCCCTGTACTCTCATTCCCCTCAATTTAAATCTTGGGACCAGCATTCTCACCCAGCCTCACACCACATGCTCATCAGGAGAGAGAAGTGAGGAGGGGAAGACCTGAGGCTCTGATATATCCATCCAGTTGCTTGCTCAGGAAAATGGAAAAGTGGAGGGAGAGGGAGAGAGAGACAGAGACAGAGAGCATGAAAAAGAGAGCACAAGAGCTGGCCTCAGTCTGCATGGGTGCTCCACATTCAGACACGGTGGCCCTGCCCACTAGTAAAATGTGGCTCCATATGTGTCCCAGGTCAAATAATCATTCTGTCACTCATGCCAGTAGCTACTCTTCCCTTAGCAGAGAGGTAGAAGGGTGGGAGAAGGAGGCAGAACAGTCCTGTAATCTGGAAGTGAAGATGCTCATGATGATTATGATCTGTCCTGTGGTGGGGGGTTGGGGGTGGAAACTTCTCATCGATGGAAGTAAACCTATTCTCGTGGGAGTTAAATCTGTGCTTCCCACCTAAAGGCTGAATTTTCTCTTAGCCAAGCTGGCTAAACACCATTTTCCTAGGAATGCCAGGCTTTTTGTATTTTAGTAGGTACACAGCACAGAAAAGAACAGTCCCTGGAAAAGAGTTGTTAGCTCCTGAGCAAACTCCTTGATTAGAAGACCTATTCAAGAACAAAGGCACACTGCAGGCAGTCCCTTCTCACAGTGCCAGACATTCAGATTTTAAAATGTTAAGAAGTCAAGCAATTAACCACATCAGCTCAGACACTATTTACTTGGTCTAAATTGAGGATGAAAAGCTCTGCTCACTGATTTCACACTCTTTGTAGGCATGTCACAGTGTCTACAGGCATAGTGATGTAGCCCAAAGCTCCAAGGAGACCTGAATGCAGATCACTGGGAATGCTTTTATAAGTGACCTGTGGCCCCTCTTACCAGGGGGACTTCTCAGCACAGCTCAGAAGTCAATATTCACTACTAAGGTGGCCGCTAACTTAAAAATCAGTAAGAGTGAGGTCTTCAAATGGTCTTGCTTTTATCTTAAGATATTCTTTTTTCTCACTCTTAACTTTCAGTTTCCAATGCTTTTCTAGGACGCTGCCCCCTCTCAGTGTCAGAACCCCACCCCCCAGCACCATGTTAGATCCTCCCCCTTAGCAATGTCAGAACACTGACCCTCAGCACCCTGATAGATGCTCCCCACATATCGGTGGTACTCAGAGTATTGTCCCTGGACTGGTAGCTTCAGCGTCACTTGGCAACTGGTTAGAAATAACACACAAACAAAAAGAAATACAATGCAAACTTTCAGGCCCCACTCCAGTCCACTGAATCAGAAACTGGGAGTGGGGTCTTGTTTCTGAATTTTAACAAACCCTGTGGGTGATTCTGATGCATGCTGAAGTTCGAGAATCATTGTGTTGTGCCACATACCATTTCATTTGATGATTGTTGAGAGGTCTGTAATTCTGAAAGGTAAATATTATCCTTGTTTTGAAAATGAGGAAGCTGAGATTTCAAAATGAAAAGATATCTGACTGATTAATAGTCAGATATTAGCTGACTAATATCACCCAGCTAATAAGTGGGGCTTGCCCCTGGCTACTCTGCAACCCTAGCTTCACCCCAGTCCTGTATCCTTCTGGCTCTTCCTGGAAAACAAGGCAAGCTTAGCCTGACTCTGGGACTTTGCACTCAGTGTTCGCTCTACTACATTGATTTAAAACCCAGCAAGTCCATTTGAATCTCATGGGAAGCTTTACCATTGAAAACAAAAACAACAAACCATTTTATTATGAAGCATTTCAAACATACACAAAAGTGGAGACAACAGAATGATCAACCCCTATAATGAAAGGGGGGTTTTTCAAAGGACTCCCCAAGCCTCACCCCAGATCAATTAATTCTGGGATTCTAGAGTAGGGCTTGGTCATGTCTTAATAGCTCCCCAGGTGATCCTAATGTGCTTGAGCTTTGAAAAATACTCTCTGGTACATTTCTCCTCAAGGTATTTGCATGATGCAATCTCTCACTTCATTTCTGTCTCCACTCAAATGTTACCTCAGCAGAGGGGATCTCTGGATTCCTGTATCTATCACATCACCCCTGGCCACCACTGCCATACCGTCTCTCTATCCCTTTTCCCCACTTTACTGTCTTCATAGCATTTTTCACCCAATGTATCATTGTATACTATGGGTTTATTCTCATTAGTGAATGTCATTCATTGTTCAAGAACTCATTTATTGGAACAGTGGCGCATCTTTCCATTCATCGTTTATCCCCAGTGCCTGTGAGAGCAATAGCTCATGGGAGGCACTTGATGAATATTCTCTGAATAAAAAAAAAAAAAAATGATAATGGGCAGAATGGAGATTTTAACCCAGGACTGTGTGCCTCCAAAACCCATGTTCTTCCCATAATACCACGTGGCTGTTCTGGGCTAGTTTTGCTTAGCCTCCAGAAAGAAAAAGTAATTCTTGCTTTGAAGCAAGCTGTATATTTGGTGCTGAGCTTATCAAAGTAGTCATGTCTAGTTACTAGTTATGAGGTCTTGTGTGATTCACTTAACAACTCTAGGTTTTGTTTCCATCTGTCAAATAGGAAAATTAGCCTGTCCCTACCTATATTACAGATTTGTTTACAGGGATAAAGGAAACTTACATGTGCAGTTTGTAAACTAAATCACCATGTAGTGGTAAGTTACTGACATTACAACCTGGGGAGGAAAAAAGAGAAGAGGAGAGGAAGGAAACAGAGCAGGCAAAGAAAGTAGAAATAAAAAGTGAATGAAACAGATGACGGCATTGGACAGAATGATTTCAATGAAACTTTCAAAGTTGAAAAATTCTGTGATTTAATAGAAAAAGAGAAAATGAAAAAGTATCAAAATACTGTATATCAAAAGTGGCCATCTATCCAAGAATATGACTCCAAACTATTTGTCTACTGAAAAAAAAAGAGCTACAATCTTTTTTTAATTTTAAAATATAATTTATTTGTTACACTGGATAACTAAAATGCCTTTATACTTCAATCTTTCCAAAACATGCAATAATAGATCATCGTCACAGTTCATGATGGACCAACATAAATGGCTACACATGATCCAGACACAGCAGGTTGTTCCCAAAGGAACAGTCAACCTGGTAGAGTGGATAAAACCCCTGCAAAATCTGTTTACCCTGAGAAGGGTGGCTGTCCGATTCTTCCTATCATAACAACTCCTAGTGTTACCTGCTTTTCCCCACCCCACACCAAACCATGAAGCCACTAATATGCTTTATATGCAAGTCATGTTGGCCTGGCTTTATCATGATGGAGATATTCACCAATGAAATATGCTCCTTACCCAAATCATGGTAAATACTTTGATAGAGAGGGTCCCTTTTGCATGGGTACTACATGTAAGCTTACTGCTGCAAAACTCAAGCAATCCCAACAAACCAATCGACTTACCAGAGTACCTGTGTCAGTATTCCTTACATGGGTCTTACAGATCCCAAGAAAAATTAGAGTAAGACAGAGGGGAGAATCAGGGCACTCATCTCAACAGAGTGGAAATCTTTAGATGGTAATTAAGAAGCAGGATGAATGCAGCAGTTATTGATGGGGTTGAGACAAAAGTAGCACTATCTAAAGTTAGATGGATCAATGGGACCCCCTGTTGGCCCTTCAAAATTAAAGGGATCCAAACAAGGCCACTCTGTTTACCCCAATTATTGGAATTTCAAAACCCAGAAAGCAAAGATTGCAATGCTGACCCTCACCTGGATTCACCTGCCTCAATGGTCAAGAAGATTAATCAAGATGAAGACTGACAGAGGGACCAAGGTCTTCTGGTCTGACTCCTAGTTGAGACCTGGGGACCCAAGGCCATAGGCACTAATGGTTTGGGTGGGTGGAAGAGAAGACACATAATGATAACAGGCAGGGTGGATTAAACACCACTGGCCCACAAGACTGAAAAGGGCTTTTGGGGCAGATAGATGCAGGTCTATACAGAGTGTGGGACAAGATGAATTCACTTTTGATAAGGTGTGGTATTCAGATGGAAAGATTTACTAACTGGAAATTACAGAATTCTCTTCCAGGAAGAAGACAAAACATGGAGTCAAAGTGGAAAGAAAATGAGGCTCTAGCCTAGTGGGCCAGGCAGCAAATAATGCTGGATAAGGCTAGAACCCATGAAGGGTTCTAGGAAAGGGTTCATACACTAACCCAATAGGGCCTCTTGACATTTTAATGCAGATGGAGAACAAACAAAGTGTCCATGGAGCAATGGCCTTCCACCCTAGCTGCTGAGGCTCGAGGGCACACCTACGGGAATCCCATGGCCCTTTAAACCTAGAGAAGTTATCTGGGAGCAACATGACACCCCATATCCCTAGAACAGGTTGAAATGAGACATACAGTATTGTTAGTAGGGACAGGAACTCTTCTGAAGACCATACATGGCCTCCCCACAGCAGGGGGGAGGGGGAGGGCAGACTCTGCAACATAACAATACACAATACAAGCCAGTCACTGTCTCAGCTCACAAGCACAAAAGCAAAAGAGCACAGGCCCACTGGAGTAAAGGGTAGAGCGGTCTGGGTTGGCTGGAAACAAGACATGTACAGATGAGATATGGAAGATAAAGCTGGAAATACAAGTTGGGACCTAACTAGTTCACTCATCTCAATAGAGTGGAAATCTTTAGATGGTATTGAGATACAGGAAGAAGGAGAGTAATCTGGATGGCTCAGTCTGTTGATCGTTGGCTCAGATCATGAATACACTTTCTTGAAATCAAGCCCCAAGTCAAGCTCTGATCTGACAGCTCGGTGCCTGGAGCCTACTTCAGATTCTGTGTCTCCCTCTCTCTCTGCCTTTCCCCTGGTCGCGCTATCTCTCTCTCTCTTTCTCTCTCTCTCTCTCTCTCTCAAAAATAAACAAGCATTGGGGCACCTGGGTGGCTCAGTCGGTTAAGCAGATGACTTTGGCTCAGGTCGTGATCTTGCACTCATGAGTCCCAGGTCAAGCTCTGTGCTAACAGCTCAGAGCCCGGAGCCTGCTTTGGATTCTGTGTCTGTCTCTCTCTCCGCCCTTCCCACACTCATTCGTTCTCTCTCACTCTCAAAAATAAACATTAAAAAAAATTAATAAAATAAATAAAAATTTAAAAAAAAAGAAACAGAATGTTGATGGGGTTGAGGCAAAAGCCTTCATGCAGTTCGATAGTCAACAACTTGACAGTGTAACTTTTACTTTTTGACTTTACCAAGGCACAAAAGCAATATGCATGCAGTAGAAATGGTACTTTGAATTTGGAACTGTTCTCTTTCCCTGGGCTAGTGCTATGTGATACGGTACCTTCTCCTGTTGCTGGGCAGGGGCAGTGAGCCACAGTTCCCATCATAAGTTGAGAAAGATCTGTATAGTCTACCCAGCAGCATTTGCCTTCTTTCAGAGAGGCAATGCAGGAGCCTGTTCATGGCATAGGTCTGGAAGTAGACAGGTGAGTTCAGATCTTAATTCAGACCTTGAGCAATCACCTTAACCTTTCCGCACATTCATTTTCATATGGGTAAAAAGGTGATAATCACAGTGCCATACATTAAAGACTGACAAGAAGACTGAGTAAGTCAATACCTGCGAAGCACTTAACGGTGCCTGGAAGACAAGAAAGCATGCAATGTGTGAGCTAATAAAATAGTTAGCATTAGTTAGTTACTCTTAGTATTCATTGTGCAGTCAACAGTGCCAGTGAAAGGGGAGTGGTAAGTCCACAGCCTCTCCTTCACGTGCCTAATCAGGCTGTAATGTGTAGGATAGAAGGGATCAGAGAGGTGAAAGGTCAGAGGTCTTCTGCAATTCGAGGTGAGAGGTACCATCCAAAGTGCCAACCACAAAGGAAAGGAAAAGGAAGGGAAGGGAGCCAGTTATCAGACATGTCTGAGCAGTCAAATTGGCAAAGCTTAGCAAATGCCTGGATGGGCTGGTAAGGAAACAGAATGGTCAGAGAGAAGAATAAAGGATTTTGTCTGAAAACAGGTCCATTTTGGCACCAAGCCAACTAATGAAATTACACTCAGAAATTAATTCTGCCTGCGCTGGACTGTGAGCTTCTTGTTCATTTTGTCATAACCAGAGGCCCTGCTACACACGCCTTCAGAGAGCCTCCCTACTCTAACACTATACCACTCTGGTTCTCTGCCAGGAAGCCTTGATTTCACAGCACTTGCCTAAAGGTGATTTATTATCCCATGTGCCATCAGCTACTATCACTCACTATAAGTGATGAAAGGTCTCAGGTGCAACGCAATCATTCCACCTGGATAGCTCCTACCTGATTCCAAAGGCCTCCGGGAGCGCCTGGAGAATTGCTCAATAACCAACTTCATTCCTCCTACCCTTTAAATAAATCCTTCTCCATAAAGCTTCAGACTAAATTATTAAGTGCACCTTATAAGGAAGGGGCAACCGCGAAAAGAAACAAGCCAGTAGAGTGACTGATATGCTAGTATCTCCCTTCCCAGCCACATTGCTCCACAAGCACACTATCTCCCTGCACATCCAGTCTCTGAACAGTGCAATCTTCTTTCCACCTGTAGGCAAACCCTGGGCTTCTCCCCAACCCACTAACACACACAACAGTGGGAACTACCCAGGAGAGGGATCCACAGCCCTACCAGGCAAGTGCATGCGGCTCAGACTCTGCAGACCCGCATTTTAACTCTATCATTAGCCTCCAACAAACCACTTCCGCCCTGGGCCTCAGACTTGGGCTCAATTCGGATGACCTCCCAAGCGCAGGGGCAAAGTCAGCAGCCGGCACTGCCCCTGCGCTCGCTCCACCCAGCTCCGCGTGACCGACTCCGGCCCTGACTTCCTTCCTAGGCGGCTGCCCCGGGCTCCCCTGGGGAGGTTGGCCCCGGCAAGCGACAGCCCAGGGTCGTCCAGCGGGCAGGCCGCTACCTGGTCCAGCAGCCCGTAGATGCTGAAGCCCAGGGTCTCCACCAGCAGCTCCCAGTGGGCGCCTGCCGGCGCGCGCTGCTGGATCTCCGTGCAGGCCTCCCGGAACTGCTNACGCTCCATCTTTCGGCAGCAGCCCCAGCTCCTCCGCCTGCTGGGCGAAGCCGCGGACCCGCGGGTGCGCGCTCCGGGGCGGGCCGGGAGGGTCAACGTGATTGGCAGGGAGCAGAGGTGCGAGGGGGAGCTGGTGAAACTTATGGCGAAGGAGGAGCCTAGGGGGGCGTGTCCAGTGCGGGGCGGGCTTAGCGAGGTGGGCGGGGCTGAACCAGGCGGGCAGGGATGGAAGAGAACTAAAGCCAGAAAAAAACTGGACTTGATCTTGGGGAAGATTGAAGGGCCAGGAAAGTGAGGAGGCTTGTAGACAGAAGGTGAAGGAAGAAACTAATGTCATCTCAGAAACCCCTCCTTACCCCATCTCATTCTCCTCCCCACCCCTGCACCCNTCCCTCCTTTACCTTCTCTGAAGAAGGAAGGGAAACTCGATGAGGGGATTGGTACACTTGGGAGGTGAGATGGACAGAGCAGAAATGCTTGAAAATCTCAGGGATCAAATGCTAGAACTGAATGCTGTTCAATGTCATTTCTATTCTTTCTGTTATGCATTTCAAAACATTATTCCAAGAAGGGGTCCATGGGATTCCCCAAGAAGAGGTCCATGGCACAAAAATGATTAAATAACCTAATCCATCTACAAGGTAATTTGCCCCCGTGGAGGGTGAAGGATGATCTAAAAGCTACCATGGTATCCACCGAGGATTTCTGCAGCTTGCGTAATTCAGATCTTTGTGCAACTCAAAGATCTTTTTGTTCCTTCAGGTCCTTTGGGTATTACTATGTGTCCCACCAGCCCCCTGTACTTGGC
This sequence comes from Crocuta crocuta, assembly GCF_008692635.1. Lineage (NCBI taxonomy): Eukaryota > Metazoa > Chordata > Mammalia > Carnivora > Hyaenidae > Crocuta > Crocuta crocuta. The sequence continues at coordinate 2,045,887 of NW_027529669.1, forward strand.
TTTGAATGAAGTAGATAGTTGAAACATAAAAAAATGTCACACCACATTTATGTCATAAACTCTGAAAACCCATGTTTCCTAATCCTTAAAATGGGGTAAGAGTTGGGTAACCAGTGAGAACTGAGTAGGTGACTGCGTAAAATAAACACAGAACATGTTTGCACAGTGTCTGTCAACATAAATACATGTTCAATAAAAATTTCCACGTATTTTACATTATTATATTGAAAGGTTTTTCCTTCTCAATGTAAAGCCTTGAAATTGATGGCAAACTCTGTTGCACGTGAATTTAGCCTCAGTCCTTCCATCTTGACCCAGAGTTTACCTTTTGGGTCTACACTCAGAGGGCTACATAACTATCCTCAGGTGCAAGGGGGGAAAAAACAAGTAAAATGATAAGGGTTAATGGTCCCTGTTAATGGTTATTTAGGACACAGCTGGCATACTCTGTCCTGGAGGTAATAACTATTCCTTTGAGACTCCCCTGTGACCCTAAACCTTGCCTTCAGAATAAATGTTGTCCTACATACCAGGATAAGGGCAGCTCTCTTTATCGCTTTGTAGCATTTTTACAATAACTGCTCACTTCTGCTTCTGTACTGCCCACTTGTCTGCTTGCTCATTATAAAAAGCCCTGAGTCCTTGGACGCTGAGCCACACATTTAGAGTTCTGTGTTAACTCTGTGCGGTCACAGCCGGTAATAAAGACTCCCCTAATTTGGCTTCAGTGCTCTCGGTTGGTCTCTGTGTCTCTCGGAATAACACTCTATGTTCATGCAGATTTCCAGCAGGAGAAATAAGGTCAGATCTGGCAGCGCAGATAAGTTACTGTTTTGTTCAATTATGTGCTGGTTCTGTTTTGTTCTATGAGGATGGTTCTAGACAAAATGCACAAGAAATTAAAGACATTTTCCTACTATTTTTGTAATGCCTTTAAAGTTCTCTCTTCTTTATACAAACTGTATTATATATTTATATATTTTTTAATGTTTATTTATTTTTGAGAGAGCATGAGTGGGGAAGGGGCAGAGAGAGAGAGGGAGACAGAATCTGAAGCAGGCTCCAGGCTCTGAGCAGTCAGCACAGAGCTTGATATGTGGCTTGAACTCAGGAACTGCGAGATCTTGACCTGAGCCAAAGCCAGAGGTTTAACCAACTGAGTCACCCAGGCGCCCCAAAACTGTATTATATTTAAACTAAAATTCAACTGCTTAAGGAAAGCAATTTCATCAAAACCCATTAGCTACAAAGTATTTTCAAACATCTTCAAGGAATCCTATTAGGTGTGCTTTGATGAAGCTGCAGCTTCATCGATATATAACAACAGATTAACAAAAACAAGATGAGAGTGTAAATGGTATTGTGCAAGATTGGAGATATAAGGCCCAAAATTCAAATTGCATGTACTGCATATATTTAAAAGTGTGTTTATCTACTAAACTCGGAAGGTTTAGTACCTACATTTATACCTACATATTATACCTACATTTGGGTATATTGAGATTTATACATGTTTACTTTATTACAGTTCATGAAGGAAAGAATCATATTAGCAAACAGCTTTTATTTTGTGCAACCTCAGAGAAACCTAGAAAAGGCTTGGAGAGAGGTCTAGAACAGCCTGTTCTCCTTTAGGGCTTGCCTATTTTAATAGGCCATCCTGTTTCCTTTGTGAAAACACTCTCTAGAGGAATTTCCAACAATGAGACAGCTGAAACTCCTGGCCTCAGACTTGGGAATTCTGAGCAAAATACACCAAAATAGTCTTAAATGTAGAGTTTAGCTGAAAATAAAGAAAGAGTATGCACCAGATTTCAGAAAGGGAAGAGAGAATGAAAGCCAGAGACACAAGCACACCAGATATCTTTAGAAAGAATTGACTACTCCCCTCCCCCTTACTACTCTAGTTCATGGGAGGAGTTCTCTGTGGAGGAACTTCCTTCCTTTAGAGAGTAATCCTTCTGGCCTTACTCATTCACACTCTCCTTCTCAGGAGAAGAAGGGTGATTTAAATCTTCTCAAGACCAGAAGGATGATGAATTTGAGAACAGGAACTATTGGGCATGCCTAGATCAACCCAGTCTGGCTCCTCCTTTCTGGCACCTTGCTACTTGTAGAAAATACACATTCTCGAAAGAAAGAAAGAAAGAAAGAAAGAAAGAAAGAAAGAAAGAAAGAAAGAAAGAAAGAAAGAAAGAAAATTACGCATTCTCATCTGCCATAGGTTATATAGTAAACTCCAGAACGTAGGCTGTGGTACTGGAATAGAGACTTTTTTCTGCTGTCTGTGCCTGGTGGGCAAGTTTGGTTTCAGGCACAGTGTTGTAATTCTTTTGTTGCCTCTTTTCTATAAACTCCTTCGTTGTAATACAGATGAAATGCTAATTTCCATTGCCAGACTTCAGCAGCTTATCTAAATGGATTTAGAAACAGGGGTGGGGAGGGCTGCCCAGGTGGCTCAGTCAGTGGTTCAGTCTGTTAAGCCTTGGCTTTGGCTCGAGTCATGATCTCATGACTTTTGAGTTCGAGCCCCACATCGGGCTCTGTGCTGACAGCTAGCTCAGAGCCTGGAGCCTGCTTCAGATTCTGTATCTCCCTCTCTCTCTGCCCCCCTGCTCATGCTGTCTATCTCGCTCTGAGAAATAAATAAAAACATTTTTAAAAACTTGTAAAAAAAAAAAAAGAGCAGGGGTGGGGAAGAGAGGAATGATATATTTTTGAAGCTTTTAAAACATTTTTTAAAATATTTTTGAAGCTTTTAAAACATTTTTTAAAATATTTCTTTATTTTTGAGAGACAGAGAGACAGACCATGAGCAGGGGAGGGGCAGAGAAAGAGGGAGACACAGAATCTAAAGCAGGCTCCAGGCTCTGAGCTGTCGGCACAGAGCCCGACGTGAGGCTCAAACCCACAAACTGTGAGATCAGGACCTGAGCCGAAGTCAGACACACAACTGACTGAGCCACCCAGGCACCCGTATTTGAAGCTTCTTAAAATCCAAACAGACAGACACTCCAGGGGCTGGGGCTGGGATTCGAATACACAGGGACTGATGACATGTTACTGGCCCATAGGTGGTGGTAGTTTGGACAGAGGACACCCTCATGAAGCCTAGATTCCTCCAGATCTGCCCCTTCCATTCTAAGGAAATCAGAAAAATCCCCAGCCTGTAGACCAAGGAGCCCTCAAAGAAGTTCATGCTTTTCCTGAAGCCTTACATAGAAAGAAATAAAAAGACAGCTGGGAGAAACCACACTCCCAGTGTGCACCAGAGATGTGACCTAAATTTATCTTATCTGCCCTGTATGGGAGCCACAAAGAGAAATTAACACCAGATCTGATTCAAGACCATTGAAACCCCTGGGATCTCACCAGAATCAGACCCAGGGATACTTTCACAAGTAGGACACATGCAATTACCCAGGAGAAAACACCACCCACAGAAGATACATATACAATAAATGAGTTAAAAGATCTGAGCAAACAACTCCCCATGTGAGAGATGGGGTGGACAGGAGGGGAGGAAATGGACAAATGGACAAATAAAACAAAGTGGAATTCAAATTCCAAAGACCAAAAACCTAAAACAGGGAGGGCAAGGTCAGGGTTTTATTTAAAAGAGGTAAACAAGAGATCTTGATTAGGTTTAACCTCCTGTGCATGTTAAAATTTAATGGAAAGAATTCTCAAAACACAAACAAACCAACAGAGTAGGCAAAAGATTTAAACCAACAGTTCACCAAAGAAGACACACTAGCGGAAAATAGGGACATGAAAAGTTATTCATCATCATTTGTCAGTAGGATAATTTAATTTAAAATCACAACAAGGGGGGCACCTGGCTGGCTCAGTGGAAGAGCCCCACATTGGGTGTAGAGATTACCTAAATAAGCAAAAACTTTAAATTAAAATAAAATCACACTGAGGTACCACTATGCACCTATCAGAATGACTAAAACTAAAAAGATTGATCAAAGCAAGTGTTGGCAAGGATGTGGAAGAAATAGAACCCTCATACACTGCTGTCGGAATGGAAATGATAGAAGCACTTTGGAAAACTGACAATTTCTTTAAAAGTTAAACATATACCTACCATACAATCCAGCCATTCCACTTCCTAGGTATATATACCCAAGAGAAAAAAATAGCACTGTCTGTATATAGATTTGTACACAAATGTTCACAGCAGCTTAATTTGTAATAGGCCAAAGCTGGAGAAAAAAAAACCCAAATGTCCTTCAACGAGTGAATTGATAAAACACATTGATATACCCATCAATGAATTACTCAGCAATAAAATGTTAAATGATTAAAATGTGTGTCTATGAGTGTGTGTACCTATGTGTATGTAATATTGTGTATATATTTATATAATGGAATACACACAATTTAGCATAAATAATTTTAGAGTAAAGTATCACAGTACCTACAATTTACATTCAAAGGGTTAATAAAAATAATTGTGTAATATTTGCGATGTGATAAATTGGGTAATTGTAGAAACAGAGGCAAAAGCAACAAAATATAAACAACTGATGAATTTAGGGAAAAGGTAAGCCTATTTTTATGTTCTATTCCTTTAACTTTTCTGCACATTTAAAAGTAATCAAAATAGAAATGTTGAGAAAACCCAGCTATATGCGTTTACAGGAGAAATAACTAAAATATAATGACACAGAAAATGTAGAGGTAAAGGTATGGAAAACATACACAAGTAAACCCTAAACAAAAGGGAATTTGTGTGGCTCTAAAACTATCAGACAAAATAGAGTTTAAGGCAAGGAAAAAATAGAATTCATGGGATAATGATAAAGGACAGAACTCTTCAGGAATTCTGAATGCTTAAATTTATATTTATTTCACAACATAATCTCAAATATGTAAAGCAAAAAGGTAATTAGAGAAAGAAATCTGCAAAATCACAATCACAGTGAAACATTTTAAGGCTCTTTTCTAGAATATCGATTGATCAAGCAGACAAAAAAATGGCAAAGAGATGGAAGACTGGCACATAATTCATATGCTTGAGCTAAAGGACATTTATAGAACTCCATACTCAATAACCAGAACACCTATATAATTTTCAAACTCTCATTAAACATTCATTAAAATCGATGATCCTGTAAGTCACAGAGGCTATTTTCAAAAATCACTGAAGACTATATACCATTCTCTGATGACAATGCAAAAACAAAAGAAAAATAAAAAATAGCCAATCCCTGTCCCCATATATTTGAAAACTAAACAAATAAAACAAATACATACTTATTCTAGGAGCCCAGCCAGCAATGAATCCCCTACATCAAATTCCTTTCTGCATAAAACACCTGGAGAAGTCTTGTTTTCTGCACTTATTCCTGTGTGACATCTTATTCATAGATTAGAATATTTAATATTTTACAGAAGACCATTTCTATCAATTCAAACTATAAATCTAATGAAATTTAAGCAAAAATCCATTAAGAGTGTTCAAAGAACTTAACACACTGATTCTAAACTTCACAGGAAAGGTATCAAGCAGTTTGAAAAAGTAGGAAAGCACCTTCTTAAGGTATGGGGGCAGGAAACTTGCCTTATCAGATATTAGGATGAATAATAAAGGAAATACTATTAGACTGACTCAAGTCTAGGAAAAATAAATAAACAGCTTTCCATCTAGAAACAAATCCATGTGTATACTGAACATTACCATGTGAGAGAGAATGGATAATTTAAAAATAGTATTAGAAGAATTGTATGGTGACAGATGGTAGCTACACTTGTGAGCACAGCATATTATATAGACTTGTCAAATCACTATGTTGCACCCTTGAAACTAATGTAACATTGTGGGTCAACTATGCTATAAAAGAGAAAAGTGGTAAAGAAAAAAATGGTATTGAAACAATGGACTATCCTTACACAAAAATGAAATTCCATTATCATGTCACATAAAAATGTAAACTCCAGATGTTTAAAGACTTAATTGCATAAGGCAAAATGTTGAAATTTTTAGAAGACAATATAAAAGTAAACATTTAGGACCCAAAAGTTAAGAAAAGATTTCTTAAAGACATAAAACAGCAGAAACTATAAAATAAAAGATTAACTGGTTTCAATTAGAAAGCAAAAACCCCTGTTTAATTACACACTATAGATAAATCAAAACTCAACACATAGATCGGTAGAAGACATTTGTTACATTGAAAACAAAAGATCAATACTGATGATATACATAGAACTCCTATAAATCAATAAGCAAACCCCAAATAATGCAGTTGAAAATATGAACAGAGAAAAAAAAATCCAAATGGCATATAAACACATGGAAAGTTAACTTCCTTAGCAATTGGGGAGGTGCAAAACAAATCACACCATTTCACAGCTATTAAATGGTCAACTTAAAAATTAGAAGTTGATGGGGTATTTGGGTGCCTCAGTCGACTGAGTGACTGACTTCGGTTCAGGTCATGATCTCACAGTTCGTGAGTTCAAGCCACACATAGGGCAAGCTGCTGTCAGCACAAAGCCTGCTTAGATCCCATCTCTATTTGCCCCTCCCCTACTCATGCACTTTCTCTCTCACACAAATAAACATTAAAAATTTTTTTAAATTAGAAGCTGGTAAATATACAAGGAAATGAAAGCTCTGTCATAAAATGTTCTAGTTAAAATGTAAATGATAGTTTGAAAAAAAACTTAGAAAGACCTATTAAAATTGACTATCCCCATACTACCTGGCTCAACAGTTCCATTTTGATGAGTATGCCTGAAAGAACCACTAATAATTGTGTAAAGATGCACAGTTTTCTAGTAGCAAAAACTTGGAAACGACACAAAATATTCTCCAAACACAGAATAAATAAATTGTGGCTTAGCCATTATACAGCTTTTGAAATAAAAAAAGAATCTACTTAAGGGCACCTGGGTGGTTCAGTAGGTTAGGGGTCCAACTCTTGATTTCGGCTCAGGTCAAGATCTCATGGTTCATGGGATCAAGCCCCACATCAGGCTCTGTACTGACAGCATGGAGCCTGCTTGGAATTCTCACTCTCCCTCTCTCTGTCTGCCTGTCTCCTGAATGTGTTCTCTCTCTCTCTCTCTCTCAGAATAAACATTAAAAAATAATCTATATGTCTATGGTAGATAAATCTTGAAAACACTCTTGAATGAAGAAGGCAAATTGCAGAAGGATGTACAGAATAAGATATTTTATATTTATAGCATTTAGTACAGTGTTTAGTCTGAAAACATCAAAATGTGACTGGGAAGGATTCATGTTAACATCAAGAGTACCTGTTCCATTTTATTTCTTTAAAAAAATGATGATGCAAATAAGGCACGATATATGGTGAGTAGTGGGTTCGTGAATGTTATATTATTCTCTGTACTTTTCTGTATATTTGAAATTTATGTAATGGAAACAAATTAAAGAAATAATTCTAGGGGCACTTGGGTGGCTCAGTTAAGTGTCTGACTTCGCCTCAGGTCATGATCTCATAGCTCATGAGTTCAAGCTCCATGTCGTGTTCTGTGCTGACAGCTCAGAGCCTAGAGCCTGCTTAGGATTCTGTGTCTCCCTCTCTCTGCCTCTCTCTCTCTCATTCTCTCTCAAAAATAAAATAAAATATTTTAAAAAGAATAAAAGAAATAATTCTAATAATACTGTAGTTCCCATTTAAAATACCAGGAAAAAAAGAAAAACATTGTTCTAGAATACTGTGTAGAATGAATGAATGAATGAATGAATGAATGAATAATGAAAGTTCACAAATGCCTAACTTTGAACAGAGAACAACGATGCATTACCTGTTGTGATTGATCAGTGCTGTTGTATGTGTGTTTTTTTTAATTGGGGTACTAAAAGCATACTTTTATAGTTACTAGTAAGCAACTGAGAAGAGAATGAACTACATGGCATCATGGATAAAACATCTGGGTAAAGATCAGAACTTCTCACTTCCTACAGTGATGTTTTTCACAGCAGAGAACTAATTTGGTTTGTGGATTCCCAAGATATAGTCACGGTCACAAAAGCTAGCTTTGCAATCAAAAGATTGGGGTTCTAGTCACTTTAAGAACCGGGGAGATCATCTTAATTTTTTAAACCTATTTACTCAACAGTGATATAAAAATAATACCTATCTCAAAGATTTGCTGAGAGGATTATACAAATAATACAAATGAAAGCACTCTGTAACATGAAAGTGAACCCCTATGGAATGTATTCTCTCAATAGTTATTGCTAAATTCTATAGCTGAGTTGAATTTATTCCATCTCAATGGCTGTCCAAATCAGTTTACTTCTATTTGACTTGTACTGTTGAACGTTTGCTCCTATTAAAATGCTCAAGAGTTTTTCCTTGCTAAGGCAGTGGAAAAGCAAAAGTGGGTGATGACGCTATTACTGGGCTCAGACGCTTATAAAATAATAACCTGTAAGTCAGTTAATAATAGCTTAAGCCTGCTGAGTACTCATTATGAGCCAGAAACTATGCTGAGTATTTTCATTTAATCTTTCCAATACCACTCTGAAATCAGTTCCATTATAATCTACAGGTTTTAAATGAAGAAACTAATGTTTAAAGAAATGAAGGAACTTGTCCATGGTCACATCAGTAGGTCAAAGTCAGAGCTGAGGCTTGGGGCTAGTCCTATTGGGTTCTATAGCCTCCTTTCTCATACCTACGTCATCTACCACCAATATAGGATCAATAGAAACGAAGCAGTGAATATAGCTGCCAATTCAATTATATCCGTGAAGGTTTTCACTCCTAAAAGACTTTTTATGAAGCATTCTAGCCATAAAAATATAACAATTAACACCAGAAAAGGATTTAGATACTGCCTTTAATTTGTTCTCGTTTGTGTATTCATGTACTAAGTTGTTTGATAAATACTGATAATTGGTAAGTATTTATCAAACAAGTGAGTACATTAATAGATAAAAGGGTAAGTTAAAGACAATATCTGACTCCTCCATAAGTGTGAGATTTATGTTTTTATGGCCATAACAGCAATTGTAGAGTACAAAGTTGTGAGATGCTATCTTCATGAACACATGAACAATTAGAGAAATTATTTTGTGTATCTGGTATATATATATATATATATATATCAACATCTAGATATGTATTTAGAAATTATTTTATGTATGTGATATCCATCTATTTATATCTATATCTATATACCACCACTTTTATTTTATGGAACCAGTACCATAATGTCTTGATGACCACAGCTTTGTAATATAACTTTGAAGTCTGTAATCGTGATGCCTCCAGCTTTGTTTTTCTTTTTCAAGATTGCTTTGGTTATTCAGAGTCTTTTGTGACACCATTTTAATTTTATAAGAGAGAATTAGAATAAGAGAATTAAGGCACACAGAGATAATACTTTGGAAAACAACTTGGAGATTCAGCTAGTCAAACCATATGGTCACAGATCCATACAGACTGAAGGTCCCTAGTCTATATACCCTGTTAAAAAATAAGATGTACAAACCTGATGGTAGTGAAGATGAGTTTATAATTTTACCTAATTTTGAAATGTACACTTTATGTCAACTTTATTAAAATTGACAGTTCAGAAAACCAGGTGTTTAAATCCGGGTCAGAGAATAATGTCATCAACCACCTTCCTTCCAATAAAGGGATTCCAGAGATGAGCTGGAAGTATTGTATTTCCAAGTGCCTTCCACTGCCCTGACTAATCACTACAGGAGACCTGAGTTCAGTACTAGGGCATTTCAGACAAAAGTTTAGGGTTTCACTTGGGCTGTGGCCCCCAGATTGCACTCTGATACTCATCAGCATAAACACGGCTGTCCTTTTCTTCTATACACCTGGGATCCTCTCGCAGAGGGCAGGTTTCAGGTCTGGATCAGAAGCCTACCTGTCTTCTCTGAGAATGTAGACCAAGTCCTTGGTGAATTCTGCCTGCTTGACTTAGGCCATTTCCACCAGAGCAAAGGACTCACTCACATGGCCTTTCCTCGCCACCATCTCCCCACAATCAGGTGTCCATCAGATTTGTTTGGAAGTTTAAAAACCTTACACTGATACTGCTTTTTTTCCTTCAAACCCCTCATACAATTAGTCAATCGTTTTTGCTATTAGTATTTTCCACATAGCTTGGGTTTGTTCACTTCTTTCTATCTGTACTGCCCACTCCAGCCAAGGCCACCATCACTGTTCCCTGACTGCCCAGCGCCCTTCCCACCAGTCGGTAAGAAGTCCACTCCCCCTACAGAGAGATAGGGAGCACTATATTAAAACGTGATGTCTGCTCCTGTCACTCCTCTCCTGACAACCCTCCACTGACTTCACGTTGCATAAAACAACATTAAGAGTTCTCACCCCTAGATTACAGCATCCCGTGCCTCCCTGTGACCAGCCCTTCCTGTGCCCCCATCTCCATCTTCCCCATTCTCCCCTCACTGCACTCCAGCCTGTGTCCCTCAGTGTCTACGGTCACACCAAGTGTCCCCTGAGCTTTTCTTTATCTCAGCTGCCTTCCCCACACTTCCCACTCATTCTCATCTTTCAGGAATCAGCCCGAATCTTTTTTCTATTGACTCTTCTCTCCCAGCCTCTTTTATGTGCTATCTCAGCCTTTGCCTTTTTTCCCATATAAATTTGATTTCCACATGTGATGGGACCTGCATCCCATGGGTGCAGGAGGAAAGTAATAAGAAGTAAGGAAATAAACGCGAATTGCTTTCTAGCACTGATGTTGATCCGTGATTAGTTGAGCATCTGTCTCCTTCATCAGAGTGTAAGTTCAACAACTAGACCTGTCCATCCCCCTCACCACTGTGTCCCCATTTATGAGCACACATCTGGTATCTAAAAATCTAATGATAGGGGTGCCTGGGTGGCTTAGTTGGTTGAGCGTCCGACTTTCGCTTAGGTCATGATCTCACGGTTCGTGGGTTCAGGCCCCGTGTCGGGCTCTGTGCTGACTGCCAGCTCAGAGCCTAGAGCCTGTTTCAGTCTGTGACTCCCTCTCTCTCTGACCCTCCCCTGCTCACGCTGTCTCTCTCTCTCTGTCTCCTAGAAATAAACATTTAAAAAAAATAAAAAATAAAAATCTAATGACTGAATTAATAGAAAAATTCTATTGATCTTCACATATATAATAACATAGTATATAATAAATAACTATACATAACTTTATATATATCCATTGTATATATGTATATGCATATATTTTGTGGATCTTCATATATATATATATCTGTAATATATGTATACATACATATGAATGTATATGTATAAACTGACCACCTTACTAAATTCTTTTGTTAGTTCCATTCATTTTCTAAAGTTTGTTTATTTTGAGAGAGCGAGTGGGGGAGGGGCAGTGAGAGAAGGGAGAGAAAGAGAAACCCAAGCTGTTGGCACAGAGCCCTTCATGGGGCTTGAACTCACAAGCTGTGAGATCATAGCGTGAGCCAAAGTCAGCCACATAACCAACTGAGCCACGCAAGCTCCATTCATTAAGTTGTTCTCCTCGGTTTTCTACATAGACAATCATATTGCCAGGAGAGAAAAAAGGGTTAAATTCGCCACAGCTTTTTCAAGAGCTATACAATTATTTTCCTTTCCCATGTTATTAAATGGACTGGAACAGTGGTTTTCAAAATGTCAGAGGAGAAACCTCTGACTCTATCATGGGATGGAAGGCAAACTAGCAGGTGCAGCTCCAGCCTCCATCCCTGCTCCACAAGTAAGAGCTAAGCTTTTGTTGATTTTCTTCACTGGAGCTCTCCAAGAAAGTTTACGAGAAGAAAATTTAAACTATGTTTTCACTATTCTTGAGTTCTTAATTTTTATTAATCCTCAAAGTCCTATAAATATTGAAGATTGGCATTTAGCTTTAGGGAGACTAGCTTGACTTGTGTTCCTCCTCAAATACATATTTGTCTTCCTTTAAAAGTCTCCATTCTTACAGAAACTTTGATATGCCTTTTATTTATGTCCAGGAGTTTTGCTTGGTTATACCAAGGCATGTGTTCAATTTATTTTCAGTGAACCATTTTAAAACTTCAAACTCAAATATTTATTTAGCTCAAAAATTTCTTCTGTTGCTTTTATTTTTGCTTGTGTTCTCATGGTTCCAGCACTTGCTATGGAATTCCTACTTTGCACTAACTACATCTTTCAGACTCCTTATTTCCTATCTTTTTCTCTCATTATTTTCAATTATTTATTATTACCTGTGAGCCTTGAGAAAACACTCAGGTTTATCTTCAGCTTTACCAATTAGGCTTTCTTCAGTGTAATAAAGGACATTCCTTCCTTCACTGGGAGTTGAACCTGCAAATCTATTTCTAACTTTCACCCAGTTTTTCCAGACCTCAGATTTTTCCTTGTTCATGCTGTCAACTCTCATTTTTGAGATGAAATATCTTCTCGAATCTTACTGAGAAAAAGACTTTAAATCCTTTAAAAATGCTCACTCTTTGCTTATGAAAAATATATTTTAATACAATTTAGTGGAAAAGCATATGCAGTGCAGGAAATGGAAACAGGAAGTAGAAATATTTGACAATATGGTATATTGAGATCTTGGACACTGGTGTATCATTTTTAGCCCCCAAAACTGATGATGAAGTATTATCAATTTTTGCTTTAGCTTCTAACGTATCTTTATGGAGAATATGGGGCATAAGAGGAAACTTAAAAAAAAAACAATGAGAAGAGCTGAAATCAAACTGAAAGTGTACTTTATAAATATTTATAAAGTTATTATGGGACGTCTTGCAATGGAACACTATGTCACCATTACATGGTCCATTTTATTGACATGGTAAGATGTTTGCTGTAAACAGTACTAAAAGCAAATTTGCAACAGTTATATACAGCATAATCTCATTTTTGTAAGAAAAATAACATACATCTTATGTAGAGAAAATAGAATAAAAATAAAGCACAATCTTGACAGTTCTGTTGAAGGCAGAGTTGACATTTGATTTTTATTTTCTCCTTGTTTTTAACCCCATTTAGTTTTTACATTATGAATAGGTTTTCCTGGCGTTGTAAAAGGGAAAAAAAGAAGACACCATGATTCTTTAAAGTGGTAATTTGTGGGGCGCCTGGGTGGCTTAGTCGGTTAAGCGTCCGACTTTTGCTTAGGTCATGATCTCGCGGTTCGTGGGTTCGGGCCCCGCGTCGGGCTCTGTGCTGACTGCCAGCTCAGAGCCTGGAGCCTGTTTCAGTCTGTGACTCCCTCTCTCTCTGACCCTCCCCTGCTCACGCTGTCTCTCTCTCTCTCTACTAGAAATAAATAAAACATTAAAAAAAATAAAAAATAAAGTGGTAATTTGTGTGTTAGGACTTTCAGTCACACTCTGAGGGAAGTTGTTACCTTTTTGTTTGAAACAGTTAAATTTGCTAGTGCAATACAGACCTTCAGTCAGTAGAGGGCGCAGAGGTGAAAGAACTGGTGTGTGGCTGGTTTGAATGTTTCACAACCTGAAAGTTATTTTGATTTCCTTTTCACTTATGTATCCAAGAAAATTTCAAAAAGATCATAGACACATAGTTGCAGTTTGGCTATCACTTATGTTGCAAAATGTTTGGCATTTATGTTATCTGAAGAGTCAAGCGTACTCCCAGTGGGTAAAGGGAATTAAAAATAATTGAGTGTCTATTTTATACCAGGCACTGACACATACTTTATATACTGTAATCTCCTATGTAAAATATATTTTGATAAATTCATCAGACATTGTAGACAGGTTAAGACATCCTAGAGAAGGTTTTAATTTTTTTTAAGTCCACAAAATTTAGACATGTTGACAAAATCTCACAGCTATAGACCCCTGTATAGTTTATTAAATGCTTGCGTATTTATTATTTCATTTTATGCAACATCCTGTGAAATAGACCCTTTAGTTCAAGATGAAGAAACAAACAAGTTAAGTGGTTTATGGAACGTGGTGGCAAAGTTAGAGTTTCTCACAGCCAGCTCTGTGAGTCTGGGCATACTGATTCCACTACGCTGTTTCTCTAATAATCTAGAAGTCTTCAGACATAAATAAGAAGAACCTAATGATATGAGCAGTAGTTAATACCAATACAAATCAAAAAACTTTTGTCCTCTTTTTTTTTTTATAAGATTTGACATTATAATTCCCATCTCTGGTTCTTGAATTAATTAATCTAGGTTTGGTGGTTTCTAAATGCCAGTTTGGGGACATGCAATTCAAAATGTGAAAAGGAAAATCACTGTGGTAAGATTATATCCTGGGTTTTTTGGTTTTGAGCAATAGTACCCTTTCTTTTAAGAACCAATCATGGTTATGAATGATGGTGTTCTTTTTTTTCCTTTCTTTTTTTTCCAGTGCTTGTTTAGCAAAACAAGTTTGAAATCCTATGTCAGTCTCTCCTCACCCACTATATTTATTTACTCACTTAAGTCCCCAAAGAAGCACCACTGTTGATCAGCGGTGAGCAACCCTAGACTCTCAGGCTATACAGCAGGCTGCCAAGCTTCTTAATAAAGTCATCAGGTAAACTAATAGACTGGTGCATTCACATTGCCAGTTTTCCAAAATTCTCAAACAGGAACATGTTAGTGGCTAATGAGCACTGCACACTTTCTCAAACAGCTGTCTTTTTACAAACAAATTCTGATAATCGCCTAAGAAGCTTTTAAAAGAAGGTTGTAAGGAAAAAAATGTAAGGAATAGAATAGAGCTATTTTCAATTGGCACACCAAAAAAAAAAAAATCGCCCCTTGAGGGAAAACAAAACAAAATAAAATCCTGTCCATACCTCCACATCATGTGCTACTGTAGACACAGATATACAGAGCTCACTATTAAAAAAAAAAATCCATTCAGATGAGACGTCCTCAAACTCTATTGAAAGGAAATTTTTTTGAAAGGAAATTATTAATTTAAGCTTAAAGAGAGGATCATGAAGTATATGAAAAGATGGAAAATAAAGATTAGCTGTGATGTACTAAGAAAGCAACAGAATGATTCAGATGGGCTTCTAGAGGTAGTCAGAAACTGCAAAGAAAATAGTTATCAGTGACTCACTTAATCTGTTCAGGCTTCACTGTTTTTAAGTTTAAAATGAAAGAGGTAGGGGGCGCCTGGGTGGCTCAGTCAGTTAAGCATCAGACTTTGGCTCAGGTCATGATCTCACAGTTCACGGGTTCAAGAGTTTGTGTCCAGAGTCAGGCTCTGTGCTGACAGCTCAGAGCCTGGAGCCTGTTGTGGATTCTGTGTCTCCCTCTCTCTCTGCCCCTCCCCCACTCATTCTCTGTCTATCTCTTTCTCTCAAAAATAAATAAAACATTAAAAAAATTTTTTAAATGAAAGAGCTAGAGTAGACTATGTGCAAGCCCCCTTGCAGCCTAAAAAATAAGTGTCTGGGACCTTCTGACCCATTTGTGTAGAATTTTACAATTTGTAAGTGCTTTTGCAGCCTCCATGTTCAGGTCATGAAACGGTTAACGGAAAGCCCTGGCCAGCTGCAGCTGGAAGGGAGTTGATGGTGGCAGAGTCCACATTTCCCTGCAACAGGGGTCCTTGTCAGCTGAATTCAATCTGGAAACTAATTCTTTCTGCTAAAAGGAGGGAGCAAGATACATAAACCAGCCCACCACAGTGCTGGGAGAACACACGAGCCACAGTGATGGAATGCCCAGAATGTAAAAGGAAGTCATAAAGTAGGTAGAGTGAGAGAGTGAAAGAGAGAGAAAGAGAGAGAGAGAGAGAGAGAGAGAGGGAGAGAGAGAGGCCCTTCTTAAAGATAATAAATAACTGGAGAGGCACTTCATAGGATATATGAGAGGGGGAAAAACATCCTTCAGAGTGGATGAATCTCCCTACTCTAACACTGTGAATCCTGAGCAGTTACAGATGTAAAACCTGCTTAATTTCCTACCACTGATATTAAAGGTCAGCATACCAGGAAGCAGCCATCCCAGCACAAAGCAGAAAAGAACCAGAACCAAATGAGGGAAGCCAGAGGATAGAGATGCTACCTGATTTGTCCACAGTCACAACATTTTAAACAGCAGAGCCAACCAAGATAAGCTAAAATCCAGGTCTTCTGATGTCTAGTACTCAAAGTTTTGGGACACAGGGAATATGTATTATATGTCTACTATGTATCGGGTGCTATGTTTTGGCACAGGGGTCACAAGGATAAATTTTGTAGAGCCCCTGCACTTGAACTCTCAGATTCTCAGAGGAGATAAGCAAGCAAACAGCTGCTTTCCACATAGTTTGGTGAGGAATATGCGTAAGTAGAGCAGCTTTCTCAATAACATACAGTTTTGCCCCCAGGGGACACTTGGACAATGTCTGATTCTCAGAGCTGATTTTCAGCTCAGGGGTTGCTACTGGCATCTAGTAGGTAGAGGCCATGGATGCTGCGAAACATCTTACGATGAGCAGGTTAGCCCCTCCACAAACAAGAATCACCCAGCCCCAAAGGTCAAATATGCCCAGGTTGAGAAACCCTGGCTTTAAGCAGACAGGGACACAGCAGAAGGCCATTGATGCCTGCCTGATCTGAAAATGGAGAAGGACTCATCAGTGAAGGGGATGCTTGAGGTGGTTGGGAAAGATGAGTACATACCACCTTGAGACTCTACAAGTAGGAATCAGCAAGTCATAAGGAACATGAAAAACTGTGTTGTAGTTGTAATTTGTAATTTGATCCAAGCTGGAGCTGAGGCTGGGGAGGAAGGGGCTAATTCGCTGGAGGTGGGAGGCTTTGTATATCATACTGAGGTTCCAAACCTTCAATAAAGAGACATTATTGGTGGGTTTTATCCAGGGGAGTGGTCTGGTTAGGCTCAAACCCTAGATGGCTTGCTATATGAATGTCAAGCAGAGGCTCTCAAATTTCATTTGGAACACGTATTAAAAAATGCAGATTCCTGATCTTTTGAGACACACACAATCACATATACACCCACGAAACCAAATACCCTGATTCTGTAAGGCAGTAGGTAGAGCCCAGAAACCTGTATTTTTGACATGGACCCTGTACAATTCTGACGCAGGGAGTCCAGATCCTAGCTGGTGTACAGAATATATTTGATGGTGATAAGACTGATCCCACCACAAAGAAAATAAAAAAGAATTTTAGAAAGAGAGGGATATATGGGCTAACCTTTTCACTGTTCTAACCCATACACATGAGAATCTGAACTGGGAACACAAGGAATCCACTGTGTCAAGGCAAGTCACACAGCAAATGGCACAACTGCTCCTTCTGGGCCCTGTGGCCTGGGAGGGGAGTGGCACTAAGTGGCTCCGTGGGACACTCTCTTGGCTGCTTCCGGAGAGCCCGGTTCCTTCTGCAAAACAGGTCAGAATTCTCTGTCCCAGAGCCTTGTTGGCATAGCGGTACCTGCTTCCTGTTCCCAGAGAGACTCACCCTTGGGCTTTCCTATCTGTCCACACTATCGCTGGCTGCTCCTGTGTACTGTCGCAGTACACTGTGAACTGAGGTCTCCGACTGATGTCACGTCAGTCACCGCAGGGTAAGGCTCTACATGTGAGAATTCTGACCCCTGCTGCTCGACTTCCAAATTCAATTTACTACTTATCGTATTATTGATCTTGTTGGACACACTCCCTACTGCACTGGCTTTGGACCAGCCAGAGTGGAAATTAGTGTGTGATCGCTGAAAACCTAGAATTTCTGATTGGAACTGAAGAAAACCTTCGCACTGCAGCCAGCTTCTGAGCCAGATGCCTGTGACTCTGTTCACAGGGAAATAGATGAATACCCACAGCAAGAGGTCAATGGCTTTGTTGACAGATACTGAGCCAGGGATTTTTTTTTTTTTTAAAGAGGCTTCCTATAGCTGTTCTGGTATCTTGGGTGGTAATGGTAGTTATTTCCCCAAGCCATCTTGTCTAAGTTCTCAGATTTTTATGAGCCCAAATGGGATTTTTAAAAATAGAGTAAAAGAAAAGAATAGTAAAGGATTTACAGACGGGACCCTGAGATCTGACAGATGGGACTCTGAAAGAGAGGAAAGAAGATTCAAATACAAGTTTCATGACTTTCAGTTCATGGCTGTTTTCATTACACAACCAGAGTGGAGAGTCAGAGATGTTAATTTCATGGTGGAAGCGATCCAAAACCTTACCCTGTGACCCTAGGAAAAAAGATCAAGTCATGCCGGAGCTGTGAAGAAAATTTTCCAAACTAAGTTCAACTTAGAAAATAAATTGCAAGATATAAGGGGGGAGAGGTTCTCCTGAGACTAATGAGCCCATCAAATTGATGGCAGATTTATCGACCAAGTGCAAGTGGCCAGTTGGAGCTGACAGTGGACTTGGTGCCCCCTCGGTACAGCAATGGAAGAAACATCATGTTCTCGTTCCGCAGCCATGCCCTGTCTTGGGATCATTAGTTTTACCAAGCTTTACAAGTGCTTTTACAAAGACAATGATGCCTGTTTCCTGTATCGTTTATTTAAGTAAACAAAAAGGAGACAGCAAGGTACCATCTCCTCTCTGAAGCCAGACTTTAAAATTTTTATCTAAAGAAAGAAAGCAAGAGATCTGTTCTCTGCATTGTTCCAGAAGATAAGTTCATAAGATAAATAGTTCTATTTTGAACTCAGTCCAGCTGGGCAAATGGTCCCTTTCCCACTACCCACCCACGTTGTGGATATCAGATTGTAAATGGATAAAAATGTTTTCAAACAGTTTCTTAAGCTAGTCCCACTCAATCAGGGGGCCACTACAGAGCTTCTACGGGAAGGTGATTGTGTGTTTATTCTGGCAAAACAATAATTTCAAAACCAGAGTTTCTTTTGGACTAAGTATAAACTTCTTTCAAGCAACACAAAGTATGCATTTCATCTGAACACAGAAACAATGTTGCATAGGGAATCAGAGGTAAACTTTGGAGTCCAACAGGCTTTGATTAATCCTGGATTCCAGCATTTTCCAAATGGCGACTTCCCAAGGCAAGTCCCTTAACTTCTTCATTTGTATAATGGGACTATTTCTAACATCTACCTCCTAGATTATTTGTGAGTGTTAAATGATATTTCATTTCATTATTTCATAAATCTATCAAAGGTGTATAGCATAAAGTAAGTGCTCAAGAAATATTTATGTTCATTATTAAGTGAAGCCTGTGGCTGGATCTACATGGTACCTACCTGCCATCCAAAGAATACTGAAAAACTGCCACTGAATTATTAATGTACTTAGCACTAAATATCTGGTCACTTTGAAATAATTTATTTGAATAATGTTCTGAGTTCTCAAGTTTATATCTGATTTAAATGTACAGCCACTCTTTTATTTATCTGTTGATTTATTTGCCAAAGACTTTCTGAGCACACACAATGGCTGATACTATCCTTGAGGATACGGGAGATTTTCCAGTTGACAGGATCTTCGTAAACTCCAATATGAAGGCTTGCTTACATTGCATGCGGCCCAAACGTGACATTTCTTTTGGTTTTTTATTTAATATTTAGTTTTGAAAGAGAGATAGACAGAGTGTGAGCATGGGAGGGGCAGAGAGAGAGAGGGAGGAGACACAGAATCCGAAGCAGGCTCCAGGCTGCAAGCTGTCAGCACAGAGCCTGATCTGGGGCTCAAACTCACAAACCGTGAGATCATGTCCTGAGTTGAAATCAGATGCTTAACCTCCTGAGACATCCAGGTGCCTCCAAACTTGACATTTCTAAAGAAATACACAGTGGACTTGGACTACTTTTTTTGTTTCAAGCATTAGTTCATAGGGAACATAAAATTAGTTCTTGGTAAGGCAAATGCCGTTGGAAGCTCCTATATGCTCTTCTGCGTGAGTAGTACCTTGCTTGGAGTAGTGATCAATTGAGGAGAAAATCTCTTTCATTCCTGGAAAACATCTATGGAGTACTTTTTTCATGGTGCATACTTGTACAAAAAGAATCACTATTTATGTTCTTGTTTTCACAGATATTAAAACTGAATTTTAAGACTGAATCAGTATATTGTTTACATATAGTCAGTTCAACCAAAGGCTCAAATTGGAATTCTTAAAATATTTACATTCTTGTTCTATGAAAAGAGTTAGCCATGTCAAGTCATGTGTGCATATTGTATATACATTAGCAGCTGTGTGTATATGTGTGGAATGAAGTGAGTTATAAACTCATTCATAATTTTAGGGCCAATTTACCTGGGAGCTCTTAATCTCATTATTTGGCAATTCAGAAAATGATTCGTGAATTAGTAGGTGGACAATAATGTCACTTTCTCCACCATTTGCCTCTCCACTGGAGAAGTAGTCAGCTATGCTAACAAAATAACTGTGTATCCTCCACCATCTATTTGCTCCTTGCCCTGGCCTTCTGTTTCTGATGACAGTATCACTAAGCTATTAATTACTTAGGCCTTAAAACTTTACAAATATCTCTCCTTTGACAACCTCCCACACGGAAAATTCACGGTCAAGCTCTGCTGATTCTGCCTATTATCGTGCCTTCACACCTACACACATTTCCTAATATCAGGCCTCAAGCACCTTTCACCTGGACAATACAAGGGTTTTCTAACTGGTGTCCCATTCATACTCTCCGTCTTCCCTGTCTTGACTTTCTGCTTGCATCTCAACAGTGACACCAGGCTACTTTGGATAATGCAGAGAGAGCAGACTATACTATTGTGCTCAAAAAAACCACACTGCTCTTAAAACACAGTCCCAACTTGACATTGAGGCAATAATCTCACCACAAATCCTTCCCCATCTTATTTGGACTGCTCTCTGCCTGTCTCACGAGCTCCATAAGTCAGTCATACAGCTACCCAAAGCTCTCTACAGAAACTCCCACTTTTGTGCGTCCTTCCACCTAGAATCACGTTCTCTCCTTCCCTACTTGTAATACTCTCAGCGCCTGCCTGCCATCAAGCTTTCCCTCTCACCTAGACTAGACCGACTTCATTTTCCCTGGGCTTCCCATAGCAGGTTGTTATTCCCTCCAGTAAAAAGATTACTGGCATAGGTTGCCCTGTGACCTTCCTGCCATGGACTGTAAGCTCCCTGAGAGCAGAGACCATACTTTGTTTACTTGTTTGTATTTCCTCAACTAGAGCATTGAACAAATCCCTGGCAACTGAAAGGAATACAGTAAATATCAGTGGAACTTAAATGTTCATGAAGGCACAGGTATGGCCTGAGGGACTTCTGAAATGTCCCTACTGCCATGGCATCAGGCCCAGGCTCCAATGGAATCTGCTTAGTAACACAGCTCTCCTTCAAAACCCGGATGCATTTGAGGCAACACCACATGGCTTAATCATTCTAGACAGATAGATACCCCTTTTCAAAGCACTTTTCTAAAATTAAATCTAGTGAGAATATGTCATCCCAAACCCAAGAAGACGGGATTTACTCTGAAGTTAGGAATTCACACATAATTAATAAATAATAATAAGCAACAGTAGTCCTCACAGTATAACACAGGAGAAGAAGCTCTTGGACTTGAATCCTGGCTTTGCCCCTTTCCCTATTAGTAGATCCTGGGCAAGTGCTTAACCTCCTGAGTTTTAGTTTCTCTGTCAGCAAAATGAAAACACAAATACTTGAGATAGGGTCTGTATTATGGGTGGTACATATTAGACACCAGGTAAGTACTCCTCTCCTCTTCACTGAGAGTATCCTGTGGGTCAACTCAGAATGAAGGAGTCTGGGCTCTGGAGTTAAATCTGGGAACAGTGATTTCCTCTAAACCTCTGCTTCTCTCTCCCCCAAAATGGAGATAGCAAAAACTACTTGTGATAATCTACTTGACGTTCTTCTTGCCCAAATGCAGAGCTCAAAAATCCATGGTTTCAACTGTATTTTTCATTATTTGGCAGAGGGCCAGCCCTGATATGCCCATCCCATGAGAGTCAATTTAAGACCATCACCATACAACTGAGAGATGGCGAATCAGGTCAGAAGGTATATCCTGCTCTATAAATATGAACAAAGAAAAGCTAACTGACTCTTATTGGATGTCACAGATTAGTAGTTTTTAGAAAATTTTACATGTTGCAGGGTGGTTCAAACTCCTAGCACCAGAGTGGTGTTGAAGCCTGGAATTTGTGTGCTGATTAGGAGTGCATGGGGGGGTCATATGATGTGCCTATTATATCATGGACAAGACAAGTAACATTTGTCACCACAGGCTAGGGGGAGATTGCTTCTGTAAAAAGGCATAGTGGGATCCCATACTACCAAATATCAAGAGGAGCACAAAGGAGTGAGCTCGTTCTGGTCCCTTCCCTTTCCTCCCTCAGAAAAACAGGCAAGTATGGTGGGCGGCCTACAAGCCCCTGAATACATGACCCATAGCCTACTAGGGAAGGCTAATGTGAGTGGTATGTACCTGTTTGGGAAAATGTCAACCCGATTGCTATCACTCTTGACCTTTGAGCTTCCTTACCCTAGGGCTCCAAAGACTAATATGCATAAAGAATTATGCAGATACGTGGGAATGTGTCAGGACCACAGCAGTTTCAGCATATATTTGGATTTTGAAACAAGAAAATAAATTCTTATGTAAGCCTGGAGTGCCCATTAACTTTTGTCAAAGTGAGAGATGATTTACTCAGCCCTCCCTAAGGTCCTACTGTGTCATTTGATTTTAGTAACTCTGGTTTTTTATGTTTATATAACAAAAAGGATAAGAGAATGGTGACCAGGTTGTGTATCTAGAAGACATGTTTCCCTATACTCACATGGATTTAATGAGTTTCTGGTAGCTGGGGACTGACCAGCAAATATTTATATATTTATATCTAAGGCATACCCATTGTTCCTCTTGGTACTATCAGATCTCTCTATTTAACACCCTAGACCTCAAAGAAAAGTGCCTGGGGGTGGAGAGGGTGGTGTGGGGAAAGCAATAATAACATGACCTGTTATCCAAAATGAACACACAAGCACAGATTACTTTCCAAAATGTTCGTGATTTCAGAACATAAATGCAGACACACCCTTAAAAGAAGCATTGGAATAGAGAAAAACTGGCCAGCTTCCCGAATCTCACTGAATCCAACTGGACTGGGTGATGACCCAGATCAAAGGCATGCAGTGATTGGATGGACAGCCGGAAGGAACTGGCATCTTCAGAGCTGCTGGAAATTAGCCAACTCAACCACACCAAGCAAAAGCAAACTGAAAGTAAATATGGGCCAGTTATTGAATACACATGGGGGTGCTCTTCACAAAATGCAAAGTTTGTATGCTGCCAAAGGAGAAATTTCCAGGTCTTCAACAACAGAAAGCCAATGGCAAGATCAAAATGGCCCATTTCTAGCCCAGAGACTGAACCTTGGCTTCTATTAAAGGGAAATGGGCAAAATCTCCCGTCATGGTCATGGTGTTCACTATCTTCCCTGCTCTCCTCCGCTTCTGTATCCCCTGCACCTAAATACCTTTGTTTCCAATCTGATTTCTAAGTAAAATAAGGTTTTTCAAATTTGGGGAAATTCTCTTCAGAATAACAAGTTCTGCTTTTTATGATGCCTTTGGTGGAAGTGTTACATGGTGCAGGGTGGTTTCAAATTCCCAGCACCAGACTGATATCGAAGCCTGGAAATTATGTGCTGATTAGGAGTTCAGTTCCTCAGAGATGTGATTTTCCAGTATATGTTCATTTCCGTGGTGCCTTGCCATCCTCTGACAGAGAGAGCTGATTACACTGCTAATCTGACTTCAGGGAGAGGGTCCACACAAGGAACCACATGTCATTTTCACCATGGATTCTTCTCTTCAATTACTCTTCTTTTTACTTGGATGTTACAAGGAAAGAGATTAGTTTACATCCCATTCCCCACGTCCACATACTCTCCGAACCCCACACCCGCCTGGAAGTATAGAACAAGGATAAAAGTACTTTTCTGTAGGTTCACGCAGTGTTACAGAGATGTATCAGAAGGGGGGGTGGGTGTTGGGTAGGGAAAATCTCGAAATCTTGAAAATGAAAGGCTGGATGAGGCTATAAAGAGAGTAAAACAAAGCAGGACATTCTTTTCGAACTTGGTTCCCTTTTAAAACACGGATTGCATTCTCGGAGAGGGAAACTGAACAAAATGCAGCAGCATTTCAGGGATTTCCTCTCTCCAGTTTTTCTCCGGTCCCTTAATTGTGTTTAAGCCTTGTTGAGTACTTTGTTTACGGTCCCTAGCGTGGTGATTTGCATCCCCCTCTCAGGGTTGCTGTTGGCTGGAGCTGGCAGCTGTCTCAGTCCGATTCTGGCTGGGAAAGGTAAGAATCCTTGCTTTGCTTTTTGTAAGATCTGGGAGAGAAATGTTGAATGCCTACAGAGTGGGGGCAGGGGCGGGGGAGTTAGGAAGGGGGGGCACTGATTTAACT
>NW_027529669.1:2070255-2302989 GCF_008692635.1 Crocuta crocuta
CTAGAGCCATGTGTTTTAAAAAAGAACCAGAAAGATCCCTCCTCTCTTCTGAAAGGCTTGCAGAAAGAAGACTGGTTGCATTGTGGATGAGATTTTGCATTTGGGGGCAGGTGTCCTTTAAGGAATTCCCAGGGAGGGGAGGTGTTAATATCTTATATGCACAGAATGGAAGAAGGTAAAAATATTCAAAGACATCAGGGATTGATCACCAGGAATTCTCCCTGAATTTCAATTTGAGAAGTAAAAATCAATTAAAACCGCATGTGTCCGTGGGTATAATGATAGGCGCCTATTTGTCGTATACAACTTCTGTTTTATCCCAAAGCTTTCTTTGTCTTTGTATTTATCAATACATATCATCAATGGTCTACTTAAGAGTCTGGAGACGTGCATCTGTGTATCTAGGCAGATGTACACTCTCTGTGAAGAATTAGGGGAGAATGAGATGCCTGGAGCCTGGAAAGGTTGAAGAGCGCCTTGGTATTACAAGTAATGACAGACTTGCCCATGTGCCCAGCACACAGATACACTTACTCTCCCTTATTATAGATTCAGCCAAGGGCTCACTGTGGAAAAAGGGTGCCTCTGGCTTCTCTCTGGTGGAGGTTTGATTCCCATACCTTTGATTTTAGTAATAGAGGAATATGATGTTCAACAGGGTAAGGTGACCGCACCCAAAGCCCAGTTTGCAGGTGGGAGGGGTTGCTGCTCTTATAGGGAGTGTCCCCCGAGCCTCCAATGTAGCCAGTGGCCTTCTTAGCACCATTTTCCCAAGGCAGTGTTGACAAGTGATGAAATGCCCTGGTTCTAAGCATCCTTTATCTTCATCACCAAGTGACAGCTTTTCTCCTGGATGATGGCTCTGTCTCTTGCAGTCTCACATTTTAAAAATGCAAGGATGGTGGCTATGAGGACCTCCAGATACTCACCATCCTCAGCACGTGGGCTCCGCTGACCTCGGGGACTTTTCAACTTTATTTCTTTTGAGATGAAGAAGCCCTTTCTCTGGCTCCCATTCTAGAGAAAAGGACTTCTGTTCCCTCTCCCTTTATGACAAAATCATCAAGGTATTTTTACTAGATGCAGGATGCTATCTTAGAACAGAAGTGAGATGATGCCTGGGAACATCCAAGTGCCAACAGTTAAAGAAACCTAACAAGCCAAGAGAAAGAAGGGACCAAATCTCTTCGGATATTTGACTTGCATTTGTAAATTTGCTGTATTAATTAAAAAGAAGTTCTTAAAACTATAAAGATTTTAAAAACAGAGGATGGATAACTTTTAGCTATAGAAGTACAGGGATGAGCTTGTAATAGTGTCCACGTATTATCACATTTTTCTCTCAAAAAGACAATCTGGGGCTTTAAAATTTCAAACAGCTTATCTGTAAAAAAAAAAAAAAAAGAAAGGAAAAGGAACAACCTATAAGGCCATTTGGGGAAGGGCAGGATATAGACCTTTAATTTAATTGTTGGAGAGTGTGGTGGGCCAAACCATCTAAGCTTGAATGTTTAAAATACCTTGCTCCTGAAAGTGGGCCAAGGAACATCAGACTGGCATCAGCCAGGAGCTTGTTACAGACCTACTAAATCACATTCGAGCTTTAATAAGCTCTCTACATGATTTATGTGCCCATTAGAGACTGGGGTTCAAACAACGTGGTTTTTTTTTTCCTTCTGTGTTACCTTTGTGAAATTACTTAACCCCTCTGGGCCTCATTTAGACTGTTTATAAACTCATTTATAAACTGGTGAGACTTAATGCACGCATGCTCTGTGTGCCATGTCCATAGTAGGTGATCTGTAAATGACAGCGGTGATGGTGATGGTAAGGGTGATGATAATTTCAGCATTGCCAAAAGTACTCACTTCCTAGCACAAGTGGTTAAGTGGTCATGTTTAAATCAAGATGACTAGATTCCCCCTCAATCATAAATATTTGCATCTCCCACCTTCATTCCTAAGTGAATTAATATCAAACAAGGGGGATTTTAAGCTTCAGATGGCCCCACACACATATAAAAAAAGAATACCAGGGAAGCTGAGGAAACATGGATTTTTGCTGGCTTACAGGCTGAATTCAGCTGCCCCATGACTTCACAGCTGTTCCTGCTGCCCTAAAGTGTCCCTCCAGCTCTGTCCCCTCAGCTGGGTCTGCAACGCTGAGTCTGGGATTTTCTTATGAAAATGCCTGATGGGTGAGAGGAAGATCTGGAGGTTGGCTGGGGAAAAAATGAGTAATGCAAAGCACTCTACTTAGTAAATGCTGCACGAGAAATAAATGTAAAAGCTGGCTCTGTCTCTGGGGACTCTAGAATGATTCTGACTTATCATGTCACTGAGCAGAGTTGGGGGAAGCCAGAACTCGAAATCTGCTGGCAAGGAAGAGAATGAAGAAAAAAAAAATGACAGGGAGGGGCAATCCGGAGGGGGAGGAAATAAAAAGAGAGAGAGGGAAAGACAAGCGTCATTTAGGAACAGAGGTAGAGCGAAAGAAAGAACTCCAGGATCTAAAACCAGCCCTACAGCACAGTATTTTTGTATCTTTTCTTTTCCCCAGCGGAGATCCCTGTCCTGTCATTTTACTGACAGACGAGCCACTACAGGCTCTTTCCCCAGAAGCTGACTGAAGAGATTCAAGCGCTGCTGTTTCTTTCCTCCCAAGTCCGGTGTCTCGCCGGGTAATGGATTGCTTTTCTCTGAGGTATGTGTCTGTACTTTGGGGACAGATCTTCATTTGCAGGTTAGCTTATGCCTCAGCTTTGGAGTGAAGTTTTTTTTTTCTTTTAGACATAATCTCAAATATCCTTTTAGTGGCCTCACCAGTATGTAGGGTATCACTGGACAGCAGGGATTAATTTGGTGACTAAAAATTACATGTGAATAGGCAGTTCTAAGATGTAGCTTCATTGCACGAGGAGTGATCGTTTGACCTCCCGGGGCAGATAGGAACCTGGGAGGTTTGATTTGGCCTTAAGTTTGTCTTCCGTGGATGCTTAATATGTTTAATTATTAATATGTATTAATGATCTCATTGGAATAGCCTTAATAAATTTACTCAGTAACTGTAATTCTGTTACAATCGCTTCTCGGGGACAAAAAAGGAAGACTTAACATGTCTGAACAGCAGACAAGAGCATTCACTGATTTCTTCTGAGCAGCATTACAGCCACATGCTTTTGATCAGAAATTTCTGATTTTGTCCTGAAAGTGTTCAGGTTCAAAATATTCAGAAAGGTGCATTCTAACAAGTTTTATACACTAGGGCATGGGGAAACGAAAAAAGTATAAAACTTTCCTGAAAATCTAGCGTGCTTATTTTTAAAAACATGTCGCAGCCCCATGTAGTATTTGAAATTCCTTGTTAAGTTCAATGGAAAAGTTTGAATTGACAGGTTATTACTCTCAGAGTTGATCTTGTCTTTAAGAAAGTACAAAATTATATCCTACAAAGCTGTGGGATTTTTTTTCCCCCTCCTTTTCCTTTCTCAAATGGATTAGAAGGTATTGCCACATTTCAGATCACAAGCCCTGGCCTTCTTGCCGCTGATTTTTTGCTGACCTGCTCCCCGACCGTGGTCCCAAAACACATGTTGCATTGTTAAATAGTTACAATAAAGACCTGCTGATGGTCAGTCCTAGAACACCCTTCATACACTGGCTGCTGGTCTTCATACTGATCCGGTGGGCAGCGAATGGGTGATAGTTCAGAATGAATGTTATGCCCGGAAACACTGGCAGAGTCTAAGTTGCCCTGAGTTTTGGAACAAACCGTGAGGAGTATTGTTTATAATGTATTCTCCTCATGAAGGGGGCCGTCTTTTGGATTAGGATTGAGGCTTTTCCGTGTGTTTAGAGAAATGAGAAGCAATCGACAAAGCGGAAAGGGTTGTAGAACATTTGTAGACCGCCAGGGTATATTAAACACTGTAAAGTGCTTCCTGCTTTTTATATCTTCCCCTTTTTTATGGCTATCTGCTTTATCTTGCTTTTTGCAAAGAGAATGCAAACAATTAGGTAAAAAAAAAAAATATGAAAGTTGATTTTCACATGCGTCTGTGTCTCCTAGAAAAGAGCCCAGAGTTGCCTCCCCAGCTCTCTGCTTCTATTTTCAGGACTCACTTGGATGCATTTCCCTGACATCTCCTGTCTCCTCCACAGCTTCCACCCTGGAGGGACCCCCCAGGTCTAGTCTGTGAACCCAGCGAGGAAACACCACTAGTAAAAATGACTGAAGAGCCCATAAAGGAGATCCTGGGAACCCCAAAGTCTTCGAAGCCAGTGACAATGGAGAAGAGCCCCAACAGAGAAGTGGTGGTCACCACGGCCCCCTTGGTTAGTGAGATTCAGTTGACGGCTGCTACGGGGGGTGCGGAGCTCTCCTGTTACCGCTGCACCGTCCCCTTTGCTGTGGTGGTCCTCATCGCTGGGATAGTGGTCACTGCAGTGGCTTACAGCTTCAATTCCCATGGCTCCATCATCTCCATCTTGGGTCTGGTCCTTCTGTCATCTGGACTTTTTTTGTTAGCCTCCAGTGCCTTGTGCTGGAAGGTGAGGCAGAGGAGCAAGAAAGCCAAGAGACGGGAGAGTCAGACGGCTCTTGTGGCAAATCAGAGAAGCTTATTTGCTTAGGATTGAATGGGACCAAATGGGATATGTGGCCTGAAAACCTTCTTTTCACTGTGTCATCCAGTTCACCCAGAACTAGCATGGGAGAGAATGAACAGAGCATTGGAATAGACCGGAAGAATTGGGGTGAATTGAGGCTCGGAGGGTAGAGGGGGTTCTGTTTTGTGAGGAACCTACTTGTGTCTTGTTAATGACTTGTTAATGACAAACTTAACTCTAAGGGCTATTTCTAAGACTGAAAACTCAGCTTTTTCTCTACATTAAACATTTGAGGGTCATGGGAGGTGCATGGCATTAGACAACACTCAGCTCACCTTGGAAAGGAGCCAAGGAAAGATGAGAAAATAATCAGACAGTTCTGGCACACCAGCGACCTGCCTCAAAAACAAAAACAAAAACACACACACCACACTGCTGAGAAGTTGTATCATAAAAATGTACTGCTGAGAGTCTAAATCCCTTTGGACTCTGCATACTTCTATGAAATTCTGTGATAATTTTTTTAATAAGTTCTCTGGCATCTATTTTTTTTTGCTTTCAATAACTCATCACTGGTGGTACTTTTTCTTAAAGAATAAACTAATATTTTTTATGTTTTAACATTGGACAGTTTTAGATGATTAATGATGAGTCAGAAATTAAAACAAAAAGGTAAAAGGTGTAGCTACTAAATGACATGGGGGAGGGTTAAATTAATATTAAAATAATCCAACCTAGCACTTTTGATGATTTTTATATAAAGTTTAATGTACATTTCATTCAAAATAATAAATACTTATTGCTGCTGAAACTTCTTAAATGGTTGTTCCTATTGTAGTTTTTATTTTTATTTATTTTATTGTAGTTTTCTTATTTCAAATTGCCCATCTTCCCTTCCTCATTCACAATGTCTCAAATTTATTTCTCTCAAATGGGCGTGTTGCCTCTCCCTAACTTATCTAGAAGATTTTTATTTTTTATTGTATCATTTTTTCATGTCTCATGAATAATATTAAGGATGCGCATTATATTCTATACCATTAACAAGTAGGAAATCAATGCCTGGGGTCAGGAATTTTATAAGGTGTTACTACATGTGTGCTACCTACTTTTTCAATCGGTTGTTAAATATTTGCTTCACGTATTTTCAAGCACCAACTATATGCCAGGCTTTTGTGTAGGTTCTTAGGCTGCTTAACTGAGTGAGTTCTAATATAACCAAATAAGATCACTGCTTGACTTCATTGAATATTGAACAATTCTATACCCAACGAGGACTCTACCCCAGAATTTTAGCTAGAAATATCCTTGTTTAAACCACATAAAACTAGTATGGGAAGATAGTGAGGCATGAAGCCTTTCTTAAACCTGGGAATACAAAGAAAAACAAAAACCTTGTGTAGGACTTTCAAGAGAGGCATTCTCACAAGTAATTTAATTAAATATGGCAGGAGCCTTCTGGCACTGACTGCTCTCTGGTGCTCAGGCAGTTTTGTTAAGGCAAGAAGCCTTGATGACCCAATTTCTCATGGTTTTGAAGGGCAGCTGGTCCAAGTCTGGAGTTGTTGATTATAGTGTACACCACAATTATCTTAAATTCATGCGCATTAACACTCTTCTGGGCCACATGCAAGTATATAGCATTGTGTTGATTTCAGTGAGAGGGAGGGGCTCTGTGCTTTGACATGCCTCTTTTCTGCTCAAATATATTTAAAGGCTCCCTGTTGCTTGATGAAGAAATTTCTCAGGCAAGTGTTCAAGGTTCTCCACTATCCGATCCAAACAGATGTATCCAGCTTTCACTTAACTCCAACCCGAAAACTCATGAGTTGGCCAGACCAGACTATTCACTATTCTGAATCAGACTTTGGTTTCCTGCCTCCATGTATGTTCACCTTCTGTTTTCCTTCCTCCATAATCCCATCCTTTCCCTCTCCATCTCAACATTTCCAAATCCTGCTTCTCATTAGAGCCTCAGCCTAAACGCAACCCCCTCCTAAAAAGCTTTCCCTTTTACCTCAAAGTAACTGCTCCTTCTACAGTCTTTACTAATTTCTTCTCTGATGGCAACTTTCATTTTCTTCCATGTTGGTGGCATAAATGGTTTACTCTCTTCCCAATCTCCTTAGAAGGGCACGGTGTTCGGGCGCCTGGGTGGCTTAGTCAGTTAAGCGTCCGACTTTCGCTTAGGTCATGATCTCGCGGTTCGTGGGTTCGAGCCCCGCGTCCGGCTCTGTGCTGACTGCCAGCCCAGAGCCTGGAACTTGTTTCAGTCTGTAACTCCCTCTCTCTCTGACCCTCCCCTGCTCACGCTCTCTCTCTCTCTCTCTGTCCTAGAAATAAATAAAAATATTAAAAAAAAAAGAAGGGCACGGTGTCTTTTTGTTTTGTTTTGTTTTTACCCCTCATGTGATGCCTCACAAAATGCCATGCACAGAGTAGGCACTCAATAAATGTTTGCTGAATGAACTAAAGAATGAAAAATCAGAAACTGAGTGGTTTATCTAGAATCAAAGTCCATTTGTTTTAATCTCTTAAAAGAAAATATTTTAGTTCTCAGTTCCCCCCAAATAGGTCATCCTACTACACTCTGCCTCTACTGTAAGCAACATGTGTAGGTGAGTATTTACTACCCATGTACTTCTCCAGAACACCTGCCCTTGAAAATGCTTGAAAAGTAAACTCATGAAGTATTTCAGGCCACCAGGGGGCCTCATGCTGCTACCTGAGTCCCAAAGGAAATGTGAAATGATAAATTGTAACAACTGAAATGGAGTCATATCTGGATATAGCAATATCTTTCTTAAATGTGAGAGTTGGAGAAGATTCTCCACTGAGCTCACTACTACTCTTCTCCCTAAGCCACTTCACAATGGCTACATCTGGGTTCTCCTAATCAGTATAGGACCCCTGTCCAGGAGCTTTCAGTCCCCTTAAAGGGAACACACCTCTGTAAAACTGTAAGGCACAAAGATAGTCCTATGTGCAGTGAATTTCAGCTCCTAGGAGGAGCATACTTGAATTGGGATATCATAGTTGCCTTGTAACATATCTTTATTGGGCAAAGTGTGTCTTTCCAAATAGTTTTATTATACAGTAATAAGCAAATGTGGCATGCATGCATAAGCATGGTATAAACATATATGTATTAAAAAGATAACCTGGTCCCATCCTGGAGCATCAGAAACCAGCTTTATGATCCAACAGGATATCTTAAACCCCACATATCCTGGGTCACACAGGAACAACTTCTGACCTCATTTTGAGCAGCAGGTTTCTGCCCAGGTGAGAACTATAGCCACCCAGGTAACTGCCCTTCCCACATCACTGTCTTTGTTAATCTGGTGAATCTTGGCTAGAGAAGATGGTCAAAGTCGTGTGGATCCTGCATGTGGCTGAAGCCAGAGGATAAGCCCATGAGGGCCAGATCACAAATCCTCAAACCTACCTCTTTGTACCATTACCACCTAAAAAATGTGTGTGTGGAAAATATCTCCTGGTCTCCTGGGAAGTATTATGGTTTTGAACCTTAAAAGATCTGATTATAAATCCTAGTTCTGTTGTTAAACTAGTCAGATGATCTTGAACAGTTAAGCCTTATCTTTAAAATAAGGTAAATTTTTAAAAACATTTATTTATTTTTGAGAGACAGAGAGAGACCGAGCATGAGTGGGAGAGAAGCACAGAAAGAGGGAGACACAGTATCGAAGCAGGCTGCAGGCTTTGAGCTGTCAGCACAGAGCCCAATGCAGGGCTTGAACTCACAAACCATGAGATCATGACCTGAGCCGAAGCTGGACATTTAACCAACTGAGCCACACAGGCGCCTCAAAAAATAAGGTAAATTTTTAAGAAATGATTTTGATTTTATAAACTATAAAGTACTACATAATTATAAAATTGCTATTTATGATATCTAATGTTGACTTTAGCTTCTTTCTCTGCTTACTGTCCCAACATGTTATTAAGCATTAAGCAGCCTCCTGTTTTGGTTAATTGACTTTAATCACTCACTTCATTTAACCTTGACATTATCCACAAAGGCTTTCTAGACCCAAAATAATCCGAGAAAAATACCTGTTCCAAAGATAAATCATAACTTACATTTCCTTATTATTGTTATAATTTTCAGTGCTTTCACATACGTTGGAGTCACTGTAAAGGTAGATGTAATATGGAAATTCAGTTAGGCGCCCTCAACATAAAAGAGATTAAGAGAGTGAGAAATCCTTCTCCTGCCCCCCTCCCTCTCCCCCCTTACACAAGTCATTCTTGTTGTAGAGTGCCCCACAGAAAGGAAGACCAAAGGCAGAAATCTAAAGAGAAACAAAAGAAGCAAATTCCTAGTTTCTGGCTTTTGAGTTTCCAAAGGCATCCAGTGATTTAAGGCTTATCTACAGAATTTTCTGTAGGGTACAAAAGGGTAGTTTGTTTATGGTTGATCTTTACATTACTTCCTGACTTTAGTACTTCATCTTGTGTATTCAAGTACACCTAATGTTACCCAACATTCTTAATCACACTTTCAGGCTAGACGGGCAAGTGTCCACCCAGCTCTTCGCAGGAGCAAACTATGGTTCAGGGAGAATAAGTGAAGTGAATAAGTGACTTGTTCAGGCAAGGGCTCACAAGCCAGGACTAGTATGCTGACCAGATATTGTAATCACCCCAGATTTACACCAAGTCATAACTGATATCATTTTCAGAATGTCTCTCTAGGAAAGGAAGACAACAAAGGTGTTCTAACACTGACTTTTGAAAAATTCTTTTTGAAGTATAATATACATAGAGAAAAGTGTACAACTCAATGAATTTCACAGACTGTAGAGCTAAAACCCAGATGAAAACACTGAATGCAGCAGCTTTCCAAAGTTCCCTTTGTTTTTGTTTTTTTTAAATGAATCTGTAGTGTTTTTTTTTAATTTTTTTAATGTTTTATTTATTTCTAGGAGAGAGAGAGAGAGAGAGCGTGAGCAGGGGAGGGTCAGAGAGAGAGGGAGTCACAGACTGAAACAGGCTCCAGGCTCTGAGCTGGCAGTCAGCACAGAGCCCGACGCCGGGCCCGAACCCACGAATCGCGAGATCATGACCTAAGCGAAAGTCGGACGCTTAACCGACTAAGCCACCCAGGCGCCCCTCCAAAGTTCCCTTTGAATCTACTTCCAATCATTATCTTTCCGGAGGGACAGCATTCTCACCGCTAACTCATAGAGTGGTTTTGCTTATTTTTTAACTTTATATAAAAGGAATCATGTGGTAGGTACTCTTTGTGCCTGGTCTGTCCTGTGCTATACTATGTTTGTGAGGTACATCCATATTGTTGCATATAGTTATCCATGGTTCATTCTCCTTGCTGTGTGGAGTTCCACCGTATGAGCACATAATCATTTCTTTATCTTTCCTACTGTTGATATGCATTTGAATGTTTTTTCTAGTTTCCAACTATTAAAAATAGTTCTTGTGTGGGGCAGCTGGGAGGCTCAGTCAGTTAAGTGTCTGACTTTAGGTCAGGTCATGATCTTGTGGTTTGTGAATTCAAGTCCTGGATCAGGCTCTGTGCTGAGTGCTCAGAACCTGGAACCTGCTTCAGATTCTGTGTCTCCCTCTCTCTCTGCTCCTCCCCTGCTTGTTCTCTCTCTCTCTCTCTCTGTCTCTCTCTCTCTCTCTTTCAAAAATAAATAAACATTAAAAATGAATAGTTCTTGTTGTAGCTAGCCTTTCAGATGGCTCCCAGTGATCCCTGCTTCCTGGTACTCACACTCCTCCTACATCATCTCAGGGTTGGTTTGTGTGACCAATGAAATATGGCAGAAGTGGTGGCATGTCCCTCCCAAGATTAGGTTATAAAGACACTGAAGCTTTTGCCTTGGTGTTTCTCTCTCTCTCCCCCTCTTTCTCTGGGAGAAGCCATTTGCTATGCTGTGAGGAAGCTGTGTGGTGAGGATTGAGGCCTCCAGCTAATAACCAGAAAGGAACTGAGACCTACCAGGAATTATCTCAGTGAACCTGGATGTGGACCCTCCCACAGTGTAATCTTCTGATGACTGTACCCCACCTGACAGCCTCACTGAAACCTCATGAGGCACCTTCAGCCAGAACCACCCAGCCAGGGCTGAATTGTATGATTTTTGTTGGCTCTAGGCATTATTCTCTTTAATGGTACCTCTCTTTCA
Organism: Crocuta crocuta; assembly: GCF_008692635.1. Classification (NCBI taxonomy): domain Eukaryota; kingdom Metazoa; phylum Chordata; class Mammalia; order Carnivora; family Hyaenidae; genus Crocuta; species Crocuta crocuta. The sequence continues at coordinate 2,081,036 of NW_027529669.1, forward strand.
CTGGAAGGAAGGAAGGAAAGGAAGGAAGGAAGGAAGGAAGGAAACATAAAGAAAGGGAAACAAAAGGAAAGGAAGGGGAAGGGAAAGGAAGAGGAAGAAAGGAAGGAAGGGGAAGGGAGGGAGAAGGGAAAGGAGGAGAGGGAAACGGGGAGGGCATGTATCTCATTTATTGCAAGAAGGAAATTGTCCTGGCAAGTATTGTAGGCTCTAGGCACTGCATACGCTGGAGCTAATGGATAAACTGGCCCTTTACTCAGCTAAGTCACTTACAGATCCCTGACCCATAATAACTGAGAGACAATAACTATTTGTTAAACCGCTATGTTTTAGAGTAATTTGTTATTCAGCAACAGATAGTATCGTGCTCTTGTGAAATTTCCTCTACATGACTTTTGGTGTAGGTATGTATACATTCCTGTTGAGAATACACTGAGGAGTGTATTCTCTGGATTAAAGGGTAGATGTGTATTCAGCTTTATGCCAGAGTTTTCAAAAATGGTCAAATCAGTTTACTCTTCTACCAGCATTATAAGAAACCACTACATTATAAGATGCATTACATTGTCATCAATTTTTAAAATATTTTCAATCTTCCATTTTAGTCACTGTGGTAGGTTTTACACTTGCTTTTAAAATATATATTTAAGGGATGCCTGGGTGGCTCAGTCAGTTAAGCATCCGACTTCAGGTCAGATCATGATCTTGTGGTTTATGGGTTCCAGCCCTGTGTTGGGCTCTGTGCTGACAGCTCAGAGCCTGGAGTCAATTCTGTGTCTCCCTCTCTCTCTGCCCCTCCTGCTCATGCTCTGTCTCCCAAAAAATAAATAAACATTAAAATTTTTAAATATATATATATGAAAAGAGATGGGCACCAGAAGTTGGGTTCTATTAGGGCAGAGCAGGCTAGAAGCGGGAGAGGAGATAAGAGTGGAAAAATAGGAGTTAGATTTGGGCTTTGAGGAAGCAAAGCAGCAAAACATAAATTCTCTGGGAAGTGCTTTGGAGACCAGAAACCAGACTAAAACCTGAGAGGTTAGCTCACAATGCTAACCACATCCAAACATTACACTCTGAGCTTTGCCTGGATGATCTCATCTGACCCTCACACCAATCCAATGAAGGAGGTACTATTATTATCTCCATTTTAGAGATGAGAAAATGGGTCACCAATTAAGCCATGTAATTGAGATCACACAGCTAGTAGAGTAGGGTTTGAGTTCAGATTCTAGAACCCACTCACTTACCCGCTATGCTGATACTCCCTGGTACACAGTAACCTTTCAATACCTGATTCTTAAATAACCATCCCATACAGAATCTGAGCAACACAACATTGAGCTAAGCTAAAGCTGAAGAGTGAGTCAATAGTTCAGAGAAACCAGGACTCAAAATGTAAATGGTTACTGAATCCTTTCACATCTGAAGCCAGGTCCTCTTATAATTTTTAGCATATATTCATAGCATTTTATACCTTTAAGGACACTCCTATTAGTGAACATAGGACGGACTCAGGACCCCAGCCACATCTTCTACCACCAGATCTGGTACTTTCATTCTCAGCCTCCTTAAGTTTCCTGTGTGGAAAATTCAAGGTTCAGAATTATCAGCCAGGCTCAGTCCAAAGCTGGAGGCAGGATGTGACGGAAGTGCATAGCAGAAAACTTGACGTACGTTAGGGGGAATCAAAGAAGGCTTCCTGCAGGTGGTGATTTGATAAGAGCAGGACAGGTAGGCGAGTTGGCTAGCTGATGGGAATAAGTAAGGAGAAACAAACAGCGGTCCTCCCAGGGACACCCGGAGTGAATGCTATTTTTAAAATTAAAAAAAAAATGTTTTTGATGTTTATTTTTGAGACAGAGAGAGAGAGACAGAGTGTGAGTGGGGGAAGGGCAGGGAGAGAGGGAGACATGGAATCTGAAGCAGGCTCCAGGCTCTGAGCTGTCGGCACAGAGCCTGACGCAAGCCTGACTCATGAACTGTGAGATCATGACCTGAGCCAAAGTCAGGTGCTCAACGGACTGAGCCTCCCAGGTGCCCCAGAGTGAGTGTTTAAAGGTCATGGGGAGAGCTAGCCCTCAGCATCTCCACCCCACTGGATTGCTGTAAAGCAACAATGAAATAATTCCATAAGGGGATTTATCAATTGCAAAATTCTGTCCAAGCAAAGAGGCTCCATAACACCAATATCCATATGATTCAAACTTATGACTAGAGAATCAAATGTCTGGGTTCTAACTGAGCAGAAACTCTTCACTTTAATCTATGAGCATTATGAGGATTATGAATAAAAAATATCATCATAACTAAGATCTTCCTCCTCCTCATCGTATCAATAATTATCTTCCCCGAAAATGGTGGTGCATTATGGTTAAGGACATGCACTCCAGACTCAAAGTACCTAGACTTGAAATTCAGCTTTACCACTTCTTTGCTCTATGTCTTGTAGAAGTAAACTTCTCTGTGCCTCAGTTTCCTCAACAACAAAATGGGAATATTAATGGTATATCTCATAGGGTTGTAGTAACTATTAACTGAGTTAATAGATAAAAAGTGCTTTATGTCAATGACTGGTACTCCATATAGTAAGTAGTATTAGTATCTATCTTAAAGGTAATTTTAGTGTTTATTTATTTTGAGAGAGAGAGAGAGAGAGCAAGCACACAAGCAGGGGAGGAGCAGAGAGAGGAGAGAGAGAATCCCAAGCATGCTCCACGCTGTCAGCTCAGAGCCCAATGTAGGGCTCAAAGTCACAAACCATGAGATCATGACCTGAGCTGAAATCAAGAGGCCAAAGCTTAACCAACTGGGCCACCCAGGCGCCCCTTAATTTTAAAGCATCACTGGGGCACCTGGGTGGCTCAGACAGTTGAGCGTCCGACCTCAGCTCAGGTCATGATCTCATGGTTCGTGGGTTCGAGCCCCGTGTCGAGCTCTGTGCTGACAGCTAGCTCAGAGCCTGGAGCCTGTTTCAGATTCTGTGTCTCCCTCTCTCTCTGACCCTCCCCTGCTCACTCTCTCTCTTTCAGAAATAAATAAAAACCTTAAAAAAATTTTAAAGGATCACTGATACATGCTTTGAGGGAGTTTGTATGACAAAGCTACAGAAGTCACAAGAAAATCAGTGTAAATGAGATATTTGTAGAAAAACAGCAGTTTACCTCATAAGAGAAATTACAAACACTTAGAGAAAATGGGTTGACACAGAAACTTGCATTCAGTCCTATCTGGCAGGAATCCACCACCGCAAAATCCATCTACATTTATCAATATTTTGTTTTCTCTGTCAGAAGTTGTTTACATTCAGCATATTCATACCCAAACTTACATTTCTCAAAAATAACCCTGATGCTATCGAGCTATCTAGCTATTGAAAGGACCAGTTTGCATTTGGACAGTGCTTTGATGTAGACATAGTGATTTCACTTTCATTGCCTTGCTAGCTCCTTTCTTCCAGAGGCTCTGTGAAATATTATCCTCATTTTTAGATGAGAAAATTGAGGCTTGGCAAGGTTGAGTGGTTTCCTCATGATCAAACACTTCATATATGACAGAAATAAAACTCACACCCTGATCCAGGTGTTCTGTCTTTCCATTCCACCTTGCCACTGCCCCACTAACCTGGGTATTGTATGTTCCTATGGAATGCCGACCCTTGGGGTCAATGTACCCTGGCCAGACAGCTAAGGATGCTTCAACAAGACTTGAAATTGGTTCTCAGCTGAGAACTGAGTCCTCTCAAACTGAGGACTGATGGAGGTGGGGGAGAGGGGAAGGGGGGTGATGGGCATGGAGGAGGGCACTTGTGGGGATGAGCACTGGGCGTTATATGGAAACCAACTTGACAATAAACTATTAAAAAATAAGAAAAATTTTAAAAAAAGAATAAAAAAAAGAAATTGGTTATACCTACAGCTTTGCTTTATTGTCCTTTCTGTTTGGACATAGACATTTTTTAAAAAGTTAAGGTGGTAAAGACGCCTGGGTGGCTCAGTAGATTAAGTGTCTGACTTTGGCTCAGGTCATGATCTCATGGTTCATGGGTTTGAGCTCCACATTAGGGCTGAGCTGTCTGTGCAGAGCCTGGCGCCTGCTTTAGATTCTGTTTCTCCCTCTCTCTCTCTGCCCCTCCCCTGCTTGCGCTATGTCTCTGTGTCTGTCTGTCTCTCTCTCTCAAATATAAATAAAACATTAAAAAAAAGTTCAGGTGGTGAACTGAGATTTGCATCAACATCTGAAATAAGTATGTAGTTTTAAATCATGTAGAAAATATAATGTGATTATACAATGCACAGTTTTCACTACTCAGCTCTTATTGCTTTTCAGAGTTGGTTTGTTTTTTGATAATAGAAGCTTACATCTCCATAGAGTTTATGTCTCAATCAAAAGATGGTCTTTATCAGTGGTTCCCAAATGCCTGTCCAAGCACTGACATCATCAGACTCATGTAGAAACTCTATAAAGACAAAGATTCACAGGTGTTGACCTCAGAGGCCCTGCTTCAGTAGATTTAAAATGGGACCCAGAATCTGTATGTAAAAACAAACAAAACCTCCCCAAATGTCCCAGGAAATGAAAATTAATAACCATAATGTGACATTTTTCTCCATACATTTTTTTATTTCTCAATATATTTATAATAAAATAGAAGATTGATAAATATAATGTTGGTAAAGCAAGAAATCAGGTAGTATGGCCATATTTTATTAAAAAGTAAATGTGTATGCCCTTTATTCCAAATTTATTCCTCAAAACCTACCTGATCATAGGTTTTACATCTTTATACAGATGTAACAGGACTATAAGAATATTTATAGAGACATAATACACTGGAAGCTTTTTCTCTGGAATTCTATTTCTACTCTCACATTCAAATTCTTTCCTCATGTTCAAAACAAATAACTATATCACTAAAAAGAATACTTCTTTCTGCACTGCCAGTATTTACACACACTTACACAAAAACAACCTTTGAATAAATTATGATGCACCTATATTACATAGACTGTAATAAATGAGGCAAGTTGGTATGTACTAATATCAATTTGGAAGGATATCTACAATACATTATGCAAAAGGCAAATTTTCAACTGTATGAAATTTCAAAAATTTCAAAAATTGTCAATATCTATCATATGCCATTCTTATCAAATAAATTGGAAATGTGTTTGACCTTTGTAAAATAAAAACTTGGGGCACCTGGGTGGGTCAGTTGATTAAGTGTCAGACTTGACTTAGGTCTTGATCTCGCAATTCGTGAGTTTGAGTCCCACGTTGGGCTCTGTGCTGACAGCTCAGAGCCTGCAGCCTGCTTTGGATTCTGTGCCTCCCTCTCTCTCTGCTCCTCCCCTACTCATGCTCTTTCTCTCAAAAATAAATAAACAAACATTCAAAAAATTACAATAAAAACTGTAGAAGAACACATGGTGACTCATTAAGAGCATGGGTGTCACTGATATTTTACTTCAAGGAAAAGGAGATGATTTTTCTTTAGAGTCCTCTGCATTGTTTTGATAATTATAATGAGCAATACTTTAAAAGAATATAAAATGAGAGGGGAGAATAAAGTACTTGGAAAAACATTACAAATAAAAATAAAGTGCTTATAAATGATTCTGGTTTGTAGCCATATTTGGGACCTGCTAATTCAGACCAGCCCTCTTCTGAGATTGGGCTCCATTCATTCATTCATTCATTCACTCACTCACTTGCCCAATATTTACTGAGTATGTACAATGTACAGGTAGATATCAAAAATCCAAGTATTAAAAAGAAACATTTTGTGATTGAATCAAGAAAGTCTGGCTAAGGTACTTCAGACATAAACCTCCTATAAAAAACAATAAAAGCCTGTAGGGTGAACTTTCCAATCTGTGTATTAGCTATATTTGAATTCTGGTACCTCTGGTATCAAGATAGAATGGGAACAAATTGCTTACAGTAATTTGGAATAAACACCTATAAAAGTCTTGAGTGTAATAGTAATAAGAAAACAATATACTCAATTGCTTTCTCTTTCCTTTGTATTTATTCAAAAATTTGGGGGGCACCTGGGTGGCTCAGTCGGTCAAGCATCCGACTTTGGCTCAGGTCATGGTCTCACACTTTGTGGGTTCAGGCCCCACCTTGGGCTCTGCACTGAGAGCTCAGAGCCTGTAGCCTGCTTCAGATTCTGTGTCTCCCTCTCTCTCTGCCCCTCCACCTCTCTCACTCTGTCTCTGTCTCTCTCAAAATAAACACTAAAAAAATAAAAAAATAAATGTTTTAGGCCATAGCCTTATGTGTGTTTGGTTTCATTGCACTCGTTGTGGTATAACAGTAGTAAATTAATAAATTAATAATTGAAACTATTCTGTCAGGAGGCAGCCACACCTTAAAAACACCCTTTGCCTAGGAACCCTGAAGAGTAGTAGAGAAAACCCAAGCAGGGGGCATTGAGAAAACCTTTTGTGTGGTTTCAACATGGACTGGATCAGCCAGCACTGAATCACAGTGGGTCTGATACCCACTGCTCACAGATTCCCTAGCATTTTCATTGGGAAGTAGCCTATGTCCAAAAAAAATAGAATTACCCTTTTGCTCCATCTCAGGCTCCTATCAAGAAAAGCAAACACAGATGATTTTCCATTTCAAGTTCAAATACAGAATGGATTGCTTCTTGTTTTGCTTGACTGGGGCAGTTAATGAGAGTTCAGAGACTGGCACCCTGCCAGGCACAAATCAGTTGGGATCACATTGTCATAGGAACCCAGAGAAAGAAATAGAGAGGGGGAAGGGGCTGACCCAGGAAAACCGTAAGTTTGGAAAAAGGCGTGACTGTGATCATTGGTCTCTCAAACATCTGGCACACGCTGCCTTTCTGTACAGAGTGGCTAGTCCAAGGCCGAAAGGGCTATTTGGAGGTAAGGTTTGTGTTGCTTCCCTCTTCTGCGAGCAGACTCTATAATAAAAGTGCTTGCATCAGAGGAAGACTGACAACACATTTTAGCACTTTCACGGTTCCAACTTAATCATGGCAGGAAGCTTTTCTGCTACTGGGAGAGCAAGTTGCGTCACTGGGAACATCTGACTCCAGGATCAAGTGTCAATCACTTTGCCTAAGGTCGTTAAAAAATACTAGGGTGTCACCTTACAACATAAAGGCTTTGCCTGAGTAACAATTAAGAGGAAACACATAGCATGATAAATAATTGAACAGGTGGATTAGAGAAATGCCTTTCCTGTGCAAAGCAAGAGGGGTAATGGACAGCTGGAAATCCAGCCTCTCTGACCATCTTCCTCCACAGTCCAAGGTTATAACTGGTTGAACTGCCCCCTCCCTCTTTTATTTTTCACTTTGCCTTTCTGAGTTGTTCAAGGCATCTCTTTGGCTTCATGGAATCAGACAAGCTGCAGAGAAAGGCAACACCTCGGGAGAAGTTCCTGAGAGCAGCTTTCAAGGGACGCCTGCCAGCGACTAACGCGGCAGGGAATCGCCCACTGAGCAGGATGATATTTTGGATGCAGTTTGCACAGGATAAGCTCTGCTGTGGATTAAATGGAAGTCCATCTGCTTATATGATTTGAGAAATGCCCTGTTTGACTTGTTGGTGCCAAAACACCTGTGAAACGCAAGCTGAATGTCACCTCCTCAAATAGGGTCTCACATTTGGGTTTTAAGTTTGTATTCTTCTCAGACCAACAACATAGTTGAAGTCTCCAAAAAGGGGGACAGGGGTGCTGATTCACTGTGTCATTCATGGCAGTCCAAACAGCTTTGGTTCTTGATATCCTCGAAGTCTTTAACACCAGAAAGTTCTTGAATCCTCAGATTGGCACCTGCCCACCAACAGATGCTTTTCCAGTAGAAGACAGAGGAGAAAGAGAGAGAAGGAATGAGAAGAGAGAGAGAAAACACACACACACACACACACACACACACAGCAACTTTTGCAAACAAGCCACCATGCTGGTTTCTATTTGCAGCCCAGTGGCAGTACTTGAAGTCCTCAGTGAAAATAAAACCCTCAAGCTTGGAACTCTTGCTACCATGGCATATTTTTAAATGGTTACGAAAGGAGTCTGAGCATTCACCCTGGCAATGCCCAAGATTCTTGGGCCACTCTGTGGATAGCACTTGAGATTCACCAAGCAGACAGACCCTTGTTTCGTCAAGCTAGGACACAGAAAGAAGATGATACAAGTTGGGCTAATAAGAAAGGCAGAGGGAGAAGATGACCCAATGTAATGATTCCTGCCTTCCGAAACAGAAAAGTTAACCACACTAGAATTGCATGGAGGTAGAACTCGAAGACAAAATAAATTTTTTAAAAGAAAGTATTTGCAAAGAAAATTTCAAACATCTACCAAAACAAGAGAGGATGGCATAATGAACACCCAGGTCCCTATCACCTGTCCTCAACACTTATCAACTCATGGCTAGTGTTGGTTCGTTTGTACCCTCCCCTCAGCTCTCATTAACCACCAAATTATTTCAGAATAAATCTCAGGCAACAGGCAATGGATGATTTAAAAGGTAAACTTTTACAAGGTTTATAAACTGGTTATAGGTTAATAAAGATAAATACCGTAGAAGGCCAATTTGGATAACTCATTTTAGAAAGATGTCTTTAAAAAGCTTAAACAAGCTCTCCCTGAACTTTCATACTAACTAAAATTTGGTTTCATGCCAGTTTTGTAAAACCTTTCCTGGTGGTACTATCTCATGGCTAGAGAGTGAGTTATATGCAAATAAATAGCAGACCTATATTCTTGCAGGAGATGGAGTTTCGGAGAAACAAGGGTGGATTGTAACTGAGAAGGGTGGTGACCCCAGGAAGGGGTGCAAACTGTAGTTGAGCTCACAGGGGGTATGGAGGAGCATGGAGATCAGAGAGCCTCTGCCGGTTACTAGGGTTACTCCATGGTCTTCAGCCAAAGCTGCTCTTTGATCTTCATCCTTCAGACCTTATTATTAATCTCCCCAGAGGGCTGCCCTTTCCCTCCTCACTTACCCAAACCAATCTGGAATCACAAAAGGGCAAGGAAGCTTAGGCATGAGCATATGAATATACTAACTTGTTCAGGCAGCTTTGTAGCTCTGTCTTCTCCTCTCTACTTCCTCACTGCTATAAAGGGGAGAAGTGGAAGCAAGACATTCAAAACCCAGTGACGATTCACTTTCAATGTATTTAGTGCATGGAAATATGGAGTTAGCAAAGACATAAATTACAATGTTACCTAAGGAGTTTTAGTTTCTACTGGGTGAGGATTAATTCCAGTGTTAATTCTTTGCAGCATCTAACTTCTCCTGGATGTTTGATTGTATTTTGATAAATGAAAACTAGGTTATATATTATTGCAGGGTTGCATACATTCAATTCAATAGAATTTTAAAGCTCCTACTGTATACAGAGCACTGCAGAAATGTTGAGGAAATTAAATATTGAGTAAAAAATGGTCACTGGGCTCACTGTTGCAATGCAACAGGGTCCTGCAGGCAAGTATACACATGGCTGTAATGTTGTCAAAAGAAAAATACAAGACAAGAAAACATGTGAGTGACAAGAAATGTTATCAGCAGAGTGTGATGAAGATACAGAGGGAAATGTCATTTATGGGTGAGAATGGTGAATGAATCCTAAAAGTCTGGCAAGCTGGAGTAGGATTTCAATGAGAGAAATTGGAGCTGAGGAGAAGAAAGCTTTTCATGAAGAAGGAAAATGAAAGAAAAGGAAATACATGAGAACACGTGCAACATGTTCAGGGAAATGCAGCGTCCATGGTGGCAGGAAGGCAGGTTCCCTTTGAAGAGGAGGAGCAGGGTAGGATTTAAATGGTAAGGTGAATGGGACGCTTGAGTGGCTCAGTCAGTTAAGCATCCAATTCTCAATTTCGGCTCAGGTCATGATCTCATGGTTCGCAGGATCAAGCCTCACATCGGGCTGTGTGCTGACAGCACATAGCCTGTTTGTGATTCTATCTCTCCCTCTCTCTCTGACCCTCCACTGCTCACCTGTGCACAACTTTTCTCTCTCTCTCTCTCAAAATGAATAAATAAACTTGAAATCTATTTAAAAGGAAAGGTGATTACATCAAGGCAAAAAGCAAAAACCCTCTGAGGGGGTTACATGCACACAGCCTAAGGCAGGATTACCTGAATCTAGTTCTGACTCTGAGCTGAGTGATCACAGATTAGTCACGGAGACCTTCAACTTGAAGGTCTCTGCCTGTAAAATCAGAATACAAACAGTGCCCATCTCTGGCCATTATTGTTTCCTCACCTTATCAGTGGGGTACAGCAAGATTTCCTTGGATTGTGCAAGAAGAGGCAAGGCTGCTGCAGTTCATAGCATCTTGGGGAGGGGTTGAATGCGGCCACTCCATCTAGCTACCCTGAAGCGTGCTGATCCCAGACAGATCTGAAGCCTAGAATCGCTCTAGATAAGGAGAAGATTCTTCTGGAAGACTGCTCTTCTGTTGCTGGCAGGACAGCAGGGCTTTGTGTGGATGGAAAGCAGTCTTGCAATCCCAGGGAGGCTCAGCCAGCAGCAGCTATTTGTTTTGACTTTGCTGAGGGGCAACCGTCAGGTTAACTGCTGGTGAGGGGCACATGTATCTTAGGAGCCATGGCGGGACCTCCTCGTTTTCAGTTAATTTGCCTTAGGACATGCGGCCAGCTCTGTCTCCATGACACACCCCAGCTGATTACACAACCCCAAGGTTTCAGGTGCTTTCCAGTTGAAAAAGTCTCAAAAGTGGAAAGAAAAAGGGGGTGGGAGTATGTGAGATTATAATGTGACCTGACAGCACTGGGAAGGATGGGTCACCTCTCTGTTCCCTCCCCTTCCCAGGGTTATAAGAGCCTTTCCTCCTGGAAGGGGTGGAGTGAGAGCTGATGCCAATTTAATGGGTCACAACTGGGTGTCTCTCCCTTCCTGGAAGGCCTGGCAACATCTCTACTACCATTGTGATTAGGAAGAAAGCATTCCCAAGGATGATTATCTAATCAGGGAATTAGCCTTGGTTCGTGAGGCAAGCATTATGGGACTCAAAAAATCTAATGGAAAAAAGGCCCACATCAGGAAATAGCGCCAGTAATCACACCCTGAATGATTATTATACACAAACACTAGGAAGATTTGGGACAGTTATTTGTAAATGATCATCAAATAAAATGGTCAGATATTTATCTTGAGCACCTATTCCATTAAAGATACTGCCAGTTTCTCTTACTTGGTTTCCCCCATTCAAGTCACTGCACTGTTGGGCTGAATTTGCTCAAAGTATGGCCAAGGGACCATCTGATTTCAAATTTCCCAGAGTGCTTGTTAAAAGTTTGGATTTCTGAGTGCCACCTTACACCTACAGCATCAGAATCTTGAGGAGGTGAAGCCCAGAAATCTGAATTTAAAATACTTTTTATTAGAAAAATTTCAAGCATGTTTAAAAGTAAAGAGGAAAATATAATAAGCTACCATGTACTTATCACCCAGCTTTAATAATTATCAACCCATCGCCAATCTTATTTGGTTAATACTCCCATCCTAGGTATTCTTAAATGAGTACAAGATAGTGTATCATATCATCTGTGTGAAATATTCGAGTGTGTATCTCTAAATAATACTTTCTAAAACTCTAAATACATTTATTATACCTTTAAAAATTAAAAATTTTATACAAAACATCCAGTCAACAAATTTCCCATGTTATCTCACAATTTTTTAAATGTTTATTTATTTTGAGAGAGATAGAGAAAGTATGAGCTGGGAAAGGGAAGAGAGAAGAGAGAAAATCCCAAGTAGGCCTCACATTCAGGGTAGAGCCCAATGTGGGGCTCCATCTCACACTGACCATGGAATCATGACCTTGAGCCAAAATCAAGAGTCAGATATTCAACAGATGGAGCCACCTGGGTGCCCCTCACAATCTTTTGTTTTGTTTTATTTTTTAAAGTAAGCTCCATGCCCGACATGGGGCTTGAACTCATGACCCTGAGATCAAGAGTTGCATGCTCTACCTATTGAGTCAGTCATGTGCCCTATCTCACAATTTTTGAATCAAAAACCAAGTAATTTCTCCACATTGCAATTGGCTGATACATCCCTTGTCTCTTTTTTCCCTCTTGTAATACTCTTACTCCACCATTTGCTTATCATTTGTTGAAGAATTTGGGTTGTTTGTGCTGTAGAGTTTTCCACAGTCTGCATTTCACTGGTTATATCCCTGTGGTATCATTTAATATGTCCTTTGGCCACTGTAGTTTCCTTCAATTTATTTAATAATGTTATATGATTAATTTTACAATTTATATATTTTATTTATTTGTAATGTATTATTTGTTAGTAATTATATAATAATTGCCAATACTTTCCTTATTATCATTTAAATGTAAAGCATTGATCAGATTCAGATTTGATGGTTTTGGCAGGAATACTTCATAGGTGGTGTTAAGTACTGAATACTTCCATCTGGGGGCAATAAATGTCTGGTTGTCTTTTTATAATATTAGTAGTTATTGATGAACATTGCTCAGTTCCATTGACTCACTGAGGACTCCAGCTTTTTATTTTTGAAGCAATTCAGGTGAATTTTGCACACATTAAAACTCCAAGAATTTAGATCTCATCCTTTTCCCATGCTGTTGGTAGAATTATCTTCCTTCTTTGCCCTCTAATGAACTCTTCTAAAAAAGAAGATTGAGACCAAGCAGGACAATATTTTGCAGTGTGGGGAGACAATATTAGTGTTTTATTCGTTACTTTCCTTAACTTAAATATGAAATTAATATAATTAATAGCTCATATATGAATGCTGTATAAGATTTATAAGTAAGTTCCCATACATTTGGGGGGAAGCTCAAAAATTTTGAAGTAATGCACAATCAAAAAGGTTTAAAGACTGTTGCCTAGAGGATGGAGCCCATGTGACTGAGTTTGTTAGATGGAAAACACTTCCCCAGCCTTATTCCCCACCTCTATCCTTCCCCTCACAGCCTATGTTCTGGTCATACTGAACTTCTGTCATTGCTCAGTGTTGCCATGTTCCTTCAAACCTCCTTGTCTCTGTTCATGCTATCTCTGTGCCTGTACTGTCCTTCCTCCAGTTTAATATCTGACAGAGTCCTTCCTATAGAAGCTTACCATAAGTAAAAACTGTTCCCTTCATGCCCTAATGGACACAATACATAACTCCATCTTGGCGTCTATCTTTTTGAACTGTACTTGTTCTTTATATGTTTATCTTTCACTATGCATGGCATCCCCAGAAAAGCAGAGAGAAGTAAGAAAGGAATTCTGCACAGAAAATTAGCATAGCAAAGAAATGCTGGTGAAAACAGCTAGACGTTTTAGAATATAAGTTAGGATTCTTGGGGTTGAAAGCAACAGAAACATCTTTGTCTGCAAGAAAGACAATAGAGATGCATTGGAATAGTAGGGCTGGCTTGCAGAATCATCAGAAAGCTGGAGGATCAGGCTTGGAAAATGATAAGAAGCAAATGTATTTCCAAGAGCCAAGAAGCAGGAAACACAAGTCTTTAAGTTGAAAGAATCTAACCAGGATGATGCTATACCCACCAGAAGATTTGGCCAACACTACTATCAGCACTGTAAATGAATTCCAACTGTTCCTCTAGGTCTACATTACCCAGTTTTTATCGTCCTGGATGGGAGCATCTGGCTGGCAAAGCCTTAGTCAGTGCTCATATCATGGAAGCAAGGAGGGAAGAGATGGTGTATTTGACCCTACCTCCCACCAAGAATAACATAAGGGGAGGATTCTCCTTGAAATAAGAAGGCAAGGTGGTTGAATTTTTGGACAGTTGAAACAAAAAGTACGCTTTAGAGAATAAGTCATGAAATTGGCATTAAAGCAAAGGATTCATGTAGGGGAATGGTCAGAGATAAGGCTAGAAATACAGATAAGAACCAAGTTATACAGTTACTCCCATTATTTCCAGGCAAGGTAATTTGGTATTTATGCTGAAAGTGGTGGGAGAGACTTTTTTTTTTTTTTTGAGGTTTATCTGTAGAGGGGTAACACTATTGAAGGAGAGGAGTAACACTATTGAAGGGATTGTTTGGATAATTAAAGTGATCCCTTTTGGAAGGCTGGATTAGACAGGAAGACGCTGCAGAAAGGGAGATCAGTTCATGAGTGTTTGCAATAGTTGAGGTTCCAGAGATTAGCCATTCATCTGCAATCCAGAAAAGTTGAGTTGGATCCTCAAATGTCAAAGATAAAAGCAGATCCTAAGTCTGGATCAGGAGCCAAGCATAGCAGACCAGAAAAAGGATGAAGAGGAGAGGGGAAGCCAGCTTAAAGTCTCCCCAAGGAATTTTACTAAGTGGATTGCTGCTGCTCTGTGCACCTGTTGTTTCTTCAATTTAGACACTCATGCTTCTGCTCCCACCTGGGGATACCTTAAAGGCATTTCATGGGCTCTGTCAGATATCAGCAAAGTTTGGAACCAGGTTTGGGTAAAAAAATGTGTTCAATGATAGACTGATATTATGAATAAAAATATGGAGGGAAATGTGAAGGACACATTTCCACTAGACTTCCACTAGAAAGATATGTGTAGAGATGTTTGCAAGATATTGAAAATGCAAGTCGGTAGCTCAAGAAAAAGTAGGGGACTTTAGAGGGCCTTAGACAAGGTGTCTGAAGGAACTAAAATTGATTAAATGGCTGCTATGAGCCAGGCACTTTCACATATTTGCTCTTATTCAGCCTTTGCATCAATCTTTACCAAAGTGATATAATTCCCCCCCATTTTATAGGTGAAGAACCTGAGGATCTGACATTAGGTATTTTTTTAAGTTCATACAACCATTATGTGGTGTACCCAATACTCAAATCTAAAAGCTATGACTGCCAGATTCCTTTCATTTTGAAATCATATTTTACCTGAAATTGGAAATTCATTGAAATTATAGACTGATGGAATGATAAGAAAAAATAAATGAAAACAAAAATGCCAAGGGAAAAGAAAAGCCAAGAGCATACAAATAGTAAGGAAACTGGTTTCGTTGACAGAATGTAAGCTGAGAAACAGTCTGTAAATGTATGAAAGCTAGTATTCACAAGAAAAGTATTCACAGAATTATTCATAAGAAAAATTAAGGGATCAAAAACATTATTTACCATATTGGAAACTAGGAGGTTCTTAAACTTCTATTTTTAGTTCTGCATAGGTGGTGGAATTTTGCTGCCTGGGCTCTTTCAGTGAGAAAGGCCAACATTTTCACAAAATACCATTACCATGATTTTTATACCCAATTCTCCAGAAGGCAAAATTAATTTAAAAAGGAAAAAGAAATTAGGAAATAGAACAGTGGAATGAGAAGAGTCAAATGCCTGTTTGAATTATTAAAGGAGGCATAATTTTTAGTTTGATCATATTCTGACTGTTATTACTCCCCAGCGCTTATCAGGTACACTGGCACACGTGCTTGCTCCACCCCCTAGACTATGGCTGCTGAAGCTGTTTCCTTACAAGTCATTAAAGGCCTTCTCGCTGCCAAATCTAGCGGCCCCCCCAGTTTGTCTTCTCCAGTGCCATTCTTAATGGCAGTATTGCATGAAAACATCAAAAATATTTGGAAGGATAGAGCCAATAGGACTTCGAGACTGACTATTTGTAGAGGGTGAGGAAGAGGAAACAATCACCTTTGGCGCCCTAATTCTAGGCTTGGAAACTGAATGGATGGCAGTAGCATAACCAAAATTAGGGGAATTAGGGCACCTGGGTGGCTCAGTTGCTTAAGCATCTGACTTCAGCTCAGGTCATAATCTCACAGTTTGTGGGTTCCAACCACACGTCGGGCTGTCTGCTGTCACCACAGAGCTCATTTTAGATCCTCTGCCCCCCTTTCTCTCTACCCCTTCCCTGCTTGTGCTCTCTCTCTCTCTCTCTCTCAAAAATAAATAAACATTAAAAAAAATAGGGGAATCAAGTTGAGTAAAAGCAGAATGGGTGAATGATGACCATAGCTATAAAAATAGTCATGTGTGTATGCTCTATCTTCTTAAATGAATTAAAAGTTTTTGGGGCACCTGGGTGGCTCAGTCTGTTGAGTGTCTGACTTTGGCTCAAGTCATGATCTCACGGTTTCTGGATTCAAGCCCTACATTGGGCTCTCTGCTGTCATTGTAGAGCCTAATTCAGATCCTCTGTCCCCTTCTCTCAGCCCCTCCCCTGCTTGCACTCTCCCCCAAAACAAATACTTTTTAAAAGTGAATTTAAAATTCTTGAGGGTAGCAGGGTCATGGGAATTTTTCTTCTCTTTGTTTTTCTTTTGTAATTTCTCCTGCACCTGAATATCCAAATCTCTTACACTATGCCCTCCCTCTGCTATCATTTTGGAAAGGATCTTTGGTCTGAGGTTTACTCCCACCAGGAATGCCTGGACTAGTGTTCTTCTGAAAACAATGCTCTTACTGTAACACGGATCTCAGCCAATAAAGAGGAAAGTGGAAAGGCCCTAATTCCCACAACACTATTCCCATAAGTCTTTAAACATGAATTAAAATTTACCAAAGGGTTGTTATAGCAAAGAGGAATTGCAAAATACAAGGCAAGGGCAAACCTATGGTTAAATATGGCTATTTTTATAGAACAAAGCAAAAGATCAAAATAACTTAAAATCATTACAGGGGAAGCTCCTCATGAGCATAATCTCTATGCAGCTAGCCTGACTCTTCTATTCTAACCTTAGCCCTCTCTCTCATACAGTGCTGCTTTTTGCTTTTTTCATTAATCCTTTCCATTGCAAATAATCTCACTTTGTAAGAATCCTTCACCCTTTTCCCAGAGTATTGGGCAGGATCCATCCCATCTCTGTCCCAATTACAACAGCATAATTGCTAGAAGAACACAATAAATTATAGAAATTTTCCAAAGTCTCATTTATTCCTTTAGGATAATACCTAGAGGAGAGGAAGGGAGAATAAGGGAGATAGGGACTTTGGCCAGCCAGTTCAGGAATGAACTTTAGCATTCCAGTGGAATGAACATCCAAGTGTGAACTTTGGTACTCCAAATGTAGATCTTTATCAATGTGGTATCGTGACATCCAGATAAACTTTCTCTTTCTTCTTAGTTTCTAAGCAAATAAATATTGGTTCAAAAGCTCACACGTGTGTGCACACAGATGCATATACTGCTTTCCTCCAAGAAGAATCATTGATATTTAGAAAAATGTAGTCTAGACCTTATGAAGAAAGTAAAACCATTTTTCTGTAGAAAATAGTTTTCTTTCTAAGTGTTTTTAATGTTTTTTATTTATTTCTAGGAGAGAGAAATAGACAGCGTGAGCAGGGGAGGGTCAGAGAGAGAGGGAATCATAGACTCCGAAATAGGCTCCAGGCTCTGAGCTGGCAGTCAGCACAGAGCCCGACGCGGGGCTCGAACCCACGAACCGCGAGATCATGACCTAAGCAAAAGTCGGACGCTTAACCGACTAAGCCACCCAGGCGCCCCAGAAAGTACAGTTTTCAAAGACTCTTATCACCAAAGGGAGAGTAGTTTATACATGAAGAAATGGATGAGTCAATCCTTTTGTTAACCCTTCATCTAAACCTTGTACAGAGTCAGCGATAGGGGTTTATTAGCATTAAATTCAAGTAATTTCCCCCTCCCCACTTGTGGGCAGGATGGAAGTGGCTTGGGGTGGGAGATGGTTGGCTCTTCTGGTTCATTCCTTTATACTGATGCTACAGCATGGGGAAGATATATTTAGTATTTAACCATGGAGGTGAGAATAGAAGTAGGTCATTTAGATACTGGCCAAGATCTTGAAATACATACTTCTATCCCAAAATAATTTCCGTCCAGATCCCCAGGACATGTATGTGAAGTCTAAAGCTAGCTCCTCCAGCAGCACATACTGACTGTTGGGAACTTTCACAGATAGTAATTACTTAGCATCCGCAAAGAGCCCAAGATAAAATAAATGCTGACCCTGGCCCATCGATTGATTATCTTTTTACCCAAAGACACCTTTCCCACCTGCCAGTTCCATTAGCAGATTGTCTACCTTCGAAATCTGGTAGACCACCGTTATCTCATTCTGTCTCTGCTTTCCCAGAATTGGAAAGAATGCAGCTCTGCCTCTCTAAACATTGAGATCTCTTCCTGTGTCTCCTCTGTATTGCCATAGCAACGATACATGCCGCCATCTCATCACTGGTCACACGATATTAGTTTATCTGCCTGCATGTCTGTCTTTCTTCTTTGATTGTGAGCTCCAGGGGGGCAGAAACCATTTATTTTTCAGTGAAGTATAGTTTGATACACAGTGTTACCTTAAATTCAGGTATATAACATAGTGATTTGACAACTCTGTACTTACACTATGTTCACCACAAGTGTAGCTACCATCTACAATACTATTGTAGCAATTAACAATATCATTGGCTATATTCCCTATGCTGTACCTTTCATCTCTGTGACTTATTTATTCCATAACTGGAAACCTGTATCTTCTACTCTCCTCCACCCATTTTGTCCATCTTCCCACACCTCTACCCTCTGGCAGCTATCAGTTTGTTCTCTGTATTTATGGGTCTGTTTCTGCTTTAAATTTTTTTTATAGATTCCACATATAAGTGAAATGAGATGGTGCTTGTCTCTTTCTGTCTGACTTATTTCACTTAGCATAATAACCTCTAGGTCCATCCATGTTGCCACAAATGTCAAGAATTCATTCTTTTTTGTAGTTGAGTAATATTCCATTGTGCACGTGTGTGTGTGTGTGTGTGTGTACATATACCACATCTCTTTTATCAATGGACACTTGGGTTGCTTCCATATGTTGGCTATTGTAAATAATGCTGTAAAAAACATAGGGGTACATGTGTCTGATTTTCAAATTAGTGTTTTCATTTTTCTTTGGGTAAATACCCAGTAGTAGAATTACTGGATCATATTGCATTTCTATTTTTAATTTTTTGAGAAACTCAGGAGGGTAAGAACTTAAATTTATTTTGGCATTTCTTCTCCTCTCCTTTCCCATTCAGTACAATGGGAGGCACATATTAAGTGCTCTTAAATCCAGTGGGGTTTGGGGCTACTTTAAACTGCTCAGCCTGACACAATAAACAAGAATTATTTGCATGATTATTTGTCCTATTAACTCACAGTTTTACTTTGGGAAATATAGTCAAAAGCACATTGGAAGAGCAGACACTTCTACAATCTCTAAACTCTGTTCAAATGGAATAGTTTCTTTAAATATAATCTGGTTCTCTAAATCTTTATGGATAACCTATTAAAAAGTTATGATCTGTTTTTACTTTTCTCTACATTCTCCTTCCACAATCAGGTTACTACATTACCCTGAAACTTTTCTTGCTAAAGCAGCCCAAAGCCTTCACGCTCCCTCATTCCCATGTTTCCAGTGGCACCTGCTGTCCTTCCTTCCAGTCCTCAATTATGGACCTTTGGTTTGAGAACAAAGGCATGAATTAATCACTTTTGTTCCTTGCAGAGGTTTGGAAGCACTTGGAACCCTGGAGCCTGAGTAGGGAGTTGCTTACACCAGCTGAAACAATCACAGGATCCAGACTGGAGACAGATTTTAAAAAAAAAAAAAAAAAAACTCTGCTCCATTCAGCTGGCTCTCCATTCAGCCTGGGGTTGTGGGGGTGGTGGCGGTGGCTAGTATGTGAATCTAGTTAGCAGCAGCATTCCTGGAAAACTGGCCCACTGCTGAGCTTTCTCGTGAACTGCATCCACCTGTCATGCTGGGCCTTGGACGGGGGCCAAGACAGACAGGAAATAATAGGCTGCAGGATACCGGTGTGTGTCAGTGGCCCCGACCCTCCCATTCCTGAACACAGATGAGCTAGAAGTCTGTGAGGTGTCACCGCGTCTCACATGGGCTCAAGAGGCCACAAAAAAGACTAGTTGAGGGAAGGGGAGACTCAGAAGGGATGACGGACCTCTCTTTAGGACTGCAGAATCATCTCTGTAGGGAAATAGCCCTGGCTCTTGGTCAGACACATCCCTTTGTTCTTACTGACCTCATCCTGCACTCATAAGGCTGACCCTCAGATCCAAAGGAGAATGTCTGGGTCTTTCCCACCTCCACATCCACCTCCCCCTTGGCCTCCCTTAGTCAGTCAGACAACTGGCTGTAATGACATCAACTGGCTAGAATTACATAAAACTTCCCTTTTCAACTCCCAGACTCCTGGATTCATATGTTGCTTTGTTTTTAATTTCCAAATGATTTCCCTTTGTCCAGCTGGGTTTCCCCCCTCCCCGCCCCTATCTCCGTCAGTTTTCATTTCCTATTTTCCATTAGCAGGTTTCAGGCAATGAGGTGGAAGAAACATGGGTTCTCAAGAAGCTCTAACTCATGAGGACAACCAATACTGGGCAAATTGGAAATATTTTACTCTAGAAACAACTCTTAGGTGGCAGGTGGGGTCATGTTAAAGTGGCACCAACTTTTTGTTCTAGGAAAAAAGAGGTTTCAGACAGTTCTCCCTCCTTGGGAGCCTTCTTATAGCCAATTCTACTGTGGGTGATAAAAGTAAGGAAAAACAGGCATTTACCTGTGCATCTGGATACTGGGGATGGGCCAGCATCATTTATAGGTGTAAAATTAACTAGCCAAGAGGCCAGAGTGTCTCAAAATTCTAATATGTATATGAATCACCAGGGGATTTTGTGAAGATACTGCACATTGGGGCTGGGGGTGGTAGAGCTGAGAGTCTGGATTTCTAACAATCTCCAGGTGATATGATACATCCGGTTCTCAGACCACAATTTGAGTGGTGGCTACGCTTACCTAGCAGTTTGTTCTTTGGAGAAGATTTATCCTGAGAGAACATAAATAATAAAACTATATTGGGGCAGGAAGTCTTCATCTAAGGAGGAAGATTGTGTAATGGAAGGAGGACTAATTAGGAGCAAGGACTGTATTCCAAGTTATGCAACAAGCTAATTAGGTACAATTTGGGTAAACTCCTGAACTATAAGGAGAAGTTTCAACTAGGTTGGTGAGTTCCCTACCTTTTCATATGGGATGTGTGTTTGGAAGGGTTTTTGTCCACTAATGACATTTTAAACAACAGAATAACCCACCTGATCCTATTCTAGACAAACAAATAATCTATATTAATTCTTTTTGAACTTTAGAACACATCAGGGCATAAACAGAAACACCCATTAGGAAACCTTTGGATTTGATGATATCCAAGGTCCCTTCTAAACACTGACATTGGGGCACCTGGGTGGCTTAGTCAGTTAAGCGTCCAACTTTCGCTTAGGTCATGATCTCGCGGTTCGTGGGTTTGGGCCCCGCGTCGGGCTCTGTGCTGACTGCCAGCTCAGAGCCTGGAACCTGTTTCAGTCTGTGACTCCCTCTCTCTCTGACCCTCCCCTGCTCACGCTGTCTCTCTCTCTCTCTCCTAGAAATAAATAAAAGATTAAAAAAAATTAATCATTTAAAAAATAAAATAAACACTGACATCAATGATCTATGATCCCTGTAATAGGGAAAAAGGGAAATAGGGTTGGATTTCCATTGTGTACAAAGTATAAACTCCCATCAACAAAGGTTGATATAATGCTGGGTATATTATTGAGAAAGTTTAATAATGGATACATTATTGAAGGAAGACATTGAGTCTCTTTCCCTAGAAATGGTTAGGAAAGGACAGAAAAGCTAGGCTGTTGAATGGATGTCTCTGCCTAAAATCAAGAAAAATGACTGTAAATGTTCTAAGTGACACTTGCCCCACGTTTCTCAGTAACCCAGCAGGAGACAGGGCACACTCAAATCAGAATAATTTGAGGAGGGCCTACAAAGGGACTATTTTTTAAAGTATGGGTAGACTTCTTCCACCCAAGGTTTAATGGTGTGAAGGGAGAGGAGTTAGGGAATTCTAGAAGAATTGTGGTCTCCTTATTGAATTAGCAATTTCCCACAGTGTTGCGTTGGCATCTTTGTCGTGAATTAGGTGACTGTGCCTGTCATATGTGGGTTAACCTCTGGCTTTGCTTTTCTGTTCATTATTAGATAAAAATGTCCTTGTTCCAACAAGACACTTTTTAAAATCCTACGGTTTCGGGGCGCCCGGGTGGCTTAGTCAGTAAAGCGTCTGACTTTCGCTTAGGTCATGATCTTGCAGTTCGTGGGTTCGAGCCCCGCATCGGGCTCTGTGCTGACTGCCAGCTTAGAGCCTGGAGCCTATTTCAGAGTTTGTGTCTCCCTCTTTCTCTGACCCTCCCTTGCTCACGCTGTCTCTCTCTCTCCTAGAAATAAATAAAAATATTTTTAAAAAATAAATAAATAAAATAAAATCCTACGGTTTTAAAATAAGCCTTCATATATGGTAGTACAAGTAATATAAATCCTTTGATTTTGTTCTTCTTGAAGTATTGTTTTTTCTTAGCAGTTTGCATTTTCAAATATTTTTGAATGGCCTATCAGTTCCACTAAAATACATGCTGGGATTTGAATCAGAACTGCATGAAATCTACAAACTATTCTGGGGAGAAGTCATCACAGTATTAAGTCATTCAACTCATGACTACCATATGTGCTTACATTTGTTTAGGTCTTTAATTCCTTTCTGTAAAATCATTTACAAGTTCCTTTAGTTCAAGGTTGTACTGTCCTCATGAAGTAATGGTGAGGGTGCTTTTACCTGGGGTATCATTTCCTTGGAAAGACTGCCAGCCTCGCCTAAGATCTACAACTGTAGTTTGAGTGGTATGTTCAGTGTTACAGAACCTCTGTAGAGGGCTCATTGAGTTTATCCTGTTTTCTCGGTCTGAAAGAGACTGCACTGATTTGACTTTTCTCATTGCTCACCTGAAACTTCTCTGAGACCTTAAACTACTGGACTGGTTAGCCAAAAACTTTATTCATAGTTAGGTAATTCAGTTACCTAAGGAGAAAGAGTTCCAGTGAATGAAATTCCCGGTTTCCATGGTTTCTACTTTTTGTTTGTTGAAAGTACTGGGTCAAGGTTAACTTTGCAACGTTGCATTCCATCTGGTCTCTAACTCAGGCATAAGCTGCAGAGGTATATATAGTTTCCTTTGAGTCGTTACTTGCTAGATTTCTTCTTAAAATAACCAAGGCTTTAATCTCAGGGCCTCTCTAGAGATTAGATTATTCTTTCTACTGAGAACAGACAGATCAAGTAGTGCGTTTCTTCTCTGTCCCTTGACCTTTCCTGGCCTCTTCTAATCATCCATTTTCAGAATTCTCTTACTTTCTTTCTACTCTTCTTTTTTTTTTTTTTTCATAAGAAGGGGTCATAAATTAACCTAGAGTGAGTGACACTTGGTCCCATCTGAAATTTGTCTCTAGGAGTTTCTCAAAGTTGCTTTCCTAGTTTCAAACACTATTAAAGATTCTTTCATCTTTCCATTATTCCACTGGTTATTTTGATGAAAACCTACAATGGAGAGCCAGCTCCCAGTGTTCACAGCTGCTCTGTACCCAGAAGTCAAGAAGGTCCTGTACTATACCATATTAATCTGTTCATTGCAAGTATTATCACCAAAAGTTATGAAACACTAGCTAAGCTACCATTTATTGAGTTCTTACTCATGTGCTCAAAACTGTGCTAGTGTATTACATTCATTTTTTTTCATGCAATTCTTACAAATAAACCTGTAAGACCAGAATAATTCTCTCCCTCTCCCTTTTTCATTTTATAAACTCACATAATAAACTCACAGTATATCCTCACATACTGGTTAACCGATTTGCCCAAGGTCACATGGCTATAGAAGGGCAGAAATAGATTTTGTACTGAAATCTTGCTGACTCTATTACCTCTCCTTCTATCCATGTTATGAGTTTAGGACTTTGGCCCACCTCCCTACCATTTTTCTCTGCCATTCACATTTTTTTTTTTAATTTACAGGTTGATGAACTATGGAATACCACTCCTTTCCCCCATGTCATTCCATTCTAGCACCATATCTATATTGATATTGACACATGAACTTTTTCTTCCAAGTCAAAGAAATAATAAACATGGCACAGGTCAAGAGCTTTATCCTCACTTCACTTTTTGGGTATTGTTTTTCTATCATAAATTTGATCATATAGAATGAGTTTTGTCATATTGATTTTAATTTTTTTACATTTATTTATTTTTGAGAGACACAGTGAGACAGAGTGAGAGCTGAGGAGGGGCAGAGAGAGAAGGAGACACAGAATCTGAAGCAGTCTCCAGGCTCTGAACGAGCGTTCAGCACAGAGCACAATATGAGGATCGACCATGAGACCATGACCCGAGCCAAAGTTGGACACTTAACCCACTAAGCCACCCAGATGCCTCTGTCATATTGGTTTTATAGTTTTGCTTTTTCTGTTCCAATTTATCTATCTTTAATTTTTCCATGCCTATGTCTTCTGTATTAATATCTGAAAATGGTAATGGTTTTGTTACTCTTCCAAGCTGTAGCTTTCACATTTTCCCTTCAGAAACCTCTTTTTATATTAGTTAACTTGCTTCATTCACTTTGGTGACTTAGGCAAACAAAACTTCACTTCTCTGGACCATTCTTTTCTCATAATTTAACATTTATTTCTTGCCTACCAAAATTTTGCTTAATCTCTAAATATTTTTGTCAAGTTTCCAAGCTTTTTATAAAATTGATGAGAAAAGCAAGGTTTTCTACTTTATATGTTATAAATTCTATTTCCTATGTGTTATGTAAATCTTATCAGTTCTACGTTTTTTGTTTGGGTAAGTACATTCCAGTCTGTTGAAAAGTTGAATAAAATAAGCACCTTTCAATTTGATCTCTCTTATAAACTATTTTTAAATACTTGGCTTCAGAAATTATGAAAGAATTTCCTTACTTCTGACCTTATCCCCTCCTTTCCCACATGTACTGGAAATCTCTTTCCATCACCATCCTCATTACATTACAGTGCACAAGAAAGAGTCTATATTCTTAAAACACCTTCTTTTCCTTTCTGCCTTGATAGCATGTTCATCCTTAGCTTTATTGAGATATAACTGACATATAACATTGTGTAAGTTTATTTTTTTAATGTTTACTTAGTTTTCAGAGAGAGAGAGAGACTGAGAGAGTGAGAGAGAGAGAGGCAGACAGACAGAGTGTGAGCAGGGGAGGGGCAGAGAGAGAGGGAGACACAGAATCTGAAGCAGGCACCAGGCTCTGAGCTATCAGCACAGAGTCCGACACAGGGCTCAAACTCACGGACCATGAAATCATGACCTGAGCCAAAATCATATGCTTAACTGACAGAGACTCTCAGGTGCCCCATTTATTTTTAATTTTTAATGTTTATTTAACGTTGTATAAGTTTAAATCTGACATGACTTCCCATTTTATTGCCAGGATGATAAAATTCCAAATGGATTCTATAGCTCTGACTCATCTTTCAAAAATAAGTCATGACTTACATACATCTCTTTTCCTACCATTCCCATAGTATCAGTGTGAATACTCCAGTTCCTTTTAATGTGTTAAGTGTCCTTTTTTTAATTAAAAAAATTTTTAATGTTCATTCATTTTTGATAGAGAGCAAGTGGGGAGGGGCAGAGAGAGAAGGAGACACAGAATCTGAGCCGTCAGCACAGAGCCTGACGTAGGGCTTGAGCTCACAAACCATGAGATCATGACCTGAGCTGAAGTTGGACATTTAACCGACTGACCCACCCAGGTGCCCCTAAGTGTTCTTCTTTGTAGTCAACTTTGTACATTGCTCTAAAATTGTGTCCAATATTTCTTCTCTTGGTGCCTTGTTCACATTCATTAAGGCAGTTATTCATAGTCTCCTTCCACAGAAAGCCCTGTTGAGACCTCTTCTCCACATAAGAATGTTTTCCATTCTTAAATTTTCTACACAGAAGATTTACTTGGCATGCCTCTGGCTGTCAGTTCTACCGGCTAAAACTCATCTCCGTCCCTAATGGAAACAACACAACAGATGTGTCCCCTCCTTGTCACTGTGCTAATGCCCTGTGCTTTTCAGTCCAAATCTCAGGTCTGCTTGCTACATTGACCATGTGCATCACTCATGTTACCTCCTTAAGTGACCTGTGTTCTTTCCTAAAGTCGTGTGATGCTGTCAGTTCTACTCCCCTCTTTTATTCTGATATGAGTTCCAAATTAAGTTCAATTTTTCCTTTATGGGACTTTATAAAATCAAACTCTTTACTTTTAGGAAATAGAATTATGAAAATATGGCTTATATTTTTCCAATATCAGAGTCAGTGCATTCATTCTGTAACTAGGCAATAGACAGGAGAAAACTTGGGTATCAAATTCTTATGCTAAAAAATGGATTTTAGTGTCTATGAATTGCCAGGAACACTTTGGCTATTGCAGAAATTAGTAACATGTAGTTCTTACCTTCCAATAGCCTACGGTCTAGTATGCTGGGAGAGACCAATGCAAATGGATCAGTTACACTATAGTGTGGTAAGTGGGAACACAATGTTGGTATGAGGTTGGCCAGGGAAGTTTAAAATGAATCACAAGGATGAATGAAGGTGAACTGGACAAAAATATGGGGAAGGTGATACAGACTGAGTGTATGCAAAGACACAGTGTTGAGAGAGAGACATGAGTATGGTTAAGGAATTGCAAATAATTTAGTGGGTCTTTAGGACAGAGGGTTAAGGCTTGGGTGGGGTAGGTGACCCTGAGATAATGAGAAAAGGGCAGTAAAATAAGGCCTGCAAAGGAGCCACCTGTTTTTATAAGTAAAATTGTATTGGAACACAGCCATGCCCATTCACTCACTTATTGTCTGTGGCTGCTTTCTTGTTATGATGACAGTGTTGGTAGTCATCACAGAGACCGTTTGGTCTGCAGAACAGAAAATCTTTACTATATGGTCCTTTACAAAACAAGTTTACGAACTTCTGCCATAAAGATGTGGAACAGAGCACAATGATCTTAGAAAGGCATATTAAAGAATCTCGACTTTATTTAGAGGAGCAATAGAAAGGCTGGTGAAAGATTTTAAGCAAGAGAATGACATGCTCATCAGATTTGTGTTTTAGGAAAATCACTTCGGCTACATATGGAGAATGGATTGGAGAGAGCAAGGTTGAAGGGAGCGGTACCAGTGAGAAATAGATTGCAATAATACAGATGGGTGAAGACTGGCTGGAACTTAGCATATGCCCACAACTGTGAGAGAAGATACTCATAGAAGAGAATAATAGGTAGCATTTTCTTTTCTTAGACTTTCCTTCTGTGACCTCTCCTCTTCTTTTGTTCTGCTTCCCTATGTCCTTCCCTGTTTTTCTCCAGACTTTTCCTCCAGTGTGATCAGTCTTTTTCCTTCAAACATCATATTCATATTTGAGACTATATCCCTTGTCAAAGTCAGGCAAGCAGAAATTTCAGGAATATACATGTTCAAACTTGTACAGTTGTGCTGTTGCTATTGTAGCTTGTCTGTCCCCAAATCTGAATGAGCCACTGACTTATGATCTTCCTCCTCTTATCTTAGTCTATCTACTTGGGCCACTGCAACCATTTCTGCAATCTCTCAATATTTCACTGCTCACCCAAAGGACCACTTTGCTCCTGTACCAGCATGTACCATTTACCATAAAGTCCAAACTTTTGAAGTTGGAAAGACTGTCCACATCATCCTAATTTTTATGTATAGAAAGACTGAAATTGAGATTAAACTTTGGGCAAGTTAAATTACTTGCCCAAAGTCATAGCAAATTAGTAGAAAATGAGGTTTCCTAATTCCTTACCTTGGGCTCTTTCTAGTTTACTACATCTAACAGTTGTAAGTTCCTATCACAAATTAGGAAAATAAAACAGCAGTTATCATTTCTGCTCTATGATATCAGCCAATTTGATCACTTGAAGGAAGTTTTTAAATGGCCATGTACCTATCCCCACTACTTGACTATAAATAGATAATTTTCTTAAGAAAATCTACTGACTAGGTCAATTGCTTCCTGAAGTAGAGCTCTAACTAAAAGTATCAGAAACCATCTGGAATCCAATTGTGAAATAATGGAGGAATTAATACCTGAGCTGGAAGTAGAAAAATTTTAGGTGATGTTTTAGCTTTGAAATATAAAAGTGTTATGGGATTTTATGACTTTCATTTGGTTTTCATTTCATATCATTGTGATATTTAAGTATCCAAATTCCTCAGATAAATCACTCACCTCAAGAGATGATGGTTTCATAACCCTTTTGTAAAACCTGCAAAAATGTCACACTTATTACCATCATTTCACATTGACTTTGATATTTTACCTCTACTGCAAAAGAGTCACACATGACACACTGAAGACAGATGCTATCATTTTGGTAGGACTGAGTTGAAAGAAAGATATAAGTGCTACTGAAAGGCTTGGTCTCTTATAGTCAGTTCCACAAGCAAGGTCCATATAGGACAACCACCAAGCCTTAAAAATATCAGGATTATCAAGGACTTAGTCACTGACAATAGACATCTAAGGGACTAGATCTTGTTGTCATCTTCTAAAGTAGTACTGTCCTATACGGAAGTCACTTGCCATGTGTACCTCATTATTTTCGGTTACTTAACATAAAGTTAAAAATTCAAAAAGACATGAGATAACAAGTGTTGGTTAGTATGTAGAGAAAAGGGGATACCTGTGCACTGTTGGTGGGAATTTAAATGGATTCAGTCACTATGGAAAACAGTATAGAGGTTCCTCAAAATATTAAAGCTATCCTATGATCCAGCAATCTCACTTCTGGGTATATATCCAAAGGAAATGAAATCATTATTTAAAAGAGATATCTGCACCCCATGTTCATTGCAGGATTATTTACAATAACCAAGACATGGAAACAACCTGCTTGGCCACTGACAGATGAATAAAGAAAATAGGGTATATATTTTAAAATGGAATATTATTAAGCCATGGCAAAGAAGAAAATCCTTACATTTGGGACAATATGAATGGACCTTAAGAGTATTATGCTAAGTGAAGTAAGTCAGACAAAGAAAGACAAATACTGTATTATTTCACTTATATGTGGAATTTTAAAAAACTCAAAGAAACAGAGAACATGTTGCTAGTTACAGAGGCTGGAGGTAATTAGGGGTGGGGAAATGGGTAAAGATGGCCAAAACATATGAATTTCCAGTTATAAAATAAATAAATTCTGGAGATTTAATGTACAGCATGATGACTATAGTTAATGATGTGTATTGCATATTTGAAAGTTGGTAAGAAAGTAGATCTTAAAAGTTTTCATCATAGGAAAAAAAACTATGTGGGGTAATGGATGTTAAATAAACTTACTGTGGTGATCATTTTGCAATATATACATGTATCATATTATATTGTACACATTTAACAAATGCAATGTTATATATCAATTGCATTTCAATAAAACTGGAAAAAATAAAACAAAATTTATTCCTAATCTCATAATTTTTTTCAGGAAATATTTCATTCTTTAGTTGCATTAGCAACATTTTAAATTGGGCAGTGTTATTCTATTGACTTGAGCCAAAATCAAGAGTCAAACATTCAACTGACTGAGCCACCCAGACATGCATCCCTAGAGCATTTTTATCATTGCAGAAAGTTCTTCTATTGGACAGTATTGTTACATAGAAAGGCAGGATAGAGACATGAAATGAACCACTGGGCATGGAGGGAAACTATTAATGGATGGAAACCATTAACAGACTTGGTCATAGCACAAGGAATGAACCAACGCAGTGTGTCACAGTGGCTAGAAAAGAGACATGAATTCTAGTAGAATTAGAAGAGTAACTAGTCCATTAGACTAATTAGAACACAAGTTCTAGTCCATTAGAACCTGTGTGGTTTGAACAAGCTGATTAACCTCTCTTGCTTGTTTTTCTCCTTTAAAATGGGCACCAATTAGTATTACTTTTCTAAATAGTTGTTTTGAGGATTAAATGAGACCTTGTATGCAAAGGGCTTAGCACAATGCCTGGCATCAGTGCTCAAGAAATTATAGTGTTCTGAAGATGAGATCATTTTATCAAATAACTATTTAATGCTGATATCTTTCCATCTAGTAGCCTACAGCTAGATAGTCTCAACTTCAGAATTGAGAAAAAAAAACCCTATCTCAGACCCTTGTAATCTCGAATTTTTTTTTAAGTGGGATGATTATTGAAAGAGAGGTCAAGAAAAACATAGTTGATGAGCCCAGTACCAGAAAGGATCTCCATCAGTTGCAGGCAACAGAATGCCCAAATACCCTGTGATTTAAAATAGTAAGAGATTTGTCAAGGAAATTATTCAGCTATCTGCCCCAACATCTCTAGTGTATGGTTTTCATCCTCACAGTTTCAATATGTCAGTTTCTCTTCCAGGCATCATGTCTGTATTCCTAGAAGGATAAAAAATAAGCCTCAACTTTTTACTTGCAATCACACACATCTTCTGCAACACACATCTTCTGCAACATATCACTGACCAGAAGAACTCTATGCCACCTCTAATAGTAAGAAAAGTAAGGAAGAGAGATTTGGTTTGTTTGCCTCAAAATGAGCCACATGAAGTTGCCAATATTTCATCATTTTCAACTGACAAAGAAACAGTTTCATATTGTTCAGCCTAAGAGTTGGACACATTGCCACCCCCAACAAAATTGGGATTCTGTTGGAAAGAAAGGAGAGTGTAGATATTGGGCAGGCAACAGACAGTGTCTGCCACTAGCTCCCACCTTACACGAGGTCAAGTGTGAGTCTTGCAGCCCCTGATGGCAGTTGTTACATCGTCTCTGAGAGAAAGGACTAAAAGTTACTCAACTGAGAGATGCAGAGCTGGGATGGAAAGCTAGACCTTCTGTCTCAAAGTCCATATGTATCCCATCATATTCTCAAGGGCAAAAGCAAAAATGAGAAAAGCTATAAACAACACAAAATTGAAAAAGATCAAAAGGTTTGATCATGACAGAGTATGTGTTGCACAACACTGTTTAAATCAGCTACAGATGCAGGGTTCTTTTATCAGAGGTATCAGTCACAACTGGGATGAAACAAGATTGCACATAAATGGTGGGAAAATACATTGGCTCATTCTGTTAGAATTTAATTCAATTTCCAGTCCTGCGTCCTTCCCTTGGGGGAAATGCTTACCCGGCTTGATACTAAATAACTAGGCAAGATGAGCTTGTTTAAAGACAATTATTAGAAGAGAAGGTGGTGTCAGATTTTCATGTTTGCTTTGCTTTTTGTTTTGTTTTCATTTTTTTTTTTTACAAAGTAGGAAAATTGTTAAAGAAAACAAATCCACAGAATTAAAAATGCCTTGTCTAAATAATATAAAGCTACTCCCTCTATCTGAATTATTGAATTTCATGGTTCACCTCTCAGAAGACATATTTTTCTACTTTCATGGTTTTATTATTATATGTAGATAATTTCCCAGTTTTTTCTCTCTTTTTTGAGATCCCACCCTGTGTATTCAGCTGCCTATTGAACATCTTACCTGAATGTCTCACAGGGCCCCTCTGTGTTCAACATATCCAAAACCAACTTTATGATCTTTCTTCTAAACAAACAAAACATCTTGGCCCTCTTCTAGTGTATTACTTCTAATAATTGACAAAATGAATTAAAGCTGCTGAGACCCAAAGCCAGGAAGTCATCCTTGATTCTTCCATTTCTTCATCCCTTTCATCTACAATCAATTCCCTGAAGCTTCACAAAACACCACTTCTTAAACATTTCCCAGAAAAAGGAACCCTCTTGCACTGTTGGTAGGAATGCAAACTGGTGCAGCCAGCCACTCAGGAAAACAGTATGGAGGTTCCTCAAAAAATTAAAAATAAAACTAACCTATAATTTAGCAATCACACCACTGGGTGTTTACCCAAAGAATACAAAAATACTAATTCAAAGGACGCATACACCCTGATGCTTACAGCAGCATTATTTATAATAGTCAAGATATGGAAGCAGCCCAAGTGTCCATCAATAGATGAATGGATAAAGAAGATGTGGTATATATACACAATGGAATATTATTCAGCCATAAAAGAGGATGAAATCCTGCCATTTGCAACATGGATGGAACTAGAGAGTATAATGCTAAGTGAAATAAGTCAGTCAGAAAAACACAAAAACCACATGATTTCATTCATATGTGGAATTTAAGAAACAAGACAAATGAGCAAAGGGAAAGAGAGAATGAGAGAGAGAGAGAGAAACAAAGAAATTGACTCTTAACTATAGAGAACAAATAGATGGTTACCAGAGGTTGTGGATGTGAGAGATGGGTGAAATAGGTGATGGGGATTAAGGAGTGCACTTTTTGTGATGAGCACCAAGTGATTAAAATAAAAACTTAAAAAAAACCATTTGTAGACCCATTCAATAAATTTACAATGTCCCAAAGTTATCTCCACTAAAAGAAAATTTTGTAAAGTTTTCTTTTAACTAAAGGAAGACACATTTATAAGTTGAAGCAAAGATGGCCTGCATGGGAATGAAGTCATCTAGCTTCATCAATAATGAATCATCATCATGGAAACCACTTTAGGACCCATGGCTGTCTCCAGACCAAGAACAACCCCATTGCTTGGGTACTGGAACTGAGCGGTGTATGTGTTGACGAATTAAATGCAGCCTCATTTCTTTCAAGAGAAACGTCAAGAGGACATTATGTTAGTCTTGTCACTACTACATTCCTAGCATCTGGAGGGTACCTGGAACATAGCAGACATTCAGTAAATATTTACTGGGAGTTGGGGAGTTGTAAAATGAGTAAGAAGAGGAGAAATTGTCATTTTAATTCTTAATATTGGAACATTTTTAATGATCATTCTAGTTTCTCACAAAAAGATTCTTTTTGGGACACTTAGAATTGCCCCCAGATAAGAGTTACTTGGGTAATTCTAGCCTTACTGAGACCTGGAATCCACTTATTGGTTCACCTTTCTGCTGTTATAACCTGGGAATATGTATTATATAGTTCTCAAAATTCCAGTATACAGTGGGGAGAAACCAGG
Organism: Crocuta crocuta; assembly: GCF_008692635.1. Classification (NCBI taxonomy): domain Eukaryota; kingdom Metazoa; phylum Chordata; class Mammalia; order Carnivora; family Hyaenidae; genus Crocuta; species Crocuta crocuta. Next base: position 2,113,980 of record NW_027529669.1, read on the forward strand.
CTTTGGAATGTCTGGTTTATCATTTACTAGTTTTGTAACTTTCTTCAATTTACTTGATCCCTCTGTGCATCAGTTATTTCATCTGAAAAGTGGGGGCAACAAAGAGATACCTTGTGGAATGGTTAGTATATAATTCGGTGAGGTGGTATGAAGGAAGCACTGAGAAGGATTCACAATACAGAGCACATGTTCAGTTACTGGTATCATGCCTCTGCACTGCCTACTATATGTGTAGTCCTGACACCTCATAACTGTCAGGCTTATCCAGGGCTCCTGAAAGTGTCTGGAAGTCACCCACCCTCCACGAATCCACCACAAAGATCTCAATAAATAATTCATTCTTCTACTCAGGTTGTGGCCAGGCAGGATGGGAATATGTCTGTGGCTCTGAATGGGTGGTTCTATGATACCATGGCCAGTATCAAAAGTGCCCTGTTGTGAAGGTAGTCAAAACAATCACAAGCTTTTATGTTTGTTCTCCATGATCTCTCTATCACTGAGCACATTCATTAATTTATTCATTGGATACATATTTACTGAGCTCCTTAATATGTGCTAGCAGTGTCAAGACCTTGGAGCTGGTGATGAATAAGATAGGCAGAGTGCTCTCAAGAGGTTTGCAGTAGAGGCAGGAGAATAGAAAGATGAATAATGAGTTTTAAAATAGTTATATGTGCAATGGAGAAATTAAAACTGAGATATGAAATAGTGAGTAATTGGGGGAGGAGGAGGCAAAAGAAGCAAGGAGGCCACTTTGGAAGCCTTACAATAGGCTGGGTTTGAGATGACTTAAAGTAGAGTGGTATGTTTGGAGATGGGGAAATGGATGCTTTGAGGATCTATGTTTGAAGTAGAGTTGAAGAGACATGCTGGCATAATAGATGTGAAGGGTTGATGGAAACAAAAACCAAGGACAATGCCTGGCTCTTTAGCTTGGGCAACTGGATAGTTGAGGTGAGAGATGGAAGAGGGTACAAATTGAGGCAGACAGTGATAAGGAGTTCTGTCTTCACTATACAAATTTGAGATACCTATTAGACATCCAAGAGGAGTTGTGTACTCAGCAAGTGAAGATACAATTTCAATCCTCAAGGTAGAGATGAGGACTAGAAATATCAATGTGGGAATCACTGGGTGGATAAGCCATGAAAATGAATGAGATCTCCTAGACACTGAATATAGACAGGGGAGACAGAAGACCCTTGGCCATGCTCAGAGGCATGGCAGCATTCAGAGAGCAAGCAGTGAGGAGTAGCTGGAAAAAGAGATTGAAGAGAAACAACCAGTGACATAAGAGGTGTGCTACCACAGAAGACAAGGAAAAAGAGGTTTCTAAGCAAGAAGGAGAGAGAAACTGAATTGAAAGCTGATCAGAGGTGGAATAAAATGATGATGGAGAAGTGACCATTGGACAAAGCAACAGGATTATATGACTTTGACAAAGTCACATCAGTTGAGTCACAGGGGGAAAACTGGCTGTGGTGCTAAAAGGAATGAAGTAGGGATTAATAACTGAGCAGTTTTCCTGTGAAATGGAATAATAATTGAAGAGGATGTGAAAGAAGAAAATGACATTCTGTTTTAAAATGGGAGGCACAATGTGTGTCCACTGACAGGAATGGTCCACGAGAGAGAAAAATTGATAAGATGGGATGTGAAGTACATGGGAATTCTGTAATTATCTTCCTAATTATCTAAAATTATAATTTTTTGAGAAAAAATTTTGTATTATTTATTTTGAGAGAAAGGAGGTGAGAAGGAGCTGAAATCAAGAGCCAGACACAACCAACAGAGCCACCCAGGTGCCCCTAAAATAAAAAGTTTAATGATGAAGCAGAAGAAAGAAAACTTTCAAGAACAAGATCCTTGAAGGGAGGCTGATATCCAAACCCTGAGTGGAGGAGGGGTTGTGTTGGCTGCCAGGGAATATCATTCATTTATTAGTGAATAACTGAATGGATTTTCTTTCATTTTAGGGTTCACAAAACTTACATGCATTCACTCACTTTCATCATTATAACCTTGGGAGGCTATTATGTTACTTTTTATAAAATAAGAAAATGGAGGCTTGGACAGGTAAGGCTCTGGATGAGAACACCATTCCCCATCTGCCAGAGGAATTTGAAAGGCAAAGGTCAGATTTTTCACAGCACCTGTTTGCTTGGTAAGGGGATGAACTTGTTGGCTTTGTCAGGTTTAATGCAAGTAAAGCATCCCACTGGTGTTTAATGTTGGGTCTTAGTTTCCTCAGCTGCAGAGTAAAAGAATACAACAAAACACATTTAACACTGTTTGGATCTAGAATTCTCTGATTCTTAACTCTGTTGAATAGTTTCTTGTGACAAAAAGTGTCTTCGTGACTGCCGTGAAGACAAAAGTGTGGGTGTCAGAGAGAGGGATCTGAGTCTCCATCACACATTGTTCACTACACGTTGCTTGGAGGGTATGTTTACAGCAACATACACTGTGTTGGAATCTTCCACGTTGCTCTACAAGAAGGTGTTGACAGCATCATCTTTGCTCTTCTGCATGTGTTCAGTGGTTGTGAATAAAGTTGCAACAATGCTGAGTCAGCCTCCTTTCGCTCTTCCCTGGGAACCTCATGAGGAATAAATCAAAACTGCACATCTACAAATGACATTGTTCTAGGCAGCCACACACAAGTTCTCTTAGTTATCCAATCGCATTTTTTCTTTTTTTAAAAATTTTTAATGTTTTATTTATTTCCGAGAGAGAGAGAGCAGGGGAGGGTCAGAGAGAGAGAGACACACACAGATTCTGAAACAGGCTCCAGGTTCTGAGCTGGCTCTCAGCACAGAGCCCGAAGCAGGGATCAAACCCATGAACTGCAAGATCATGACCTGAGCTGAAGTTGGACGCTTAACCGCCTGAGCCACCCAGTCTCCCCAATTATCCAATCACGTTTTTTTTCAAACCTTTATCCAGTTTCTGCTCCTACTATGAGTCTGAAAATCTGAGAAATTTGGGAGCACCCTCTCCCTCAGATGAAAATTATATTTCTAAAACATTTTAGGTTCATACCTGTCAGACAACACAATTCCTTTATTAATTCGAGTTAATTCAGTAAGCATGCATTGAGAATGTTACTAACATACTAGGTCTCATGCTAGACATTGGGAATAGAAAGTTGTAGGAGACATAATCATGGAACTCAAAAGACTCTACCTGTCAGGCTAGTTTAAAGATTCATTGTTATATGTAAGAATGGTAGCAATATTATGCCTAATAGTCTCCCAAGTTGGGAATATCAGTGCAAAATGAGGGGTGAGGGTGTTAGGCAAGTGTGGGATGGAGGAACAGATTATTCTCACCTCAGCATATTGCATTTGTGGTGACTGAGAAATATCCAGTTAAAGATGTTGAGAATATGTGTGTGAAGTTTGAAAGGGAGATGAGAGCTAGAGGGAGGTGATCCTCTATGTTCAAATAGTTTGTTTAGCATAATTTCATTTATCCTTCTATAAAGACATTATGTCTGTTTCCACTTTAAACTTTAAAGTCCTTAAAGCCAGATGCCTTGTCTTCATTGTATCCCCAGTGCCTAGCACAGAAAAGTTCCTCAATGAATGATTGTTGAATTTATGAATGGTTATTGAACTTTGAGAATCATGGGCTGAGAACATTTACAGAAGTCACAAAAGGAGTGAGATTGTTCACAATGACTGAGGAGAAGGCTAGGAAGGAACCTCTCAGGAAGAGGAAGAGAGTCACATAAAGAAGATAGAAATAAGAGGAGAGTCAGAAAAGAATGTTTTCTGAGTTTCAAAACAGAGGATTTTAAAGGAGGAGATTGTGGGTAGTATCAGTGCCTTTGTGATCAAATGGGATGAAGACCGAACCCATTGATTTTGGCATTTGTAAGTTAGGAAGTCATTGATGACTTGAGCAAGAACAATTATTATGAAGATAACTTTAGTGAATTCAAAAATGATGCAGATAAGGAACTACATATAATGAAAGTATGTCACCTACTAATCTTGCATGTCATAGAAATGTAAAAAATTAATAGCTAGAATGACAAACTATATTAAAGGAAGCTTTTAGGAAATCATAATTAAATATATTCATAAGTTGAGGGAAGGAGCCAATGAGATTAAAGGAAGGTGAAGATATAAGAAGGGAAGTCGGTAGAACAGTTTTAAATGTCTATACTTTTAGGATTTGTAGAAAGTATATCATTTTATTATTCATATCTACTAGCCATTTAATATTTTTCTAGAAATCTTGTTTTGATATTTTTGGGCTCAAATGCACCAAAATATTTGAGCTACTAAATCACAATATCCAGGGTCACTGAGATATCTTTTCATGTCATGTTTTTGGATAAAGCCAATTACTCCATAGACTTTAATGAGACTCACTGCTAAAGAAAACATTTCTCACTATGGCATCACCCTTTTTCTTGTTTTTTGAAGCAATAAGAGACTCCCAAGGATATGCTGCCAATATAATCATCATTGAACCCTGTTTCAACACCATCACAAATAGTGACTCATGTTATTGCTTACATCACCCAGCAAAAGAGCATGTCCATTGGGTTTTTAAATTATTAATGTCAGTGATTTTTAATACTATTAGAAATAATTTTTTTTGCACTAGGATCATGACTGACTTCACATAGGTCTCTGTTACTTCTTAAACCTTATGTTTCACCATTTGCCTGTAAGTTTATTCCATAATATTTATTTATGTTTATTTCTTTTGAGAGAGAGCCAAGCCAGGGAAGGGCAGAGGGAGAGGGAGAGAATCTCAAGTAGGCTCCATGCTGTCAGTGAAAAGCCTAACACGGGGCTCAATCTCATGACCATGAGATCATGACCTGAGCCAAAATCAAGAGTGCAGACATGTAACCGACTGAGCCACACAGGTGTTCCTATTCCTCAAGATTTTCAAGGAATTGGCTAATTGTAGCCAATTTTTATACACTGCTAAACTTTTCCAGAATGTGTCTTAAATTTGGTTTTGTAGATATTTAGCTTAAAACAAAAGAACATATGAATGTTTTGTGATAGTGCACTGAATAATATCAAAAGCATATCTAATTCGTACTACCATGATAATTATTTTTATAAGTGATTTTGGGTTCCCCTTTTATGACCCAGGACAAGTTAGTAATGTAAGGTCAAAATATTATTTGGGGTTGACCTAATTGGATTTGTTTTGCATTTCTCTTTCTTCTGGGTAATAAGGTTGTTTTCCAACAATATTTTATTTTGTTGACTCAAAAGTAAACCACGTTAAGCTTTTTACCACTTTAATCTGTATCAGATATTAGATCGTATTTGAAATGAAGAGACTGTTTTCTTCAACAGAATAAGGTTTTGTTCATTTTGTTTCAAGTTTGGGAAAATAATAAGCATGTACTCTCCCACTCTCAATATTTAGTGAATATGTTCATTGCTTAATTCTTTAAATCCTGAAGTGCCTGGGTGACTCAGTTGGTTAAGCGTCCAACTCTTGATTTTGGCTCTGGTCAGGATCTCATAGGTCATGGGTCTGAGCTCTGCATCAGGCTCCAGGCTGTTAGTGAAGAGCTTGCTTGGGATTCTCTCTCTCTCTCTCTCTCTCTCTCTGTGTGTGTGTGTGTGTGTGTGTGTGTGTGCGCCGTCGCGTGCCCCACCACCCGCTCTCTCTTTTTCTCTCTCAAAATAAATAAACTTAAAAAAAAAAACCTTTTAATTCTGAATTGGAACATAAATTCTTCTGGAACGAAAGTACAGTGGGTTTCAGAAGAGCTTTTAGCCAATTTAGGATATCAGAACTGGGCTTCTCATAACCAGTCTGTGGAATACTATCCCTGTTTAATTTTAGGTAGTAAACTCAATCTAGAACCTTTCCTTCAGCTGAAGAGACCACTGAGCTGTTAAAGAACAAAGGTACTAAAGATGAAATTTCAGTGAACCAGAAATTGAAACCCTTGAAACAATAATATAATCAACCCGCACTCTTGGTTATACTTCAGAATAATGAGATCTGTCTTTGCTGCACAAAAGTCTGCTGTTAAATGTCAGTCTTTCTAACATCAACAGGAAAGTCTACTTCCATGGTGTTTACAAGTCTAGCTTTGGAAAATCTGGTCCTAATCCCAGACTAACTTCCTCTGTGATAATAGCTAACATAACAGTACAACACAGTGACCTTATTAATGGAACCCTTATTTCCATCATATACCCAGCTGCCTCCCTTAGAGGGGCTTCTATTTATGCTGATGCCAGAGGCTCTGCCTCTGGGGACCCAAATCAATCTATGTGGCTTCCCTTCCCAGATGAAGTGATAAATTATAGTCTGGGCCCAAACTCCTCATTCTCCAGTCTGCACTGCACCTGGAAAATATTGAAATAATTTTATTCTGATGAAACCACTGGATTCAGGAGCTGAACAAGTTGCTATGGAGAGAGATAAGGAAGATTAAGCAAGCCAGCTAGACTGATCCTTGCCTCTCTATCTTGGAAGCAAGGGTTTGTGGTAAACATGAAGAGACAATGAATTGTGATAGAGGAGGTATCCTTGAGAATGTGCTTCCCTTTGCATACTCTACAAACTTTTTCAGAGCATTAACTGGAGGAAAAGCTGGAGGGAAGTTTTCTTGTCTAATTTTCTCACAACACTGTAAATTTCTTACATAAGAACTGTTACATTTCCTCAATTGCTAATACAACTCTTGGCCAATAACAGGTGCCCACTATACACTTATCTGAAGAATGAATGACTCCTTTAAGGAGAAGTTCAGGACATTAAAATGCTGGATACTTTCTAGACTTCAAGAAAGTTTTCAAATTTAGTATCATTTGTGTATAAAATTTCTGGTTCCTGTATAACATCACTAGAACATATGTACAGCTCATTGCGGAGTTAGTTTGGTACTAGAAATTATACATTTCTAGCTTTATCATCAGAGGATAATAAAAATACAACTTCTCGGGGTGCATGAGTGGCTCAGTCAGTTGAACATCTGACTCTTGATTTCAGCTCAGTTCATTATCTCACAGTTCATAGGATAAAGCCCCAAATCCAACTTTGCACTGAAAGCACAGAGCCTGCTTGAGATTCTCTCTGTTTCTGTCTCTCTCTCTTTCTTTCTCTGCTTCCCCCACTTGTGCATGCTCTCTCTCTTTCTCAAAATAAAAAAATAAACTTTTAAAAATGTATCTTCTCATTCCAGGAAATGCTTTTCCAGGTTCAAATATATTCCCAGGGGTTATGACCTACGTCTGAAGAAACTGATAGAAAGAGCAGCACAAGACTGACTGTGATGGCTAATTTTATGTGTCAACTTGAAGGGTACTTGGGGAATGAGATTAACATTTGATTCAGTGGACTTCAAATAAAACAGATTGCTCTTCTTCCATAATATGAGTGGGCTTCATCCCATCTCTTGAAGGCCTTCATATGCAAAGGACTGACCTCCTCAAAGCAAGAAGGAATTCTTCAGCAGAGGGCTTTCAGACTTTAACTGCATCATTGACTCTTTCTTGGATCTTTCAACCTACTCTGACTTTCTGACTTTGGATTTACCAGACTCTATCATAGCATGAACCAATTCCTTAAAATAAATCTACACACACACACACACACACACACACACACATTCTATTGATTCTGGTGCTCTGGAGAGCCCTGACTAATACACTGAACAACAGGCATAGTAAATCTATCATCCAACCACCTTGTAGTCTATCTCCCCTTTAGACTACTATGTAGGAAGAGTCACCATGCTTTTCATTTGCACAATGCTCTCATTTCTTTATTGATTGTAGAGTCAGATTAAACAAGAGAGTCCTCATGGCCATGCCATTTAAACCAAGCAGTGGACTAGGTCTCAGGAGACCTTGGTCCCAATTACGGCTCTGTCTCATGCTGTCTGTCATATTTGCCCACCTGTGCCTCAGTTTCCTCTCTACACAGGAAGGGGTGTTCTTAACCTGGAGACCCTGGCTGGGCCTCAGGACATCTGTGAGCCTCCTACAATTTTATGCAAACATATATGTGCTTATATTTATGAATATGTTTTGTATCTTTCAATAGTTTCAACCAGGCCGGTGACCTTCAAAAAAGCTCCAGTCCTCTAGACTTTTAATGGTCATGATTCGTCCCAGTTCTGAATTAACCTAATACTCTATCAGCTGCAGATGTTTTGTAGCCTTCCTTGAAAAAACCATTTAGTGTTTTGGGAGATCATGAAGACCCTGAACATTCAAGGAGTTTCTGTGTTTTTCTAACCTATGAGTTTAAAGAAAGGCAGTGGGGGGGGGGGGGGTNTTTGAAAGAGATCCATTGTTTCAAATTTCAATAACAAGTTGCAAGGGTGCTAAACATTGTGGTTTCTGAGAAAAGGAAATGAGATCTGAGGAAAGATAAGATACTTTCTGGTGTGTGCCCACTTTCCATTGTTGACACTTTTGTTTGACTATGTACATTTATTGCTCTTACTGTTTAGACGTGCTTTACATATCTTTACTTACTCTTAAAAATTAGTCAACTAAAAACGGTAAAAAATTTTGAAAGATTTGCATAGTCATAGTATATCAAGTAAAAAAAGAGTTAAAAACTAATAGTATGATCATATTTTGAATAAAACACATGTCCATAAATCTACTTGTGTGCACTATGCAATTGGTACCTCTAACTGTGAAACTAGGGGAGAAGAGTAATTTGGCTTTTGACCACTTTTACATTTTTTGAATTGTTATAACATATACATTTCACTTTTATTTTCAAATAACTAAAAATGTAAAACATGAATGCATCTGTTATATATATGTGTGTGTCTATTTTAATTTAAATGAGATTAGATTTTTATACATGTATTTGTATTGAATATCATATGGAAATATGAACTCTGTGTCATTTAAATAGCCGATGACTTGAGTGGTAGGTAAAACTAATATGAAGATTTGGAGAAATTGTAGGCACACATTTACAAGGCACTCTGATGAGAGAAGTAGGGCAGCTGAAAGAAAGAAAGAAAAGGTTAGAGATGTATTGTCTCCTAGGCCCAATGCATTGAAAGGAAAACTTTAGGTCTGGGAATGTGGGGGTGCATAACCCAGAGAGACTGCCAAGTCAAGAATGATTGTTCTTGCAGAGTGTAGCCTGTGTTGCATGGACATGGCATCATGAAGTTGAAAGACATCTAGGAAGACACTTGTTTGTCTGTGATAGCTGGAGGGGGGGTGAGGTACAGGGAGAGAGCATGAGACAGACTTCCAGCTTGAGAGGAGGAGAAGGTTACTGCAGGGGTGATAAACAGGGTAAAACAGGAAGCTGAGGCAGAGAGGACAGTGAAAAACTCTGTGGCAACTAGAGCTGAGGTGAGCAATAGGTCTAGGCATGTCATTACTCATAAGGGCAGTTATAGCCTGATATTTCCACACACTGTAGTAAAGTTGCAATTTGACCATCTGGCCCAGGACACATCAAGGAGGAGTTACTCAGAGGCAGGGTGATGTTCCCAGAAGCATCATCTTTGAAGAATAAATCCTTAAAGGTATGGGTGACAGCGATGGCAGGAAGTCATTCAAAGAACAGCAAGAGGGATCAAAGAATGTGGTGGGGGGGGCGATCTCTTTGCAGCCCCAGTGTTCCCAGCATTGGTTTTTCTAATAATTGACATTCTCGTACACATTACTGCTCAAAGATATTATCCACTTCAATTTTCCATTTTATACTATAAATTATGTACCTTAGGATCACTCACTAGAATTTCCGAACAGAGGACCCAAGTTAGAACATTTAGGTCTAACCTACTTCCCCATTCCTGAAGTTCAAAGCAAGGCAAACATACCAGAAAGTTGCAGCTTCAGATGGTATCTCGTTTCTAACACTGGTCCAAAGCACCCAGTCATATTAAGTAACTTAGCCTTGTTTTCCCATCTATGAATGAAAAGCAGGTTTTGCTGGCATAAGTCACAAGGTTTTGGGAAAGTCATATTATCACAAAGCATTCAGAGAGAAATGGGAAGACAATCCCATTCCATCCCAAAGATTTCCAGGCATAATGACAAGGATGATGGCTATCTGTATTAATCTCCTTCTGTAGTAATTTATGAAGAGTTTAATTTATAAAGGACTATAGTAGTGTGAGTACCAGAGGTGTCTCTTGCCAGTGTGGTCGGGGTATCATCAACTAAATAGTTTGGAATTGAGATACTTTAGAAAGAAGAGACTAGACTGGCTCATTTTACTGTGGAGAGTATCAGAAGCACCATCTGTTTTCTATCTTCATTCACTTTTTCAAAGAACCTTCTTCAGTAGAAACAACAATGCATTTCCTAGTACAAGACACTTGCATGAATGTTTCATTCTATTTTCCCCAAATGGGAATCATCTCTGAGCCCCATTCTTTCCCCTACAGCTCCTGGCAGCTCCTCACCATAGAAACGGAACAAAGGAGAGGGCTGACCCCCCTCATGTAGGTCTGGTTCATGCCAGGGCAATGGGCGCATCTGTAATAATGAGCAGGGATAAAAACCAAGTCTGATGACAATGAAACAAATCAACTAACAGCGATTCTTTTCCCCAAATGGATTTTTGAATTTGGTTTTCCATTCCCAGGGGCTTTACTGGCCATAGAACAGAGAGGCTGATGTGGTTTCATTTCTCTCCTATGAAGGAACTTACCAATCAAGACCAGAGCTGTGGCCTGGGGGAGCAGAGTAGGTGGTGAAAGAGCATTCTCAGCAGAATGAGGGAGGGTTATCTTTGATCTGCTTGCATGGCCCACCCCTGGGATGACCCCACGTTTAGTAAACACTGGTTATATTCCCATCACAGAGCCAGCTTTGGGGACTGTCAGATATCTTGTGGTAACACTAGAATTTCGTTTCTGTAAAACTTGAAGAGAGCAAGTCTTGGGAGAATCCAAAGATCTCAGTAGATCTAAAACAATCCCGATAGAGAGTGTAGCTTATTTGAGCTTGGTTCCCAAACATGTTCAGAAGCCCATATTGAGAAATACTCATCTTTTCGTTTCTTTTCCAGTAAACATTGAGTTTTCAACCTCTAAATCTTCTGCAATTTCTAAAAAGAAGATGTCCCCACACAGCCCCCCACACACACACCCCCAACCCCCGCCAGCACACACTGGAAAGAAAAAGAGCTCAACATTTCCTGGACTAGTGGGTGGTGTAAGAAACACCAGTAAGAGCTACTGAGGCAGGAGCCAGAGACCATAGCTGACTGGGAAGACTGACAGGGTGGAGCCAGCCAGCCATTGCCCTGGGGTCAGATTCAAACAGGAATTGCTCCCCTTTCTCTGCTTGAAATTTTTCTCAAGGGTAGTTTACATTATATACCTGCCAATTTATCAAAGAAAATAACAGTTGTTATGGGAGGAAAAGCCTACGGTCTTATGGCAATGCCATAAAAAGAGACCAAAAAATTAAAGTACTAGAAAAGCCCTTTGAGTCCAGCATCTTAATTTTTGCAGACAGAACTCTGAGGCACAGAGAGGGAAGGTACACTGCCCTAGGACTCACAAATAGAAGGCAGGATTAGATCACAGGTTGTCTGTTTCTCTCCAGGCTCCACCCCCTGTGCCTTCTTAGAACCCACTCTAGTGACCCCTAGTGGGTCTCCCCAATTGTTTCTGCATCCATGTCTCACTCTGGAAGCTTGCCCAGCTTCTCCGTGGGGTGATGAGTTGATAGTGGGGTTGCTACAGGAAATGTCACAGGACTCAGACTTATGAACCCCAAAGGAATTCACTCTTTCCTCTCAGTCATAAAGAACCACTGGACCCCGATCAAGAAGGAAGCATAAGTCAGGGCACCTGGGTGGCTCAGTAGGTGAATCATCTGACTTTGGCTCAGGTCATATCTTGAGGTTTGGGAGTTTGAGCCCCATATCATCTCTGTGTTGACAGCCCAGAGCCTGGAGCCTGCTCGGATTCTGTGTCTCCGTCTCTTTCTACCCCTCCTCTGCTCATGCTTTGTCTCTGTCTGTTTCTCTCAAAAATAAATAAACATTTAAAAAAATTAAGAAGGAAGCAAAAGTCTAGATTAAACAATTTTGTGCCAACCTCTACTAAAGTTCAATTCTAAGAGGCTCAACAGCAAAAGCAAGGGGACAAGAGAAAGAAAGGAAGGAGAAGAAAAGTAGATGGGAGAGAGAAGGAAGAATGGTAAGTGGAGATAAGAAGAAGGAGAATAGAGGAGAAAACACAAAGGGAAGGAAGGGATGGAACAGGGATTATTAAATAAGAAATAGAATTGAGTGTATCTTTTTGTTCTTGGATCAGGAACTCCAAAGCTGAGAATCATGTGAAATCTGCTGTGTGCTCCAAGAAGCAGAGATGGATTCTGCGTTCACTGTATCTAGGGATCCTATTTGCATCCTGAGCAGTCAAGAGGGACAAATCCTTGCCATCTGAAAGCTGAGAAGGGGTGGAGGGGGTGTCCTCACGTCCTACCCTTTAACAGACTCCTTTCTGGACACTCCATTGATTCTACTAAGGGTACTTCCTGGTCCTGCTCCAAACCCTTTAGATATGCACTTGGAGAAAACACTGAAGCCATGGATTTCCTTCAGCAACTTTTAGTCAGAAACTCCACCAGGGAGCCTCTAAGCCTCTTAAGCAGATGTGTATGTTAACGTCCTTTGTACAGCCAGAAGCTACCGCTAGCTTTGCTTTGCTGAAGTCTGTGGGTGCCTTTGATCTCCAAATGGCTTCCAGATCCTGTGTGAGTGCTGTGAGTGGCAACATTCAATAGAAATGCCTGTGGTTGCATGGACAGGAATTGCTCCAGAGGCTTAAATAGCTGTCGTTCTCCCTGATTTTTACCACTGTTTACCCTCTGGCTCCAGAATACCCTGTGCTAGTGGGCAGAGATGCCAGCTGGAGATCCTGACCACCTCTAGATTCTGACACATCCGTGAAAGTTGGGCAGACTCCCGGTCAGCGCCCACCATGAATCTATGTGCTTGAGGGTCTGAGAGGAACCCTGGGAAAGAAGACAGACGCGCTTTACCAGAAACAAAGTCCTAGTGTCCAAAGGGGCTGGGTTTATGAGTACAGCTTCATGTCTATAATTTGGATGCATTCCCTGTGAAGAGGGATTCTACGAATAGTAAAACAAAACAAAACTGAAAGGTCTGTTTATACTAAAAACTGCTTTGGTAGGCCTCTGACAAACTATAAAATACAGGGGAGGGAGGCATTCCTCCCACAGTGAGAACACAGATGGGAAGGCTGTGTGCAAGGTCCCAATATTAAGGTCTTAATACTGGGCCTAAAATTAAATTCTAATATTATGTGCTGCCTTAACATCTGGCAAAATTGGGAGTATTGCTGCCTACCCATTTTGGGTCTAAAGGTTTATTTGGGATTTACTTATTTGGGTCTTTTCAAAGTTCCTGTTGTTCCAGAGTCTAGGGTGATACTATATACATCATTAACTAGATATTTCACTTGATTAGTCATTAAAAAAAAAAAAAGAACATCTGGCTGTCTCAGTCAGTAGAACATGTGATTCTTGATCTCAGGGTCGTAAGTTTGAGCCCCACATTGGGTTTAGAGATTACTTAAAAATAAAATCTTAAAAGGGGTGCCTGAGTGGCTCAGTTGGTTAAATGTCTGACTCTTGGTTTCAGCTCAGGTCATGATCACATGGTTCGTAAGTTTGAGCCGTGAGTTGGGCTCTGTGCTGACAGTGCAGAGCCTGCTTGGGATTGTCTCTCTCTCTCTCTCTCTCTCTCTCTTTCTCAATAAATAATAAATAAACTTTAAATAAAATAAAATCTTGAAAAAAAAGAATGTATCCTTATAAAGAAAACTTCTCTCAGGAAATATGAGATTTTGAACACAAAACTTAATAAAAAAAATGACTTTAGAAATTCTTTATAAGCCTCTAGATAATATTTATAACAACCACAGGCAGGAAAAAGGTCCACTACAGAACTGGACACAGGCCAATTGCCAGATGAGACGCCCTAAACTGATGGTTTATTTATTTATTTATTTATTTACTTACTTACTTATTTAGAGAGACAGAGCAAGTAGGGGAGGGGCAGACAGAGAGAGAGAGAGAGGGAGGGAGGGAGACACAGAATCTGAAGCAGGCTCCAGGCTCTGAGCTGTTAGTGCAGACACGGATGCAGGGCTCAAACTCACCAACTGTGAGATCATGACCTGAGCTGAAGTTGGATGCTTAACCAACTGAGCCACTCAGGCGCCCCTTAGAATACTTTTTAGAGTTTAGTAAACTGAATTAAAAACTTGGTAATTTTTTAAAATAAAATGATTTATCAAAAAGTTATTAAAAAATTAAAACATTTTTGCTGATAAACTAATCAACTATAAGAAATAGATACCTAACCAGGCACCTGGGTGGCTCAGTCGGTTGAGTGTTCAACTTGGGCTCAGGTCCTGATCTCATGGTTCATAGATTCGAGCCCCATTTGGAGCTCTGTGCTGACAGCGGGAAGCCTGGAGCCTGCTTTCAATTCTGTCTCCTTTTCTCTCCGCCCCTCCCCCACTCACACTCTTTCTCTATCTCTCTTAAAGATAAACATTAAAACAATTAAAAAGGGGACGCCTCGATGGCTCAGTCGGTTAAGCATCCGACTTCGGCTCAGGTCATGATCTCACTGTCAGTGGGTTTGAGCCCCACATCCGGCTCTGTGCTGACAGCTCAGAGCCTGGATCCTGCTTTGGATTCTGTGTTTCCCTCTCTCTCTGCCTCTCCCCCACTCATTTTCTGTCTCTCAAAATAAACTTAAGACATAAAATTAAAAAAAAAAATTAAATAGACACCTAAGTAGGAAAATGTACAAGAAAAAATCAAAATGACCAAAATACATTAAAAAATCATTTCATTGGAATCAAATGAAAGATGAATGTAACAAAACACCATTTTCCTGCAAGTAAAATGGCAAAGTTTACACAAGAGACTATGACATTTAGAAATAAAAAATTCAGAAATGAACAAGTTTTGGATGAAAAATAAGATTCTTAGGGTGTGGCCGTGGGAATTGGTGACTGAATTGAGGCATTCACGGAACTTAGAATCTGGGCTAGCACTTGTCACACTTCTCCGCCAAGAATCCCTAAAAACAAAGCATAATAAATGTGAAGTCTTGAGTGTCTGGAGGTATAGTCAGAAGCAACCTGTCTGTTTTGTCTTTAAATCTCTATATAGTTACATTGTACTTCATACTCTACCTGTGCTTATTTTATTTTATTTTTAATGTTTATTTATATTTTGAGAGAGCGCAGGGGAGGGACAGAGAGACGGGGACAGAATCGGAAGCAGGCTCCAGGTTCTAGGCTGTCAGCTGTCAGCACAGACCCCAATGTGGAGCTTGAACCCATGAGCAGTGAGATCGTGATATAAGCCGAAGTTGGATGCCCAACTGACTGAGCCACTCACTCCCCTACCTGCACTTATTTTAATGTGCACAACTTCTTTTTCTTTTTTTCTTTTTTCTTTTTTCTTTTGAGACAGAGAGAGAGAGGCAGCGTGAGCAGGGGAGGGTCAGAGAGAGAGGGAGACACAGGATCTGAAGCAGGCTCCAGGCTCTGAGCTGTCAGCACAGAGCCCATGCAGGGCTCGAACCCACAAACCGTGAGATCATGACCCAAGCCGAAGTTGGAGTCTCAACCGACTGAGCCACCCAGGCGTCCCTAATGTGCACAGCTTCTATCCAAAATCTTCAAATAATGTTTCACTCTGTATATACGTTATGATTTTTCTCCCAGCTGCTTTATGTAATTAATGCCTGACACTGAGTGCCTTAGGGAAACATTTAAATAAAAGCTTGGGATATTGGGATCATCCTTGAGGATGGTGGAACAAGAGGCAGAGAGAAAGAGATGGAGGCAGATATCCAAACTCGACAGAAGATGGTCAGGAAGTTAGTATTTGGAAACATAAATGAAAGACAAATAATGGTGAAGCTGGATGGCATAAAGGAGCATGGATTTAGACTAAGAACTCTAGGCTAAAAACTCTGATGCTCCTTCCTCACCTGAAGGTACAAAGGGAAACAGCCTCCATATGGAGAACTGATGCCTTTAAGGGGAATCGGGGATCACTTGAGTTGGAGGTTGAGAGAATGTTCGGGTAAGTGTGGTAAATGGAAGAATATGAAATGAGGGCTTCCTGATGAACAATAAATACATTATTTCTGAGCTGTGTTTAAAGCCACATTTCATGACAGCTCATTAGATCAGTTAAGGGCAGAATCACTTATCTTAATAACCATTTTATTTTGGAATAAGACTCACATTTCTTTGTGCTTGGTGGGAAAAAGAAAAGGCCCTCCCTACCCTAATAAGAAGGGAGTTGAAGGAATACCCATAAGAATACTAAGAAAGTAATCATGGAGTTTCTCCAGCATACAGACAAATGGAAAATCCTAATTCCAAACTCCATGCCAGACAGCATGACTGCGATCATTTTAGACAAAAACCTTTTGAAATCAGGTGAAATCAAACACCCACTTTGGACATAAAACATCCCCAAAGAACATGTGTAGCTTTTATATACATACAACTTCCTGGTTTACCATTCAACATAAACTAGTTGTCATCATCCTTCCCTAGTATTCTGAACTCCTACATTAACTGCCTTTTTGGTAGAATCTCAAACTTATACTGCCCAAAATATATTTGAACATTCTGCCAAGAACTTGATCTTCCAGTACTCCAACACACACACACACACACACACACACACACACAGTGTTCTATGGGTTCTGTTTCTCTGGAGAACCCTAATATTTGGGGGTGACAAGTAACCTGTTTGCCTTCACAATCCCTAAGGATGTTTAAGGATCAAAGGCAAAAGATATTTGTTTAGCCCCCCATTCTGGGAGAGGAGAGGTAAAAATCAAACATTTGAAAACTTGGGTTCCTCTTGGCATATTCTTTTGATTCCATGTCTTAGGATGCACTCTTGGTATTTCTGAGAAATCTTTTACATCACATTTCTTTCTTGGTGCTCCCACACTGCTGCTGAGTGAACAAGGGCAAGGGGTTACCATTCCCTATTCAAGAAGGCAGCAGAGTGAGGCTCAGGGAATAAGAAGCCACTTAGATCCAGGTTACTAAGGCAAAAAAAATTCTCACAGCTTAGTTCATGTACATAGAATTATGTATACACAAAAGCAATATAAAATCCTTAAGGCACAAGCTAAAAATAAGATAGCCAGGACATCCCTGTTTTATACCACTGGAAATAATGTAACACATCACAAGTCCATTTTTGCTGATTAACTAGACTCTTTTTGGTATTACCAATACACAGATTTGTGTCATATTAAACTATCAATGAGTTAGGTACAAAATAATTGGCACATGTTGGATTGAGGAATACACCCATGTTCCTGAGATGAACTGAGAGAGGAAACAGAAAACAATTTTGAAGAGCAGGAGGAAGCACCAAAGGTAAGTGAGTCTAGAATTTCCCTAGAAATGGACCTGCCTAATCCTTCTTCCTTGGAAGAAATGTCTCATTGTCATCAGGGTCTAGGAGGAAACACATGCCATAGCTAGGAGAGGTGACAAAGGAAAAAAATTGCCATTTGTTGAATGTCATCCTTGTCTTAGACACTTATAAGTATATTCAATTTTCATTTTCAAAACCACCAAATTATTACCTCTATTTTTCCAGATAGGGATGTAGACACAGAAGGGCAGAGACTTTTATCTAAGATCACACAGTTACTAAGTGGCATATGTGGGACTCAAACACCTCAATCCCATCTTCCTTTATTTGTCCTAATTTTGGGGGGAGACAGAAGGTCCAACAAGCCTATGAGTGTATCTCAGGGAGGAAGCCACTGTGTAGGGGTTCTTTACTTGAAGCTATAGTTAAAAGTGATATTAAGAGGGCAGAAAGAAAGGGGGCACTTGGGTAGCTGAGTTGGTTTAGCGTCCTACTTTAGCTCAGGTTACAATCTCACAGTTTGTGGATTTGAGCCCCACATCAGGCTGTACATTGACAGCATGGAGCCTGCTTGGGATTCTCTTTCTCCCTCTCTCTCTGGTCCTCCCCTACTCATGCTCTATCTCTCTCAAACTAAACAAACATAAAAAAAAAAGAGGGCAGAAAGAATGAAAAGTAAAGGTGGAAGAGAAGATTATGTGAGGGTAATAGGGTAGGTCTCCAAATCTGAAAAAGTTCAGAGGGGAAAATAAAAGCCAGATTAAACATATGAGTTGAAGAAGTGAACTGAGAAATAAAAAGGGACCATGGGCTAGAAGAGAACAGCAGAGTATGTTTGGATGAATATTTGTAAAAATCCTTTAAGTTGGTTTTCCTATGACCACTTCTTCATCTCCCAGCACAATGTGTGGCCAAACCAGACATATTTAAGCTCCTATCCCTTTCAGGGGCATGCAAAGATATATGTTCTCAAGGGTGGGGTCCCAAGGAACTTTATCACTTAGCTACCAGCTTATCTAACAGCATACAGGATCAGATATTGAACAGTAACTATTCAGCTATAAATACCAGCTTCCTGTGTTTGGAAAAGCTAAGGAAATTGTTCACTCATTCTACAAATATTTGTGGAAGATGCAAAAATGGAAGAAGACCATCACGGTGGCTCAAACAAAATATTGGGGTAGTTCAGAGAAGGAAGCTGGCATTTGAGCCTGGAATAAAACACACCCCAGTTTGTGTGTGTGTGTGTGTGTGTGTGTGTGTGTTTTCAATTTCTTCTTATAGCTCTGACGTTTGCACTGATCAGACCATAATATAATTATCCAGTTACTCGTGTGTCTCCCCCTAGTAAACTAAAATCTTCTAAAGGGCAAGGATTGAACTTTGTTTATCATTGATAATCCACAGCTAATGGTAGCATTTATTTAATATTTTTTGATGTTTAGTTGATTTTAAATTAATAATCAGACCCAGAGTTTGGGAATCATGATTCCAATTAGAAAACCCAGCTCTAGGATTTGCAAACCACAGTTTCAGACTCTGTATATAAAAACAATAGGGTTTGTGAGAGAGTATATGTTACCTTTTGGAGCAAAGTTTACATCATAGTTTTCTTGAACTTCCTATAGAATTGAAAACAGTGCCATACACATGGGAAAATTTAAAACAAACAAAAAAAAAAACATCTGCTAAGAACAAATGATTCAGTTTACAGCAAAACACAAATCAAATGACTTCCAAAAAGAGTTTCATGATACTCTTGTCTTTTTTTTTTCATCATATCCTTCTAATTCCTATCACAGAAAACAGAGGACAAGTGGACTGTGTCTACATGAGGCTTCACATTAGCTTTATTTGACAAAGATGCAAGTAATGCATGGACCGTCTGTGCATGAGAACCAGATGTCTCATTTGCACTTGGATTTTTCCAGTAGAAATGAACCTTGAAGGCTTGAGAAATGCACTAAATTTATTTTCATTGACAGGCAGATTTAGAATGTTGAGACAAATTATTTTCCAGGCATCCCATGCAAAGGTCAGTGTGTCCACATGAAGGGGTATAAACAACAATCATGAAGGGTTAGGCAGTGAAGGCTAAGACTGGAAAAATCTGGAGGATATGGAAGCTTTAAAGACTCAGATATCTGAACAGATAAGCATCCATTTTCAATTAATATAGCTTGAGAACAATTCATACACCAGTTACTAGAAAAGCAACTTTTGCACATATTATCTCATTCAATCTTCACAATAGCCAAAGGAGGAAACTGACGAAAGCTCATTCTGCAGATAAGGAAATGCAAGCTCAAAGAGAGAGACTAAACTAACCGGACCATGCACCCGTGAAAGAGGACTTCAACCACCTCCATTTTGACCTCAAACCTTCTAACTAAGTTATTCTTTCCTGCTTATCTCTTAACTCAGGCAAAATACCCTGTGACCAAAGCATCCCATGATGGGAACTGAAACTACCCCTTCAAACAACATGGACTTCCCTGAGCCAGTAAGATGTGGCATGACCCCAAGACAATGATGACCTGATCCTTATTGCCCACCTGCGTGTACCCACTGACCTTTTCCCACATTTTCCTTATATAAACCTGGAAGTATTCTCAGCACTTTGGAGACAGTCTTTGAGATTGCTGGCCAACTGTCTTCTTGGTGTTGGCCTCACTAAATAAATCCTTTTCTTGTTTTACCACCATTCATTACCAAATCCATTCACTTGGATTTTGTCAGTGGCAAGTAGCTGTATCTGGTCTGTTTGGGGCCTCCCAGAGCTAGGTGCTTTTGCATCCCTGTGCCTCAGCTACATCTTCAGCTAGCAAATCTCTGCATCAGGATTCAAGCCTGGGTCTGACCAGTGATCTAAAGCAGATAAGGCAGGGAGAAGCAGGCAGGGTCCATGGTGTCAATAGCAAGACTTCAGAGTCAGTCAACAAAACCAGTCTAACTGTCTAGAAGTCCCAAGTGAAGTTTGTTAAAAGGCCTGTGGAAGACAGCAATCTGGGACTAAGAGATATTAAGACTTTGAGACCTTTAGGTAAAACCCTAAACAACACTAGCAGAGCAGAAATGTTACTCTTCTGGTAAAGAATTCATGTAGGTTCACCCTCTAGAGTCCTCGTCATTGGTTCAGTGCAAATGATGAGTCCAGACATACAGAATCTGATCTGAGAGGGAAGAGGAGTCAGCCCTCTAGAAAAACTCAAATGATCTGTTCTATCCTGCTGTGTTTGCAGATTTATAATGACTATACTTTTTGCTGGCTCAAAATGAGCCTGTGCTTCTTTGAGCAGAAGGAGTTAACCCTCTGGGAATGAGTCGTGAAACTGAGTTGATTAGGTTATTAGAGAAACAGTATGTCACTCATGGAAATGGAGAAGGGGCCCGTGTTGTTCAGCACTGGGACTAGGAAATAGATTATTGTACAATATTCAATAAGCATTTTCTTTGAAGGAAGTGGGCTGTAAATGTGTTAAATGACAGTGATCAGTCTCTGGGGAAAAGAGAGGTGTTGTGCTTGAACTGTGTTACTTGAAAAATTGAAGAACTGAAAGCAAGCTTCTAGTCTGAATCACATGGAGCCAGAGCAGTCTGATTCTTACTCCAAGAAGGCTATATCGAGAATATTATTTCCTTGGATTTGTGTGATTCTCTGTATGTCTCAAACCACATTCATACACATCATCCTTGATTACTCTCATTACTTGGCAAAGGCAAAGTATGATTATTTTCCATCTCCCTTTTTTTTTTTTTTTTAGATAAAAGAACAATACCTTTCTTAGGTAAAGAACAGAGAGGAGAATGACTTCCAATAGAACCAACATGAGGTTGTGGCTGCTGCCCCTCCTCACCCTCACCCACTGATCACATCATACTCGGTGCCAACAATTGTGCTGAGCACTTCATCAATATTATCTCGTTTAATTTTCCTCTCAGTTCTGTGGTATATGTTCTCTTATGATCTCCATTTGAAAAGAAAAAAACCTGGAGGCTTAGAGGAGGGAAGTATTTTACTCAAGGGTCCATAAGCAGGAGATGACAAAGCTGGTATTTGAAACCCCACAGATCCATCCTCTCAGTCACTTCCCCTCTTTCCCCTGTCCCTGTGAGGCAGGTGCTAGAACCTTTCCTATTTTACTCATGAACAAACTGAAGCACAGAGAGATTAATAATTTGCTCAAGGTCACACAGTGAGTAAATGGTGATGCCTGGCAACAAGGAGTCTCTGTTCTGGAGGAATGTCCTGGAGGTACAGATAAAACACCAAAAGTATTAATTAATCAAGGTGATAAAATTCACACATTGTACCCAGGCTGGAGATGCTTCCTAGGAAATGGCTGAGGAAAGACAGGATAACAGGCAGGCAATGGGGACCAGTGAGTCCCTTTATAAGGGCCACCATAAGCCTTTCTGTGGCCCTAAAGGATGGAACAACACACCAATGTACAGTAGCTGAAAGAAATCCAATTTTCACAGGCATGTCATGACTTGGGAGAATTTGAAGGGAAAGAAAGTACACCTGTAGAATGTCTGGAGCACACATTCAAAGTCACTCTCCTAGAACCACCCAGAACAAGTGCTCACCCAGTTACGGCTGTCATTTCCAGGAAATTCACCTCCCATCCCATCCCTCCCCCGCCAAGGTGTGTGTGTAATGTTCTCTTTTAAACTTGAGTGGCATAAGGAAGCAGCTGACAGTCCACCCAGGGATGTGGGCTACATCATCCACACCAGCAGAGATACAGAACTCTGTGTGGGGGGACCCTGGTCCAGGTCACAAGGGAACCATCACAGAGTAAGGAAACAGATCGCGTGTTGACAATGCACTTGAGCTCACACTGATGTACATGCTTCATCTTTGCTCTCCTCCTTCATGGCTATCTTTCTCCTTGGGGAACAGGACATCTTTACCCTGACAAAATGTCTTGAGTTAGAGGTGAACACAGACTACATGCCCTTTAGGCTGCCATTTATTTGAAGCTGACTGCCAGTTTATTTGAACAAGAAATACAATTCTTTTTCCTCTGAACCAATGATGCCACGCTTTTCCATAATTTGAAATCATTTCATCATTTAATCCACCAAAAAAAAAAAGCTTATTTCTCTCGTGATTGATGTCTGATGCCACTCTTGACATCATTTAAGGATAGGCAGAAAAGATATACTTCAGTGTGTACTCTAAGTCTGAATTCAGAGGAATACCAGAAAATGAAATGGTAGAAAAATGGCAATAATACCACCATAATTTGGCTAATATTTGGCCATACTAATTCAACAGAATGGGTTAGACAGAGTCCACTGAAAAAGGAGATCTGGCCATCCCATCTGAGCTACTAATTAGCTGTATAACCCTGGGCAAGTCACTTAACTTTTCTGAATCAGTGTCCTCTCCTATAAAATTGAAGACAGTAATATTAAGTTTACTGTACTATTCTAATTACTACTTTTACAGTTTGAACCATATCCATGGCATCTTATCTGAGCTTCTCTCATGCTATAATCATTTTTCTTTTTTAATTATTAGTGTTTTTATATGTGTCATCTCTATTTAGGCCAAAATATCTTAATTGCTTAATAGTTTACAGAGGGATTCACACACATTACATCAACTGATCCTCACAGAAACACTGGTGGATAGGACAGGTAGATACTATTTCATTTTAGAAACAAAGCAATTAACCTCAAGAGGTTTCAGTAATTTCCCTAAGCTCATGCAACAAGAATGTGGTAGGAGTTAATGCAAACCTAGCACTTCTGATTGATTCAGGCCCTGTTTCCAGGTAAAATGCTGGCTCAATAGAAGGGCATAGACTTTCACTAACACAGGACCTCTACATCATTCTCGAATCCACTTCTCTTTACACCCTGACTCCCAGGACCAGCCACCATTCTTTATGCATAACAGGCTCTCCACACATATTTGCTGAATTCATTCATTCATTCATTCATTCATTCATCCACCCACTCCTTCCTTCCTTCATTCAAGCATTCATTCATTCAGTCATTCAATCCTTCAATAGTGATGATGCTAAAACACTATGATGAAAAATACAGACTTGATTATGCCTAAAAGGAACTTACAATGGGAGAAGGAAGGAAGGGATGGAAAGAAGGAAGGAATTCAGAAGGAAGGAAGAAAAGGATGAGAGGGAGGGGGGTGTAAGGAGGGAAGGAAAAGAAAGCAAACTGGTCATGGATAGATTATTTCTTTTAATGTAGATAAAATACAAAGACTGAGTTAGGTCCAGCCCAGGTCATTCTCCATAGTGGTGCCCAGAAAGTTCTTGGCCCCAACCTCAGAGTAATATTTTTATCAATACTATAATGATTTCCTAAAGGTGACTTGTCACAGGGTTTCTGCATTGCTGGAGAGGAAATGTGACGGTGTGTCTGACCTGGCTGCAGAAGGTCACATAATGGATTGCAGTGAAGTCATGGGAAGCTTGCTAGCTTCGTTTTCTGTTACTTCTCTTCATCAAGATGAGAGCAGTGTTTGTTTAGGAATGTTCTCCCTGCCTTTGGCTTAGAAACAAACCATAAATTTTATAATTCTCATAAAAGATTTCATTTCTTTGAGCATTTTCTCTTTGACATAAACCCATGGACACTTTCTCTGAAAATCAGCCCTGAGTTATGCATCGATATTTACAAATATATTCCAGTTACAAAAAGTTGAACAATAACTCTGAACAATAATTTTTTGGCATGGTCATTCCATCCCATAGCAAGGGAAGGGAAATAACATTTTTGAGCTCCTACCTATGGCAGGTTTTCTCCCCAGCCTGTGTTATGTTCACTCCTTTACCCTGTCAGTCCAGGACATATCAACCCTCAGTGGATAAATGTTAAATGAATGTATCAACAAATGATGTTAAAAGCAAAATTGTGACTCTGTTTATTTCGCTTGAGTTACCCAGATTAGGAACTAGGATGTTAGAAAATTGGTTTCCTACATTTCATGAAAATATTTACAAAATAGTAAAATTGAGAATTGAGTTCTCCTTTATGTTGGATGTATTGAATTCTAATTTTTAAAAATTTTTCTGCCTTCTGGATGATAAACATTGGCAATAATTTATTTCTTCAAGCATATTCACCATGCCATATTGGTAAACATTATGTGCCTAACCAATAGATGGAAAAATAGCAAAGAATACATCTTCCAAGAATTTAGTGCTTGAAGAGAATGAACAATGTATTAACTAAAACTATGCTATAGATAAGTAACTCATGCTGTTAATACTTTCTACTACTGCTGGTGTCTAAACCTAAAGCAGTGGCCATAGGCAATCTTTTGCAATGCCGTATTTTCTATAGTATCCTTCAGAAAAAATTATATTTATTACTATAGGAAATTAGCTATTCTTATTAATATAAATTACATGATCAGATCCTTAAACAACCTTGATGAATAAGGGACATAATGGCAAAGCAACACCAAAAGATTTATGCAATATAGTCCATTTTATTCTTTGAATACCTTTGTAAGAAAAAATCTATAGGAAAGAAATGTTTTAAAGGGCCCCAGGGCCTTTCTGGTCTTAAATCATTCTCCAAATCAGTGTTTCTTTTTTATTTTTAATAGTTTATTATCAAGTTGGTTTCCATATAACACCCAGTGCTCATCTCCACAAGTGCCCTCCTCCATGCCCATCACCCCCTTCCCCTCCCACCCNACTTATTTCGCTCAGCATAACACCCTCAAGTTCCATCCATGTTGCTACACATGGCCAGATTTCATTATTTCTCATTGCCATGTAACATTCCATTGTATAGATAAATCACATCTTCTTGATCCATTCGTCAGTTGATGGACACTTAGGGTCTTTCCATGTTTTGGCTATCCAAATCAGTGTTTCTTAATATTTTGGAGAATCAGAAACTCCTGACAGAGTTAGAAACTCTTTCCCTGAAGAACACACACAGATAGAAACTTGCATGTAATCTCACAGATAGAAACTTGCATGTAATCTCACAAGGTTAAATTTGGTGTGAATCTCAGACATCCAGGTTCTAGCTCTTCTCTCCATACAATGGCAACAGCAAAAGTGACTGGATGTTCAAACAGGCGAAAAGACAGAGGAATGCCCTCCCTCCACCCATATATGTCCATATCCTAATCCTCAAAGTATGAATATGTTAGATTACATAGCAAAGGGAAAATTAAGATTGTAGGTGGAATTAAGGTTGATAATCTGTTCACGTTGAGACAGAGATTACCCTGGATTATCTGAGTGGACCCAATGTCATTCTAAGTGGAATAAGGATACAGAAGAATGCATGTCAGAGTAACATGATGTGAGAAAGACTAAACCAAACATTTCAGGCTTTGAAGATAGAAGAGGCCACAAGCAAAGAGATTTAGGCATCCTTTAGAAGATGGAAAAGAGAAGGAAAGAGAGCCCCCTGAAAGGAATGCATTCCTGCTAACATCTTGATTTTAGACCACTTGGGACTTCTGATCTCAGAACTAAAAGATAAAAAATTTGTGTTGTCTCAAGCCACTAAGTTTGTGATAATTTGTTATAGTAGCAATAGAAAACCGGTACAATATATATCCTCTTTCAATTTAAATATCACCCTTAGTCTTCCATATTACATCAAACTTGTCAAGCCTTTCTCCCTTAAACCATCAAATTCTGCAGTCAGAAATCTGCTCTGACAGGGCTCTGAAGCGCATCACTGGGCCAGCAGACCCAGGGAGGAGTCTCCCCACTGAAAATCAGGTCCTGGTTTTCGTGTCTAGACCTGTGGGCTCTGCCCTTAATCTAATTTAGCCTTTGATGACTCCATCTAGTCCTTCTCTGTGCCCCCTTTGTTGTCTCAGACAAGTTCTGGAAAGAAGAAAGACTCTTGGTTATCAGCAGATTATTTCTTGGCACAATTTTTATCCATTCTTTTTATGAGGGTCATCACCCTTCTCCTTGTCACCTTTTGGACACTCTGGAATGTGTCTGTAGGGAAGAGTCTTTGTCTTGCTTGATCTCTTTCTTCCTTCATTGTGTTGAACTTGTCAACAGATAGGTTTCATTGAATTTTATTTTCAACATTTAGACTCACAGTTTTTCACCTTCTTCCCCTTTCTTTTCCTCTCTTTATCATGCACATCTGTTTTGTTCTTCAAGGACTTCAGAGGTGGCTTTTCTTCTTTTACTCACTTAAGAGCTTTCTTTTTATCACCCAAAAGTAATTCCTCACTTATGATATCAAGAAAAAAGATGACAGATGCCATGCTTTTAAGTTTCGCCTTTGATATGTTTATGCTTCTTTTCTTCCTGTTCCCATAAGAATTTTATGAGATTTCATAGGCCTCTGCAAAATGTCTGAGCTTTTAAGAAATGAAAATAAATCAGTGTGTGAACAGAAATTATAGTGGCTTTTGCCTACACATCACAACCTTAATTGGCTATAAACTATGAAACTTCCACTGGGTGACTTGTCAGCAAGCAAATACAAATTAGTATTACTTAATCTTTTTTACTATGGGAAAATGGAAAGATTTCAATGCATAAGGCTTTAAAAATATCATATATCCAATTTTATTTTCTTTTTACTTATTTTTAGACAAAGTGAGATAGAGGCAGGGAGAGAGGGAGAGAGAGATTTCCAAGCAAGCTCAGTGCTTTCAGCGTGGAGCCTGGTGTGGGGCTCAATCTCACAGTGTGATCATGACCTGAGCCAAAAATCAAGAGTCAGATACTTTACCAAATGAGCCACTCAGGTGCTCCTCAACGTTAGTTTCTTATTTGTGTGTGTGTGTTTTAAATTTATTTCTGAGAGAGAAGACACAGCATGAGCAGGGGAGGGCCAGAGAGAGAGGGAGACACAGAATCTGAAACAGGCTCCAGGCTCTGAGCTAGCTGTCAGCACAGAGCCTGACGCAGGGCTTGAACCCACGAACCATGAGATCATGACCTGGGCCCAAGTCGGATGCTTAACCGACTGAGCCACCCACGTGCCCCTAGCCTCTTATTTGGACATGCACTTGAAGTGTAATCCAAGAAACAATCTCCTTTTTCCTTGCATTGTGGTTCCCTATATTGTTAAATCAACTTTTCATTTTTATACATGTTTAATACATTTTAATTTTATATGTATTACTTTCATTTTTAGTGTAAGTATTTATTTACTTATCAAATACTTATTTATTATTATTATCCAATTGGCTTCCATACAACACTCAAGGCTCATCCCAACAAGTGCCCTCCTCCCATATTAACTTTCCTTACCACATATCACCCTTTAACAAAACTTCTTTTTTTTTTTTAATATTTTTATTTATTTCTAGGAGAGAGAGAGAGAGAGCGTGAGCAGGGGAGGGTCAGAGAGAGAGGGAGATACAGACTCTGAAATAGGCTCCAGGCTCCGAGCTGGCCGTCAGCACAGAGCCCGACGCGAGGCACGAATCCACAAACCGCGAGATCATGACCTAAGCGAAAGTCGGACGCTTAACCGACTAAGCCACCCAGGCGCCCCTAACAAAACTTCTAAATAGCTGATGTTCTAACCTGAGCATTATTTTTTTATGTTTATTTTTGATAGAAAGAGAGAGATACAGGGAGCATGAGCAGGGGAGGGTCAGAGAGAGAGGGAGACAGAAAATTCCATCGTGGACTCTATGCTGACAGCAGAGAGCCTGATATGGGGCTTGAACTCAAGAACCATGAGATCATGGCCCAAGCTGAAGTCAGACAGTTGACAGACTGAGCCACCCAGGTACCCCAATCTGAGCATTGTTCATATTCAAACAATTCCTTAATGTCAGCCATGAGCTGCTATTCCCTTTGACCACATCAGTCCCCATCACTTCATAAGCAAAAATGTCCCTCTTTCTAAAAAAATTCTTATTTCTTTTATTATAATTGTTTTCAGCTTTTGAAGGCATAGAAAGTCTACAGATACTTTACAATCAAATAGACTACACTCATCAATTGACTTCTTGACCACCTTTCTGGGCCAAAGTCTGAGATAAAACAGTAAGCAAACAGACAGATTCACTGTCCTCATGGAACTTAACAATTTAATGATGCAAAACCCAAATTCACTTCTTTCTATGGAGCAGTGATCAAGGAAAATGAAAATAAAATGCTTAGCCCATAATTGTTGGCACAAATTAGATGTTCAATTAGTATTTACCAAAATGGTAATGATTATGGGCATTGTGACAAATGATGAAGATGATTGTTCTCTCGCTGTAGAGGTTCTGGCTGCAGCCCCAGGATATTTCAATTACCAGCTCCAAGATCATTTTTGGAGTAGTGAAAGGCTTGCACACTTCAGCCAGTGCCTGCATGAAAGCTTAAGACCCAGAATCAGGTGCGCATGGATTCAAATCCTGGGTCCACTCCTGACTAGTAGTGTAACTTTAGCTGGTTACTCGTTTTCAAACTATTTGTTCTCATCTAAAAATTGTGTATAAGAGTTTTAATCCCAAAGGTTTTTGTGAAGATTAACTATGAAAATAACTACCATACATTCAGCGCAAAGCTTAGGATCCAATAAGTGCTTAATAAATATTAGCCATAAATAGCATAATTATCATTTAATTCCATATTAAATTCTGAAGCCTTGGTCTTCCAGAATAGGAAACATAACACAAATATCCATTACAGAGGTAAATGTTTTTATTTGCATGTTTGTTCTGCAGGAGTGCAAGTTGAAAGCAATTTCATG
This sequence comes from Crocuta crocuta, assembly GCF_008692635.1. Taxonomy (NCBI): domain Eukaryota; kingdom Metazoa; phylum Chordata; class Mammalia; order Carnivora; family Hyaenidae; genus Crocuta; species Crocuta crocuta. Next base: position 2,143,067 of record NW_027529669.1, read on the forward strand.
GCTAAAAGTATTTTGAAAGATTAGTTTGAAGACATTGTTCTGAACAAACTAGGAGTATAGGAGACAAGAGAACAGTAAGAAAGCCATGGATACAGTTACAATGATCTGCACTGATGAGCTCAGGACCCTTTTACTCAAATTGGTTTATGTTTAGAATTTCAAGGCATTCTTTGAATTTTTCTTCTCTCCTGGTTTCCTTGATTCCATGCCTTACTTGTACAGACAGCCAAAGGTCAATAAGAATGAATTCTGACCAAAATTTATGTCTTAGTCTCTTATGGATACTATAGCAAACTACCATATACTTGGTGGCTTGAAACCACAAAGCTGTTTCTCACAGTTCTGAAGGCTTAAAGTCCATGATAAGGCACTGGCATATTCAGTGTCAGATAAGGACTCACTTCCTGGCTCATAGAAAGTCATCTCTTCATGGAAGGGGCAAGAAAGCTCTCTGGAATCTCTTTTATAAGGGCACTAATTCCATCGATGAGGGTTCCACTCTCATGACCCAACTGCCTCCTAAAGGCCCCACTTACTAACATCTTCGTATTGGAAGTTAGGATTTCAACATAGGAATACCAGTATACACAAACATGCACTCTATAATACTCAACTTTTTATCAATTGTCCTGGCCCTTTTTGCTTGTTCCTTCAAATATTTTGTTCTTCTGTTACTTGTGTGGTTCCTATGTCTACTATTATCTAGTTAATTAGATAGAGACCATGGAGCCAAGACAGTCTCTAGGGTAGAAACTGAAATCAAAGTCAAGTAAAATATGCAACCAAATCATGAATATGAAGAGGCCAAGCTAAGCAAGAGATTCCAGGTACTAGGAAACAGGAACAAGAATCTGACAAACAAGAACTTTTTTTCACAGCTGCATTGTCCATTTAACTGAACTAAGATCAGGGAGTGTAATGATTTGCAGCAGGCATGACCTTGTGAAGTTTAAAGTTTATGTGGCAGGCAGGCACCAATCAAATAATTGTAAGATCTCACTCAGGGTAAGTCCTACAGAGGTGATGTCCCCAGAACAATGTGAGAAAGCTTTGACTTGATCAGGGAAGTCATGAAAGATTTCTCTAAGGAAGAGACAATTGAACTGAGATCAGCAGGATGATTATTGACTCAGGTTGAAATAAAGGAATGCCAAGCCTCAGGAGCAGTCTTCTATGTCTCAGGTGCTCCTCATAAGGCCTGTTTGAAAGAATGATTGAAGTTGCCTAGGGCCCTAAGATGCTCAACATTCTTACATTTAAACTCTTTTGGCTTTGTCTGCTATTCTTCCTGTGGACTTCTACTTTCTGAGTAGTAGGTCAGAACTCATTCTGTGTCCCTTCCAAATTTTGGTGGGGCTTTGAGTACCAGGATGAAAAGCCAGGCTCCATGCATCTAGATCCCATCCCAACAGCAACCTGTATATACAGATATTGTATATACCTGGCTTAGCCTTGCCTGTAAGGGACTGTACACATTTCACCATTGACGTCTCTCTTATATCCATTTCTCTTATCTCATGCTCCTCTTTTGTATTCCTACTTTCAGATTTGGATTAAGTCTCTACTTCCCTAATATCTCTTAGATATTGTTTCTTACAATATTCCCTTTACTCATAAGCACTCTCTGGACCATACATTCTAAAGATTGGGCAGCAAAGAGAGTCAATTTGAGACAAATGGGCATTGAGATGCAGAATCCCCAATGTGCTTTCTGGCAACTTAGGCAAGAAGAGCAAGCAACCACTACTAAATGAAAATAGTTAGTGTTCCTTGTCCTGAGGCATTAACAGAGCCTCCCTGTCTTCTTGCTTCAACGCTCACATCTGCAGCTGTCAGTGAATATCCTTGAATGCCTTGATGAACACGGGAGTACGGAAGAGTCTCAGGGCTTTGCTTATTCTCAGGATTTTGCTTCTCTTGCTCTTCTTCCTTCCTCATCAGGTTCCAAGCAATCTGAATGGCCCCATCACTATCCTCCCTCTTCCTACATTACAACATCTATAGCTGCTAAGTCTCCCCCTCTGATAACCATGAGAGCTGTGTTCTCATGTTCACCACACTCCTGTGCTGATAAACTCACTTAATATGCACACTACCCTGAAGAAGGAAGAAAGAACAGGACTAACACAGAAAGAGGCAATATGAGCCACCCAAGACTTCTTAGCTAGTGAGTAGCAGAGCTGGGATTAGAACTCTGTTCTTCTCACTGGCTACTCTATGCTCTTCCCACTAAGTTGTATTTGTTTTTGTTTGAATGTTTTATGTTGACATAGGGTATATTAGCCAAGAAAACTGTGCTGGATAGTTTCTATTTTCCTGCCTGAAAAGATTCCCCACCCTCTGGTAGGCTACAGGCAGCCTCTACGTCTGCCCTGTCCTTTGACTTCCCACTAAGTTCAGTCAGTAGGGAGCCCTGGCTGGAAGCTAAGGGTGTGGCAATAATGAGATCAGAGTAGTCTCATCCCCACCCCTTCATTGCTGGGCCGGGGTTTTAGTCATTGTGCGCCTCCACCCAAGGCCTTGGTTCCTGTTCAGTGTCCTGTGCCTGTCTTTGCGATCAGACAACCACTCTTTCTTCTCACACACATCAGATCTTGGGATGGTAATGGCTGCCAGCCTTTGTTAGTTCTTGCATGTCCTCCCATCCCCTGTGGATTTCCCTTAACTCTCCAGTCCTCTTGTAAACTGTCATTTCATTAAATTTTCCTCTATTGCGCCACTTGTGAGGACCCTCTGTTTCCTCTCAGAACCAGGATTAATAAAGGCTTATTAAGAAATCTGTTTAGGGGCGCCTGGGTGGCTCAGTCAGTTAAACCTCTGACTTAGGCTCAGATAGGATCTCATGTTCCTGGGTTCGAGCCCCACATCAGGCTCTGTGCTAACAGCTCAGAACCTGGAGCCTGCTTCAGATTCTGTGTCTTCCTGCCTCTCTACCACTCCCCCTCTCATGCTCTGTCTCTCTCTGTCTCAAAAATAAATAAAACATTAAAAATTAAAAAAAAAAGAAATCCCTGTTTATACAATTCAGCCATAAAGCACCTGTCCCCTGAACACATTTGCTCTTCTCAAATTTGCTAATGGGCATATTTCACATCTTGTGAAGTATGTTTACTGTGTGGGGCTCCTGAGAAACCAGCAGTATCTATAGAATCCCACTCTCTTCTACCTCAAGATGTCCCATTGAGCCTCCAGATGGGATTTCCACCAACTTCAAGGAGGAAATACCATCCCCATACATAAGGTACATGATGGGCATTCATGGACAGGATCTTCACTTCAGAGTAACAGAAAATTGATGGATTAGTAAAGGAAGACCTTTCTGGGACTGTCATTGGGAAGCTAATGTTGGTTCTATACCAACACAAAAAAATCCCTTTATGAGAAGTGGTCTTTGGGACTGGACTGGAAATACTTGTTTTCTGTGGCTAGCATGGTAAACTGAACTGTAGGGTCTCCTTTACGGAGGTCCCTGGCATATGAGATTCCCAGGCCCCATCAAACTACCACATTAAATACCTCTGAAGGGTCCTAAAAATTGTTTCCAATGACCAGCCAGTGGTCTTAGGAAAATCTACCGAAGGATCCTAACCATAGTAGCTTCCGTATCTTCACCCCACCATCATCCCATGCCCCAGCTTTCTCCTCCCATACTGTGTCTAAGCCACTTTGATACTGTCAGTGACTGTGTCTCCAAGCAAGACAGAGCCCCTCAAAGCACAAGGCCCGAACAATGTCAGTTTGCCATGATCATGACACACTCCTTGAAAAAAAATCCTGCTACAAGACAATCACTTGGTTTAGCGACTCTGGCCCAGATAAGTTCAGTATTATTATTCTCTGCAAAATTGTTTTAACTTCCAAGCTTTTCCAAGTCCTCTATTTCTTTAGATCCACTTTGAAAATCTTTATTGTTGGTGGGACAACCACTGTTATCCTGTTTCCACAGAGAGATGAGGGAACAGAGATTATGATTTCAGTCCTCAGAGCTAACTGTCAGCAAGACTGGGATTTGGGATTAGGTCTTTTCATATTCCTTGCCTTCCCATTCCTTCCTTTCATTCTATTAAGCTTCATCCCATGATGTTTGTATGCACAGCCTATCAATGTTCTTGCTGAAAATGCTCCAAAACACTATTTCAATGGTGTTCTTGTTCTTACTAGTGATGCAGGACATTCCAAATCAATTATGCACCCAAAAGGTTTGTATTCTTCAAATTAAAAATTTATTTATAAAGCTTTTTACCATTGAAAGTATAAAAATATTGTGGTTATAGTTTCAAAGCTATTCCAAAACCATAACGTAATAGAGGAAGCAGTACCAGCAATAGCACTGACCCCTGAATTCTACCACCATCTTCCTCCCTCACCTAGAGTATGAAGCTCTGCACAGCTCTAGTGAGCTTGGAACTTCCCGGAGGGAACCATTGGTTCTCTAAGATTAAGGGACTCAATGCCACAATCCAGCACTGGGGCCAAACAGCAGCCTTTCCAAGGACTAGTTTCCACTAAGTGGGATATCCTAAGCGGATAACTAGCCTCCCTATGTCAGAAACCCTCCCACTTACAAAGCTGTGCATACCATGTGTCCTGGCACTAAATGACCAGTGAAGAAAAAAGCCTCATTGCCATTGATGATATTCCCCTTCTGTGATGGTGCATAGGAGATTAAATGTTGGCAGAGCTAAAAGCTCCTCTAGCGATGCTCACCAAGTGTGAAGGATATATGCATGAGTTGTGAGAGCAAAGAAAGAGGTTGTTCCTATTTAGCATACCTAAGTTTTTAACATTTATTTCTGAGAGAGAGAGAGAGAGAGGAAGGTGGAGGGGCAGAGAGAGAGGGAGTCAGAGGATCAGAAGCAGGCTCTGCACTGACAGCAGAAAGCCCAGTGCAAGGCTAGAACTCACAGGGCTCAAACTCATGAACCCTAATATCATGACCTGAGCTGAAGTCAGACGCTCGACTGAGCCACTCAGGCATCCCTAGCACCCTTTTTTTTTTTTTTCATTTCACAGTATTCCCAAATAGTGAGGTGAAATTCAGGCTCCACATGGTCCCCACTGTCGACAACCCACAGGGAATATCAGCTAAACCTCTCTCCACATCAATACCAAAATGGAAGAACGGCTCTTCAATATTCTCTGACCATCAGTGATATACCCAGCACTGTCCTGGGCCCTGAAATATACATAAATGAGGATCAGTCTCTATCCTTAAAGAATGTCTTTTCAAGGTAGGGCATCAGATAGCAAAATAGAATAAAGACAAAAGAATTGCTATTTTTTTCACCAAGCCTTTCTTCCAAGGTTTTTATCTGGAAACCCACCTTTTCTTTCTTTCTTCTGAGTACCTTGATTGATTTGCTTGAGCAGAGGTGGCCACAGATTTGAGTTGGAGAAAAGGAGGCTGCAAGATCAAACATTAAGATGGGGAAAATGAATCACATTTTTGGGGGCTAATCCCAGAGGGCAAAGATGATGACACAAGAGAGGCAGGGCTGGAGTGAGACACTGGTAGAGCTGGTGCTCTTCCTGGGGAACAAGACAGCTATGGGAGCACTTCCAGAGTGAAGTGGCTGAGGCTGATAGAACAGAGATGTCTAATGTTCATGTGTTAATTGTTTGTCCTGTTGCCATGTAAAATCCCTCCAGTCCTCCTTCCAGGAAAATACTCTCTGTACAAACTGCCTGCAGATTTTGTAACTACAGAGGAAAGGCCTGCATTTCCTCTCTGGGCTGAGATAGTGCAGAACCCCCACACACTGCAGGGCACATGCAGGATGGTGACAACCCAGAAGCCAAGGACACAGTCACGTGAGCCCAGTGTGGAAACCCTAGGAGCAGGGATGTGTGGTTTGGACTTCTACCAGGCATAGACTTGGAAGTTCAGGAAGACTACTCAAGTTCATATGGGGGAAAGTGACTTTCATGATATGTGCTGCTTTGAAAATGAACATGAATTGAAAGTGAAATGTTAAAAGTACTTTAGTGGAGGTTAGGGAAAGTAATTACAGGATTGGATGGAGAAAGTAAAGGAACAAGAGATGGAAGATCAGGGTTGAGAGGGTTTTACAGAGCAGGGGAAATTTTAAGCAGTGTTTGAAAAAAGAATAGCAAGCATTTCACCAGATCAGGAAAAAGGAGAGGGAGGAAAAAAGGAAGAAGGAAAGGCATATGAGGTAGAGTTAATGTTGTATGCCAGGGTTTCTCCACCTTGACAGTACTGACATTTGGGGCATTTTGGATGGTTCATTATCATAGGCAACAGTTCTGTGCCTTGTAGGATATTTAGTTGTGTTCCTGGCCTCTCCTCACTAAATACCAGTATTTACTTGCCAATACCACCCCCTCCCAGTTGTGACAAACAAAAATGCCTCCAGACATTACCAAAAATCCCCTGGAAGTCAAGGCGCATGGCATGTTTAGGGGGATGAAGTTTCAGGAGACTGAAGCCCAGTATTCATAGACATTTGTGGGTAAGTTAAGACAAAAATAAGGTTGGTCAGTAATTTGTGGTCAGATGGTAGGAAGGGGCCCAATGCTTGCAATGGATTAGACATTGTTCTCTATGCCATGGAAATTCAGATGGGAATTTGCATAAAAGGCACAGTCCAATCTAAATTTCCCAAAGACAACCAGAAGCAATATTGATAATGACTTGGAAGGGCAGAGCCTGGGGTCAGGGAATTCAGTTAGAAAATGAATACATCTACCCTGCTTCCTCGTCACTCTGTCTGCAGACTAGCCTGTGACTCTTATCCTAAGGACTTCACTTAGGACCAGCCAAACATGCCTGGCCTTGACTCAGCCCTAGTAGCTTGTTCTTCTGAAGGCTGAGAACACCTGCAGCTCTGCCCCCCTTATTTTAGCAACAATTCTTGAAGCAGCCAGAAGCTTACACCCAGAAGCCCTTTCAACTGTTTGTTGTGTTGTTGCTAACGGAGCCTGAGGTCTAAAAGGGGTTCCCAGGGCGTGTTGACTAGCTATCTCCTACTCAGGGAGCCAGGGACACAGCATGCATAGGGGCTGCTCAGCTTAAGCACCATGAACAGAACTGGTGGTTATTTAAAGCCTCCAACAGTAGTGTCAATGTCGCTTTGGCATTTTTTTAAAAGATACTTTCAGGGGCCAGGAGTGATGGCTGGCCGATTCTTCCACTTAGCCTTGCTAATTTGGGATTTGGGCTGCACTTAATAAACAGCTGCTGGAACATCTCCAGATTCCTAGGCAAAAATGGGGGTGATTTAGGTAATCTGCTTTTGGACTGTTCAGGATTTGGGTAGTTGAGTTTTCTCCCTTGGGAATAAGACCCCATTCAATGTAGGTTCAGGATTTCTATTGCATTTGAGACAAATAAAATGTCCTTGATTATGAAGAATACATATATTCAATAAATACATATTGAATATCTACTGTGGTCCAAGCAATGAAGAGAGCTTTCTAAAACTCCCATCCTGGTAGTATTTACAAAGATCATCACCTCCAAATATGGTACCCCATAGAAGCCATTCTTTCATTTAGTTATTTAATAAATTTTATGTAGGGTACATCCTCTGTGGAGGCACAATAGTCTTAGGTATACAATGAAGAAGGTCTACATTTCTTGACCTAAGAAGCTTATACACTCACTTGATAAATCAAGGGCACCAAAGAACTATTATACAATGAGATACTGATATAATAGATCTGTCTTTTAATTATAATAAATAAGAACATACAGAAGAAATTCTTAAACTCTCCCTGGGAATCAAAGACAGTTTTCCAGAATATGATTTGCTCACAAGGAGCTGAGACCAGGTCTGTTTTATACACCACTATCTTCTTGGTGCTTAGTACAGTGCCTCACACAGAGCAGGCACTCAAATATTTGCTAAATGAATGATTTAATGAGGTAGTGATTGTGCTGACATTTAGAGGCTCCATATGGTCTTGGCACCAAGAGTCACAGGATTCCCAACCTAAAGTCCTTCTGAATTTTCTAGTGGCCATGAGTACCAGCAGGGGTAATGTTAAAAATGCCAAGACCCCTAATTTTTCTAATATGCTCAGAATACAGTAAGCTGCCAAGATATTCATGTGAATTCTTGCCTTTGAAATAATTCCTTAAGACAATGTGTTTCTCATTTTGAGGTTAGTGTAAGACAAAGGAACATTTTCCTTGATTAGCTTGTCCTTCAGAAATGGAGCATGGAAAACAAGCATGTAACTCCTCAAAGCTCTGGAAAATATGAGATGGGACTCAACAGTCTGAGCATTATTCCCTTTGGCTTCCCTCCAACAGAACCCTCAAGTTCCTTTGCAGCAAAACTTTGCTCAAAGTATACTCAAAGATACTTCACATCCTAATCCTTGTCACAGAGAAAGCGCTAATGTAGCAAAACTACATGGTATTGGGCATTCAGAGGGTCTGGGGATTTTTTTCCTTTTTTATGTTTATTTTTGGAGAGAGAGAGAGCATGAGTGTGTGAGGGGCAGAGGGAGTGGGAGACACAGAATCTGAAGCAGGCTTCAAGCTCTGAGCTGTCAGTATAGAGCCCGATGTGGGGTTCAAACTCACAAACCACAAGATCATGACCTAAACCGAAGTCAGATAGATGCTTAACCAGCTGAGCCACTCAGGTGCCCCAGGGGAGTTTTTCCTTTTAAACACAGGCTAATCTCTCTTCCTCTTTGACTTCAGCTTCCTTCTCTACCTTGCCTCAATATCACAGTTTCAGTCAGCATCACATGAGATTAGGCTGTGAATGCTTTGTAGGAGGCCAAATGCTATAGAAATATCCAACCCCAAAAAATGTTTGCTGAATGCTACACTGGACAATTTGAGGAAGAACAATGACAAAAACTATACCCCATCATTGACGAGCTTACTAGCTGTTTAGAAAGACATACATGAAAACAGATACCTATAATATCTGGCAGAGTGGGATAATTCCATAATTCTGAAAGAGCACCTAAGGGACACATGGGTGGTTCAGTCAGTTATGTGTCCAACTCCTGGTTTTGGCTCAGGTCATGATCTCATGGTTGTGGGATCAAGCCCCGCATCAGGCTCTGCACTGGCAGTAAAAAGCCTGCTTGGGATTCTCTCTCCCTCTCTCTCTCCCCCTTCCCATGTCTCTCTCTCTCTCAAAATAAATAAACATTAAAAAAATTTTAGGGATGCCTGGGTGGCTCAGTTGGTTGAATGTCCAACTTCAGCTCAGGTCATGATCTTGCAGTTTGTGGGTTCAATCCCTGTATTGGGCTCCGTGCTGACAGCTCAGAGCCTGGAGCCTGCTTTGGATTCTGTGTCACTCTCTCTGTGCCCTTCCCCTGCTTGCACTCTGTCTCTCTCTTTCTCTTTCAAAAATAAATAAACATTAAAAAATAAAGATAGAAATTTTTAAAAATTAAATCTTGAATAACACTGATAAAGACTCAAATGGATTTGATTCAAAATAATTTGTTAGTTTTCTATTGCTGCATAGCTAATTCTCCAAATTAAGTGACTTAATGCAACAACCATTACTCAGAATGGTTTAGGTCAGCAGCCTGGGCAAAGTATAGTTAGATTCTCCATGCAGGGTCTTACAGGCTGAAATGGAAGCATCAACTAAGCTAGGTCTCATCTGGGGCTCATGGTCCTCTAGCTTAGGTGATTGTTAGAATTCAGTTTCTTGTCCCTTGCTCACTATCAATGAGACTTTCTCGCAACTACTAAAAGCTGCCTTACAGTCCTAGAAGTCACTCTCAGGTCCTTGTCACTTGACCCTCTCCATCTTCAAAGCCAACAGCAACAATAACCACAACAATAAAACCCACCAAAAACCTTCCCCCATGTTGGGTTTCATTCTTCAAGAAAAGCCCAGTCTGTTTTTAGGTCTTATATGATTAAATCAGTTCCACTAAGGATAATCCTCCTTTCTTGAAGTTAAGTGTGCCTTATAACATAATAACAAGAGGGACTATCCCATAATATTCACAAACCCCACTCATGCTCATGGGGAGGAGATGATATAGGAAGTATACACCAAGAGGGAAGAATACTGCCTCACACATAGCTCATCATCCAGGTCTCCCAAAGCCTTAGGAGCCCTGTTTTCTGTCACTAACACTGCAGAAGTGTGTATCTGGCAGCCTTCAAGGGTCCTAACTCTGCTACCCAGCCAAACCTCTGTCTATCCTTTCTGGTGGTCTGGTTGTCACTGGGTCATGGGAGTGACCCAGGGGTATACAGAGGGTCTAATTTTCCTAGGCACTCTACTGCTTTATGTACATTGTCTCATTAGCACCCCCCCCCCAAGAAACCTGTATTGTACACATTGTTCAGGTGTTTTTATGAGGCTTAGTCCTCAAAACCATACAGCTAGGGAGACAGGAGCCAAAATTTAAACCCAGCTGTCTGTCTTCATGTCCATTCTTTTTTGCACAATACTGGAAATTTGTCATGACTAAAACACCTGAGCACCCCACCCATGCCTTTGTCCCATGATGCTATGCACATTCTGCAAATTCTTCATTCAAAACACTCCTAGGGTACATACATTTCTTTTTCAAAAGAATGGGAGCTATGTGTCCCAGATTTTCAAAGATAGTCTCAATGTCAAATAGATGGTCTTGTTGTGAGTTTAAGTCTTTGATGTTGGTTCTGAACATTTCCTTACCCCATTAAGAATTCAGAGACCATGAACAGAAAATAGAAGAAAGTTCTCATTTCTCTTTGGAGATTTACAGAATTTATCTTCCAGGAAGAGTATATCCACCATATAGAAAAAGGTCATTAATGTTGTCTAATCACTATTTGTAGAATTTCTTGGCTGTCACATTTCTCAGAGATGAGAGCCCTTTCTGCAAGCTGTAGGAACTCTCCATGTTGCTGCTCAGTTCACACACACACATGAGGATTTGATGGTGATATGTCCTTCCTTGCTTTATTGACATATTTTTTCTGCTTGTGGTAATCTAAGACCTTCAGGAATTGAAATGCTTCATAAAGAAATATAGAGCTCTTCTCTAGATAACCTAATATCAGTGTGTTTCCTTAATGTTATCCAGAGAGTGTTATTTTACCTAGTGCTTCCCAACCATTTCCTTAATCCTTTTCACATCATGACAAGCACAGAAAAGATGTGAAGGGCACAATGGATAATTAGATGGGGCTCCTCACAGTTAGAAGCCTCTGCCTTGGGTCTCTGACTAGTCTCAGACCATTTCATGCCCTGAGAACCAAAGGATATAGGATATCCACATACCTATAGCCCATTTGACACCTAACCACAGCAGTTGGGAAGCTCTTCTTGACTGAATGGAGTACTTAATTAGTAATTGAGTATTGTCAGGCATTCAAGTTAATAACTATTTCCTGAGTGAAGATTACACGTCAAGTACTAAGTCTAGGTGCTAGGAATACAGAGGTGAATAAAAGAATTCCATCCTCAAATAACTCAAATCTAGTGTAGGAAAACATATACTCCATCATTAGGATAGAAACTCATTTGCATTTTTTTTTGGCAAATCCAATTGGTTGACAATGACCACCTTAAGTACTAGTAGAGAAGGATTCTGAGGCCTCCAGGTGCAAAAGGGAGAAGAGTGTGATCATTTAACCATACTTGCCATGTGGGGAAACAGCAAAATCAGCATAAGCATGCAAGCCACCTTCTTGCCAACCCTGTTCTTTTAATAGCATATACTGCAGTCGAAAGGCCATTATAGGTTCTACTTTCAATTGTGACATATTCATACGGCTGGGTTGTGTTTTTATTATCCTCCCTGGTAATTACCATTGTGTTTAGTAATCAACAGCACTGATTTACGCAAGTTACTTTCAAGTCAATCACTCCAGCACTTAAAAACAATGGCTTTGAATGGAGTTATTTCCTGGGAGAATGTTAAATGTTTCCGAGTTCAGATAGCCAAGGAAAGGCGGCTCCCTGTATGTAAGGGAAGAGAATGAAAAGTTTTCTGGCAGCTGGACCAAGATAAAGTGTTCAAATAAGTGCCATAGTGGCTTGGGAGTGAATGGGAGTAACTCACTGTTTCCTGCCTAAATTTGTACTGTTGGATGCATTTAGCTGCCTCACGCAGCATGCTCTTAATTACTGATATAAATCCTGATAGAGTTCTCAAGGGATGAGAAATAACCTTTAGCCATTCTGTCTGGAAACAATAGAACGGCAAAGGAAAGGTAGCCAGCGCAAGTGATTCCAAGGAAACTCCTTTATGTCCCATTTATTGTCTAAGCCTCACAGCACTAAGCTAGTTGCCTATGGATCTGGGTTTCCATCCAAGATTTTTAACTTACAACAGCAGACTTTAAAATCCCATTTATCAGCAGACTAAAAAGGCTGGACCTAAAGCCTGGGAAGGGATGGAAGGAAGGGATGAACTCATTGGTGGACAGTGCCATGGTCTTATACTGTAACTGAAGGGAGGGAAGTGAAAGAAAGCTGTCCCTTACCTAAGGTATATGCTATACCAGGTGCTTTAGATCTTATTATAAATATAAAGGAAGTAACTTTTAAATACCAATAAGTGGCTTTGAAAGTGCTCACAAACATGGGCCAGGTAAGGGGAACAGTACCTCTTGGCCATGGCTGTGGCATAAGAACCTAAAAGGCAGTTCTCGGATACACTGTGCAACAGGAGACTCAAGTCGGAAACAAACAGATCACCTAGAATTTAGACACCAATCCAAACAAGGTGAAGTGAAAAAAAGAAGCTCAGGTTTGCAGATAAAAATGGCAGAAACCCATGAGAGTCCACACCAGATCTTTCTACCTCTCCTCATTCCAGACCTGCCTAGAATCTCAGTCAAGACCAGAGGTGGCTTACCCATCCCCATAGGGATACCCAACAGGTGTTGGGTCCTGCTCATTTAAAAGCTTTTCAATGAGGGGCACCTGGGTGGCTCAGTCAGTTAAGCATCCAATTTCAGCTCATATCATGATCTCACTGTTCATGGGTTTGAGCCCCACGTCAGGCTCTGTGCTGACAGCTTAGAGCCCGGAGCCTGTTTCAGATTCTGTGTCTTCCTCTCTCTTTCTCTGACTTTGCCCTGCTCACACTCTCTTTCTTTCTCTCAAAAAATTTAAAAAAATAGAAAATAAATGAAATTTTAAAAAGATAAAAGCTTTTCCATGAGGCTGTAACTTTCTTAAGGGGAATGACGAAGAGAATGAACAAATATGTTTGCTTCATGAGCAAGGTCAAACCCACTTTCCCATTGCATTTGACATGGGGTGGCTGAAATTTATTCTTTTGAAAACATTGGTAGAGATTGAGTTTTCTTCCCAAGGGGCTAATGTTTCAAAAGTAAAAACAACCACAGAAAGAGAAAACCAATTTTGGAGGAAAAAGGAGTATGTGGGAAGAAGACCCTGAGTGCTATAGTATTTTTGAGGGGTTGATCGTCCTCTACTTTAGCCACGACTCAGAGTTGTCTTTCACTTTAAGTGGGACTAGCATAGCAAAGTCACTCCTCATCTACCATCAGTTCCAGAAAGATATCTGTTTATGAAAAGAGTTTGTTAACTGAACGTAATTGGATTCTCTTGAGAAACATGGTAACGTCAACTTGGGAACTGTCTGTTCATTTATATAACCTGTGATATGAATTATGATAAACAGAAACTCTACATTGTCAATAGACAAAGAGTACAACTATTTCCCCACCTTTGAACATACAATAAAAACATCCCTTTCCTTAAGTGTAGAAGTTTACAGGGTACTAATGCCTTTTAAAATTCCATCATATGTAATCTTTGGCATGATGCCATGATAAAAATTAAGTAACCTGGGGCTCAATCAGGCTAAATGACTATTCAAGGTCACTCAAAGCTAGGATTTTTTACCCAGTTCCTTGTATCCCAAATCTGGAGGGTTGTTTTTTTTTTTTTTTCACCACACCAGAGAAATCTGAAGAAAGGTCTACAATCCTGTGGTCCATCTCCCTGGACACACAAACGATGAATGAAGTTGGTATCATTGCCATTTGTTATTTATGCTAAATGGAGTGGAACTCCATCCCTTGCACTGAAAATTAAACATCAGTTCAAGAGCTGTTCTCCATTTAACTGAGAGCAGAAAGAGAAAACACTGATTTGGCTTACAGCTGTAGAGATTCACAAGCCATAAAGCAGAGAGGTCTGTGCACTCAGTGCTGAGGGCACGGAGCTTTGAAGGATGGGTGGCAATTGAATTCACAGAATGAGGCATCTCACAGAATGGAACACGTTTGTTCTTCAGATCTGGAGGACTTACATAGTTACTTCCACGAATATTGGCAGGGACAATTTAGGTTCTTTCAATTATTAGAGTTAATTCTGGTGCAGCAAATTTTCTCCATAAGGGAAAATGACCACACAGTCATTTCTTACTTTCTTTTCCTTTCCTCCTTCCTTTCTTCCTTCCTCTCTCTCTCTTCCTCCTTGCCTTCCTGTCTTCCTCTTTCCCTTCCTTTCCCCCTCCCCCCTTCCTTTTTCCCTCTCTCTCCTTCCTTTTCCCTTTCTCCCTTTCCCTTCCCCCATCTCTCCTCCCTCTCCCCCCTCCCTCCTCCCCTCCTCCCACTCTCTCCCTTCCCCCCTCTTTTTTTAAAATACTTTTATAAAATAAAAATATAAAAGGCATTCTTAAAGTGGCTCTGGACCCAATTCGGCCCTCAAGCCACAATTTGCTCACTGCTGCTCCAGACCTCTCTCTACTGCATGTCTTACCCCTCCCTCCCTTCCCTAGTTCTCTTACTTTTGCCACCTGCCATATTTTCTTTCATTTTCCTCAAAAGCAACAGATTTTCAAATCTAGGAGTGGCAGGATGTTTAGGGATGCCAAATATCATGCATGTGTAAGTTAAATAGAATTGAGTGTTGTATTAATTATTTACTGCTGTGAAGCAAACTACCCAAAAGTTTGTGACTTAAGAACATTTATCATTATCATTCCTGTGGGTCAGAGATTCAGACCTGGAATAGCTGAGCAGCTCTGGCTCAGAGTCTCCTAGGAGACTGCTGTCAAAATATGGAGGAGCTTGACAGGCAGACCCTAAAATTTATGTGAAAATGCAAAACATCTAGACTAAACAAAACAATTCGAAAAAAAGCAAGGTTGTAAGAATTTCATGCCCCAATTTCAAAATATACTATAAAGCAATAGTTATCAAGATCAGCGTGGCACCATGCCAGAAATAAGTACTGATAATTATAGTCAATTGATCTTTAAAAAAGGCCAACTCACTGGGAAAAGGGAAGGTTTGTTCATGAAATGACATTAAGAAAATTGAACTTAGACCCTCACTTCACATAACACACAAATGTCAAAACAGGTCATAGACTTAATATAAGAGCTAAAACAACAAAACATTTGGGGGAAAATGTAGAAGAAAGTCCTCAGGACCTCAAGTTAACCAAAGATTTTTTAAAAATTGTTTAAGTTTAGGGGTTGAGCATCCAACTTTGGCTCAGATCATGATCTCATGATCTGTGAGTTCGAGCCCCACGTTGGGCTCTGTTCTGATAGCTCAGATCTTGGAGCCTGCTTCGGATTCTGTGTCTCCCTCTCTCTCTCTGACCCTTCTCAGTCACACTCTATCTCTCTCCTTATCAAAAATAAGCAAACTTATTATTTTAATAATAAAATAATAGTAAAAAATTATTATTTTTTTAAGTTTGCTTATTTTTGAGTGGAGGGAGGAGACAGAGAATCCCAAGAAGACTCCATGCTGTCAGTACAGAGCCCAATGTGGGGCTTAAACTCATGAACTGTGAGATCATGACCTGACCTGAAGTCAAGAGTTGAACACTTAACCAACTGAGCCATGCAGGTAGCCCAAGCAAGATTTTTATAGATATGACACTTAAAGTATGATCCTCAAACAGAGGAGAAGAAAGGATAAATCGTCCATCATCAAAATTCAAAACTCTAGCCCTTTTAAAGACAGTGAAAATGAAAAGCCAAGCAATGGACTGAGGGAAAATATTTGCAAAGCACTTATCTGATAAAGGACTTGCATCAAGAACTTCAAAGAACACTTAGAACTTAATAAGACAGAAGACCCAATAATAAAATGGATCAAAGGATATGAAAAGACCTTTCACAAAAGAAGATACACAAACAGCTGATAAGCACAAGAGAAGATGCTCAGAATCAGTCATCAAAGAGATGCAAATTAAAGCCACAATAGATGCTATTTTTCACCCACTAAAATATGTGGAGGAACAGGAACACTCATATCGCTGGTGGCAACAATGTAAAAAGGTGCAGCTGCTCTGGAAAAGTTTGGCAGTTCTTCAAAAAGATAAACACAGAGTGATCACACTTAATTCCACCACTAAGTGGATACCCAAGAGAACTGAAAACATATGTATATGCAAAGACTTGCATGTGAATATTCAGAGCAGCTTTATTCATAACAGCCCCAAACTGGAAACAACCCAAACACCCATCAACTAATAAAACAAAAATGTGGTGCGTCCATGTAATGGAATGCTATTCATCGGAGAAAAGGAACAAACTACGAATTCATGCTATAACATGGATGAAACTCGAAAACATTATGCTAAATAAAAAACCAGACACAAGGTACTACATACTAAGATTTCATTTCTATGAAATGTCCAGAAAAGGTAAATTTATAGAGGCAGAAAGTACATTAGTTAGTTGTCCAAATCTGGAAGGGGGGGGATTAATTGTAAATGATCACAAGGGATGTTATTGGAGGGATACAAAATGTTTCTAAATTGATAAGTGTCGATGGTTCCAAGACTAAGTTACTAAAAATCAATGAACTATATGCCTGAAATGGTTCAATTTCCTGATATATACTCCAATGATGTTATGATAGGGCAAGACTTCAATCATTACAAAGCTTAAATGAGACTGGAGGATTCACTTTTAAGAAGGCTTCCTTGCATGGCTGGCAAATCAGAGCTGGATGTTGATGAGAGGTTTCAGTTCTTCACACAAAAGTCTCTTCAAAAGGTTGCTTGAGCATTATTTACAATAGCTGAGACATGGAAACAACCTAAGTGTCCACTGAAGAAGGATAAATGGATAAAGAAGCTGTGGTATATATATATACCACAAAATTATTCACAAAAAATGAGGAAATCCAACCATTTTAGCAACTTGGGTGGAAACTAACTAAAGGCATTAAGTGAAATAGATCAGACAAAGAAATGCTTTTTGTCTTTTTATGTAGAATCTCAAAACTTACAGAAAGAGAATTCAGACTTGTGGTTACCAGAAGCAGAGAGTAGGAGTGGGGGAATTGGAGGAACGTGGTCAAAGGGTACAAACTTTCAATTATAAGATAAATAACAATATATATTTCAATATATGATTGAAACATAATATTTCAATTCTAAAATAAATAATGTAATATACAACATGAAACCTGCAGCCAGCACTGCTGTGTGACATATAGGAAATTTGAGAGGAGTAAATCCTAAGAGTTCTCATCATAAGAAATTTTTTTCTTATTTTCTTTCCTCCTTTCTTTCCTTTTTATCATATCTATATGAGAAGGAGGATGTTAGGTGAACCCACTACAGTAATCACAACATATATAAATCAATGCTGTGTGCTTTAAACTTATACTGTGATGTACATCAATTATTTTTCAATAAATTATAAATATTATAACAGCTCTTTAGAGCATTTGCCAAAAGCAGCAAAGAGAAATGAGGCAGTAACTTCAACACTCTGCCTGTAACTCTCCTTACACAAGTGACAGTGTCGCTAAACCCACTGCTACTAAAGAACAAGCACCCCTTTCCTCCAATAATATTTCTTCATTTTCTTTTTCTTCTTCCAGCCAGCCCCCTTGACAGCCATCTGATTTCTATTAACAGTCTCTTCGAAGCTCTTGGGCTTTCCCCAAACACTTTGTAAGGTTCCAGCTTCCATTCACTACCTGGTAACATACCACTCCAATGTTGCAGATTTTCATTTTGGTAACACCCTATTTTCAAGTATTGCTTCTATCTTGATTATCTGCAATTGCATAACAAATTACCCCAAAACTTTGTGGGTGGGATCAAGAAACATTCTCTCACCATTTTGGAGGGCTAGGAATCTGCAAGCAGCTTATAGTTCTGGCCTGGATAGTTCTGACTCAGGAGCTCAAGGTTGCTGTCAAGATGTCAGCAGGGCTGAACCACCCAAGGGCTGGATTGAGCTGGAGAATCCATTTCCAAAGGGACTCGTTCAGTGAGTAGCATATTGGTGACAGCTCAGTTCTTCCAGTCACAGGCCTCTCCCTGGGACTGCTTGAATGTCCTCATGACAAAGCATCTGGCTCTCCCAGGAGTGAGCTAAGAGATACAGAGAAAGCCAGACAGAAGCTATCCTTTTTATGATCTATCTTGAGAAGTCACAGAGCATCACTTCTGCTAAATTCTATTCATCAGATAGGCATTTTGAGTTTATCTTTAAGGGGAGAAATGCCAGACTTATAGACATATATTAAAACCAAGGCAGTGGTCAAACTAAAAAACACAGAATTATCAAAAATTAGACCCAATGAGATTAATTTTCTTGAGTAACTTTCTTGTAAGCCTACTCTGAAGGCATTTGCCAAAATTACATCCCAGTGTATTCTGATCAATGACAGCATCTCTGAAAAGAACGGAGAACCTCCCCCGACCCACAGGCAAGGGACTACAGTTAAAAAGACAAAACTTTTAGGAGCGCCTGGGTGGCTCAGTCCGTTAAGTGTCCGACTTCAGCTCAGGTCATGATCTCATGGTTTGTGGGTTTGAGCCTTGCGTCAGGCTCTGTGCTGACAGCCAACTCAGAGCCTAGAGCCCGTTTCAGATTCTGTGTCTCCCTCTCTCTTTGACCCTCCCCTGCTCACACTGGCTGTCTCTCTCTCTCTCTCTCTCTCTCTCTCTCTCTCAGAAATAAACATTTTAAAAAAGACAAAACTTTTATGTTTGTGTTACTTAAAACTAATGCTCTTTGTTCTAGACATTTATTTTGTGGTCTCATCTGTAGAAATTAATCATAAAAACTAAATGTTTTTATTTTTTTTAAACTAAATGTTTTAAAAGTGAATAAACTCAGTGCTCATGGTCACTATTAAAGTGGTTTAAAACAGACTAGATTATTTGTTCATTTGTGTACCTTTTATCTGTTCCCTACTAGAATGTTAGCTTCACAAAGTCAGGCATATTTACTGAATATTCATATTTACTGAATCACAATGAAGAGGGTTGTGGTAAAGACTAAAGAATGCGTGTAAAGCCCTCACAGTTGATGCTGGGCATTGCTTAACTAAATATAAGGTTGAATTCACCTATAGCCAATAGGAATGGCTGATCAATTTGAACTTTTGCATGGATTCTTATTAGGTATGAATTTTTGAAAACTTTTTTAATTTATTATTTTAAAAATAATTTTAATTTTTCTAAAATCTTATAATCAACTTCATTCAAAAGTTTTCAAAAACTCACACCTAATAAGAATCCATGCAAAATTTTAAATCTGCCAATACTCCTATTGGCTATAGATGAACTCAATTTTGTATTTAGTTAAGCAATGGAAGGAAAAAGAAGATAGGAACAGAGAAGGAGGCAAACCACAAGAGACTCTTAAATACATAGAGCAAACTGAGGGTTGCTGAAAGGGTGATGGGTGGGGGGTGGGTTAAATGGGTGATAGGCATTAAGGAGAGAACTTTTCAGGATGAGCACTGGGTGTCAAACGTAAGAAATGAATCACTGGGTTATTCTCCTGAAGTCAAGACCACACTGTATGTTAACTAACTTGAATTTAAAATTAAAAAAAAATAATAAAGTGAATAAACTAGAGCAGGGTCCATGGGCCCTACTTTTAGTAACAAGACTCTATGCTATCTGCCCCTTTCCCACCCCACCATTCTTGGCTCGCAGGATCCCACACAAACTTTTCTCCCCTGAATTAATTCATAAAAATAGACCTCTTGAAAAAACCGGCCTCACCAAGTCATCTATATAGCTAAACATTTCTGCATAGAATAAGTTAACATATATAGAGTACCTACTAACTTAGCTACTAGATATGTCATATATATTACCTCTTATTATTTGCACAACCCTCACATTATCGGTCTCATTTCATGGAAGAACTGAGGTTCAGGTATTAAATAATGTGTCGAGTTCATGTGACTAGCAAGTGAATCTTGGACCTTAGAAGTTTGCCTAAAGACTCATGCATAATCATTTCTACACTATTTTGGATACCAATGAAGGAACACAGTGTATGCTAAAAATGAATCCCTGTGACGGGGGCAAGGATAGAGTGATCCTGGGTTGGGAAGGTTGTTCATCTACCATGTTGAATGATACAGTCAACTTATTAACCAGGAGAAGAGAGCCAAAGTGTAGTTCTCATGGCTTTATGACCATATCATAAGCACCATGAGACTCCCAAGCAAACTATTAGATTTCTGGGGACATGGGGGAAATGGAGATGTGACCAACTTGACAAAACAAGGGAGGGTTAAGAATGGACTATAAAGAGAAAAGGGAAAATATTTTAGAAATTGAAAATCAGATAATAGAATATAACAAGGGTTGGCAAACTATGGCCTACAAGCCAAATACAGCCCACCATACGATTTTTCAAAATAAAATTTATTGGAGCACACTAATGCCTACTGCCTATTGTTACTTTTGAATTATTGCAGCGTTCCCTGTAACAGAATGCTGCAATAGAAACCACATGGCCTGCAAGTCTAAAATACTTACCATCTGGCTCTCTAAGAAAAGTTTGCCAACCCCAGGATATACTCATTACAAGTACTTCATAGGTGGGCCGCCTGGGTGGCTTAGTTGGTTAAGCGTCCGACTTTCGCTCAGGTCATGATCTCGCGGTTCGTGGGTTCGAGCCCCGCGTCGGGCTCTGTGCTGACTGCCAGCTCAGAGCAAGGAGCCTGTTTCAGTCTGTGACTCCCTCTCTCTTTGACCCTCCCCTGCTCATGCTGTCTGTCTCTCTCCTGGAAATAAATAAAAATATTCAAAAAAAAAAAGAAGTACTTCATAGGTATCCTGCAGCCACAGCTGTTTAGAATAACAGGACACATAGTAAATTGGGCAAGAAAGTGCCAGAGAAAGCAGAAGGTAAACGACTCTTCAATCATTATAGAAAATCATGAGTGTGCCAAAGGAAGAAAATGAGGAAATAGATCATGCTCTGATCAAGAGAAGATTTGCTCAAAGGATCCGTGACCAACTTGGTAGATCGATCAAGCAAGTGACTGGACAGGAGGCTGAAATGTGCATCTGCAGGTCCAGAAATGCCAGGATGAAACCTGAGTTCAGGGAATGCCCAAGGTGACCCACCCTTCATGACTGTGTGGTCTACAGCCCCTTCCTAAGGAGACCCCTGCAAACTTTAAAGAATAATGGTGTCAATAGGAGAGACAGGAGTAAAGGGGCCACACCCAGCTGCCAACAATTCAACAAACATTTGTGGAGTGTACCCATCATTTTGTCAATGACAGCAGGCCAGCAATAAGAACACGAGCCACTAACACATGGCTAAGTGCCTTGTTACCTCATTTAACCCTTATCAACTCTCCTACAATTAGGTGTTCTTGTTTTGCCAATGTAGAGCTGGAGGCTCAGAAAATTGTCCAGGTGGTCATTATCAGGACTGATGAAGAGCGCCATGTTTCTCCTCTGCTCAGGATAGGAACCATGAGTAAATCTCAGGCGCCACACGTATCCCACCACGGCCAGCAGAGTGGAAGAGAGCAAAGGAGTCTCTAGGTGCCTCATCTGCACCTGGCATTTGCTGACTCCTCCTGCAGGTACAGGGTTAAAACCCTCCAATCGTTTATTGTTTGCTGAGATCTTCACTCTGGAGGTTTCAGTCCTTATTTGTGCTTCTTTTGAATCTGAAAACCACAGAGGACAACTGGAACCCTGAGGTTTAGTGATAAATTATACCACCCATGTGTCTTGTGGAATTGTTGGCATCTTCACTGATTATTGGGGGTGGGGAGAGTTCTTCATAACACAGAAGGCATGTAGAGAGGCACTAAAAATGACTGTCTTCCCATTATGTTTTTAATCATGGTTTATATTGTTTTTAATCACAGGACCCCTGCAATCCCCTAACCTAGGCGTCCTCTGTATTGTTTGGGGTTGAAAAGTACATGGCTCAGCAGAGACAGAGCACTCCTATGTACCCCCTACCACAGATGAGGACATGCTGGTTCTGCTAATTCATTTGCTCAGCACAGTGATCCTCAACCTTTTTTCTTAGCTTTTCTCCTGCAGGGAGAGCCATTAGACATTTTCTCCTAATCACTTCTCCCCGTAAAACTTTAATGCCACAGAAATACCGTATACCTGTTTTAAGTACTATATGTGTACCAATGCTTTACATATGCAAAAAGTAAGATTTTTTTGCCCCCTTTCCCCAAGCAATTTTCATCCCTTTGGAGAAGATATCTCCCCTGTGGAGAATGCACGTAAGGCTTTGCTACTCTAAATATGACCAATCATCCCTCTCCATCGATGGATCCATCAGCAGCATCAACATCTCCTGGGTGTGTTAGAAATGCAGAATCTAAGGCACCACTCCAGACCCAGCTGAATTATACTGTGCATCACAAGGTTCCCCATGAGATTCATGTACATTAAAGTTGGAGAAGCTCTGAGCTAAGAATGCATGTGCACAGTGACCAGAAACTCATAACCTTGGAATACAGTCCATTGTACCTCTAAGTAGCCATAACTGAGAGCTTGTTCTCCATTGTATGGAGCTCCAATTGGTCCTTTTGGAAGTCTGCCATCACTCCTAATTCTTCCCTAAGTGCCCAAGCAAAAGAAGGTTAATTCCTTCAAACACATGAGGACCCATAATATGCCTATCGGAAGTGTTTTCCAAACTACAAGGCTTTGAGTCTCTTTATTATTTTCAATATCTTTTTTAATTTGCTTTAGTTGATATTCATCATCTTTTAACAGTAACTTTTATAATTTACTAGAAGCTTGCTATATCTTTGAGTGCTCTTTACCTAATTGCCATACAAGCCTACAGCAGGTGTTATTGCCTCATTCTATAAATAAGGAAATTATTTATAAATAAGGTTCCCAGAAGTTAAGTAATTTTCCTCAGTTGCACAGTAGTAAGTGGCCGAGACCAAATTCAAAATTAGATCTTACATGTTCCAAAGCCAACATACTTTCCATTACTCTACTGTTTTAATTTGAAGACTGTGGCAAAGACTTGAGTCCCTTTTTCCCAAGGGATTGCCTTATGGGCGTTTTAAGGCAGCTTTTTAGGTTTGGCAAAGGAATTCCATCCTCAGTAGACTGGACCGCTCTCTCAAGGGGCATAATCAAATCCCACCAATCATCAGCAAAAAAGAGGGTTTTGAGTTCATGGTGACTTCACTTTAATCATAATTCAGCCAGTCCTTTATTTTACTGATGAGAAAATTGAGTCCAGAATGTAGAAGTGATTTGACCAAGGTCACACACCTAATTAATAGAAGAATCTAAGCTAGAATCTACATGAATTAACTCCAGGTCCAGATTTCTCCTTTCCCACACCGCTCTCTCACAGTTCATTCCCTGGGAAAAGGCAGTTCATTAAAAAAAAGAAAAGAAAAAGAAGAAAAAGGCCCAAAGAGTATACTAGTAGTACATAATGAATAAAAATAGTCTTTCCTACATGTACCTAAAAATACTTTCTTTCTTTCTCCTGAGAGTATGTTTGGCTAAGCAAAGACAGGATTGTCAGACAGTAGATCAGAGAGCTGGAGAGAAAGGGTTTCTCTTCCTTTTGGTGTAAGGAGTGATAGTGGCTCAAACCAGCATATGAGAGCCAACTGGCAGCATCTCTTCCCAGCCTCATATTCAGCAACATGCACATTGTTAGCTTGAAATCAGACATGGTGGGAGCATTTATACCATGAAAATTAGCAAATACTACAAATTAGGTCTCCCTCCCCAGCCCCAGACCTCTACTGGAAGTGAATTTATCAAAGTATAAAATGTGATGCTTCAGTGCCAAGGGTATTGTAGTACCCTTATCTGTCCAAGCAGAGGTTGCAATATTAGGCTACCCTCCAGCTTCCCTCACTTCTTTCTTTCTCTTCTTCTTGTCTTAACTTTGGTTTGTACTGAGGAAAGGAGTTGCCAAGATGGCTCTGGTTCCACCAGGAGGCTTTGGGCTGGGGTAGTGATTTTCCAGTTTTATTGTGCATCAGAATCATCTGTTGGAGAGTGGGGGGATTGGCAAATTTAACTGGAAAGTACTGGGTACCTCCTCCAGAGTTCCCAATTCAGTAGACCTGGGTTAGGGCCTGAAAATTTGCATTTCTAACAAGATCTCAGGTGATGCTGATGTTGTTCATCCAGGACCACACTTTGAGAACTACTGTACTGAGACTTCTTTTTTTCTTTTTCTTTTTTTAATGTTTATTTATTTTTGAGAGACAGAGCATGAGCAGGGGAGGGGCAGAGAGAGAGAGAGAGAGAGAGAGAGGGAGACACAGAATCCGAAGCAGGCTCCAGGCTCTGAGCTGTCAGCACAGAGCCTGACGCGGGGCTTGAACCCACGAAGCGTGAGATCATGACCTGAGCCGAAGTCAGATGCTGAACTGACCGAGCCACCCAGGCGCCCCTGGCCTGGGACTTCTTGACTGGTCCCAGCTAAATGCACCTTGTAGCCCTCAAAGCTCACTGTAGCACATAGCCTGCATTGATTTAGTTTCAGCAAAGCATGGAGAGTCTTTACCTCTGACTTTCTTGGAGACAGTGAGAAGGAGGATTCCTAGATTGTCACAACTTGTTCCCCAGATACAAAGTCACCCCCACCTTTGACTTTATTATTCTGAGAAGCTAGAAAACTGGAGAAACTAAACAAAACTGTGTTTACAGGTAGGAGAGTAATTAAATGTCCAAAGCAATACAGAGGCTATGGCCAAAGCCCTGGGTATAAGAGGACCTAAATACTTTTTGCACCTGTGGGATATGAAGGCATGAGATAGAAAGAATCCCCACTTTCAGAAGCCTTCCTAGAAAGTTAGAGAGGTATTTTGACAAGAAGTCCCACAACAGTTTTCAGTAAGAAGGGGGGTCTGTAAATTGAATTAGCTGCAGGTTACTCTATAATCATTACCATTGTTACCACTATATTAAATTAATGAAAAGCTCAGAGCAGAAAGAATTATGCTAATAGATCAATATAAATTACACACTGAGTTCTGGCCCTAGATATTTTTCTGAATTTTATTAATTACCTTGAAATGTCTATAAAAATACATTTTATAGTGCTTCAGAATTTACAAATTCTATCTTGTAACATATGGTAATTTGTAGGGTTTTTTTTTGTTTTTTATTTTTATAGAGAGAGTGAGCAAATGAGCACAGAAGAGGGGTAGAGGGAGAGAGAATCTCAAGAGGGCTCCATGCTCAGCACAGACCCTGATACAAGGCTGTATCCCTCATGACTCCAGGGTCATAATCTGAGCCAAAATCAAGAGTTGGAAGCTCAACCAACTGAGCTACCCAGGCGCCCCTGTACACTTTTCTTAAATCCTTCCCACAGCTCTTTTCTTCATCTCCACCTTCAAATGCCCATAAATAGAAGCCATCTAAGTCCTATTAGAGGTGGAGATAGGTTTTGGCAAGGTCAGTTTCAAGGGATATTGATAAAATAACCTCCATTATGTAAAATCAGAATAATTTTTAATTAAGAGGAAGCAAGACTTCACAGGCTACTATGATTTTATAAATTTCTCAAATAAGAAAAGGTAGAGAGTGCTTTTGCTTTAAACAAAATAAAATCAACCCATTTTATATTCACATGTTCCTTTAAACCCTTAGAAACCTCAACTGCCATATGTTGAGTTTGTTGCACTCAGAATAAGTTGTTTATTAAACAAACACAATAGGAATGGTCTCTTAAATTTAAGATACATTAAAATTTCCCAAATATTTAAAGCAAGATATACCTTTAACCACCTCTGATTTGGTGCTTTGTTTCCCTATTTTAAAGATAAGGAATATGAGGATTACAGACATAAGTGGCAACCTTAGTAACTCAGGCCACATCTTCTGACCTTTCCTGAATCCTGCTCAGAGTGTGGTCCAAGGACTAGCAGCATGAAGCCCTTGGAATCTTATTAGAATGGCAGAGTCTTATGTCCTACTACAGACCTTACAGATCAGAATCTGCTCTAATGCTACCATAACCCTCAGGAGGTTCATGTGCACATTGGAGACTGAGAAGTTCAGTTCTAGGTCACATTGCTCTATCCTGATGAGAAGCTGGGCTGTCAAAGCTCTTCTCATCCTCACATGAGGAGATATCTAGCCTCCACCTCTAGCCAGACGTGGGTCAAGAGCCTTCTTAACTCTTCCTTCACTACATCCCCAGGAACCCCATGATATCTCAGACCCTGGAGTCCCTCTCCCCTGACTCATCAAGCAGTCAGATCTTAACCAGATTCTGAAAACCATTGTGAGGTATAATTCCTAAGGGAAAGAACACTGGAGAGGACGGAACTCAAAACTGGGTAGATTATAAAGAAGACTGTGCCGCAGTCCTTAAAGGAAAGTACATTGCTCTCCAGGCCTATTTCAAGAGATTAGAAAAAGNACTGTGCCTATATGGGTTAAAACAAATCTGCAAAATAATCACTCATTTTGTTCTGTACCCAAAGACCTGTGGTCAAAGCCACAAAGTACTTATACACAAAGTGTTATATGATATATAGGAGAGGCTTGGACCTTTCTTCCAGGAGTTCATTTAAATCTAGGAGTTCACCTAGATTTTTCAGTACAAACATATAGCCTGTCCACAGGGCTCTTGTGTATTTGCCATTTTCTGAAGTGTACAGTGCATGTGACACAGTACAGTGTGTCTTCTGGTTTTTTTTTTTCATCTCTTAGTTGAATGTGTTGTTCCCTTCATCTAATAGGTGAAAAACCTGAGGTGAAGTTGTTTGCCCAAGATCTATAGCAAATGCCAATGTTTAATAGAAACCTGATGAGATTAATTTTACCTGTTAGACTTTTCTAAGGCATGATACATACCAAACTATGTGATAAGAGATTCCCATTGTAGATATTATTTTTTCTTTTTTAAGATATTGTTTTTCTTGAAAACAATGAAATCTTCCCTTGAAAATGAAACCAGGTTTGATTAGAATCAGGAGATCTGGGTTTAAATCCCAGCTTTGTGCTTTTCTACCAGTGTGACATTAATGGGTACCTTAACCAAATTGAACATGAGCGACTCCGTCTGAAAAGTAGAAGTGTCACCTTTATCTTAAGGCTGTTTTAAAGCTTAAACGAAGCAATAAGTCTGTGTATGTCTGTCATGATGCTTGGTACATAAAAGGCACTTATTCATTAAAACTTAATCCTAGTTCATGCATTTATTGGGATACATTTCTTATTGATTCCCATGATCCCTCTTTCATCCTCCTTAACCAACTTACAATGGCCCAACATAACATCTTTCCTTATATCCTGGGTTTTTATGTTTAAAAAGGTGTTAGGTCTCTCCTCCCTTCAGTACTCAGTCCAGGGACAAAAATTCCTGGCCCAGATGTGATTGTCTCCAGGCAAAAAAGCATAATCACACAGGTAATATATAATTGGGAGACAAAGTGGAGTAGGAACCCAGACTCAAAAGCAGACCTCCTGGGTTAACTCTGCCATATGTCAGCTGTGTGGCCTTGGAAAGATGTTAAAACTGTGATTCAGATACATATCTCACAAGTTTGTTATAAGAATTAAATGAGATATATACCCCATTAAGTGTCTAGCCTAGTCACCTGACAAATCCAATAAATGTGGCTTTTCTTTGGTCCCTGAATGTGGAAGCAGACATAACTGTAGTTGGCTCTGCCTGCTTCTGTGTGATGTGAGACTATTAGGGCTCAGGGGCAGCCATGGAGCCTAGCTGTTCCCTCACTGTCTGGATTAGCCATAGTAAGCATGCTTTTGTCCTGCAGATCAGAAATGAAAGAGTCTTGCTCTTCCCTGTGGATTTCTTCAGGGTCATCTGGAAGGAATTTGTTCTTATCTCAAAAGAAACACTTAACAGTTCTTCAGCGGGAAGAAAAACACAGGTGGATTTCTGGTTAAACATGGCAGACTTGATATATATTTTCACTCCCTCTCAAAACACCAATGAAATGATAGGAAGTGGTGGCAAAGTGGAAATTCACAAAGACAAATAAAATAGAAGAGAAGACAATAGATTTTAAAATGTTAATATGTTTGAAGGTGAAAAAAAGATAATTAATTGCATGGTTACAGACCACAGATCACTGTGGGAAGTCAAAGTGGAGGCAAGCAGATTTGGGGGCATGGAGTTCCAAAAAGGCTCGGGAATTTGATATACCATATACCTCTGAGAGTGTAGTTGAAGGATAAGACTAAAAAGAAGATGGGTTGATGGTCTGTACATGGAAGGAGTAGACAATTCTGCTATCTCCTTCCTCCTGAGCAAATAAAGTCCTCCCACCTCCACCGTTCTAACTCAGACTCAACATGGGAGACTCCACATTTTGGCAGTGAATAACAAAGGCTTTGAACCAGAGACATCATATGCAGACAGGAGCAAGGTGAGTTATTATACTGAAAACAAGGCTATTAAAATAAATGTTTACATTCTGAATGGTAAGACTCTTAGCTCCTTTCTATTGCATTGCTGACTTATGTCAGATGATTTTCTACTCTCTGGGCAGGATTTGGAAATTTCTTCTCCAGGGAAGTGGCCTGGCCCCAGGAAGAGAAAAAACACCTACATATAATGTTATATCATCTGATGAAAAAGCTGGCTCAGGCCTGATTACTCTATAATGATGCTTTAATGTTCAACAAAGTCTCTGTACCCAGAGTCCCCTGCCAGTGTCTAAGTGCTTTACCTAGCCAAAGAATGCCAGGTATTTGAGGAAAGTCCCTAACATGAAAGGCAGAGATCAAAACCAAACAACTGAAGAAGAAGAAGAAGAAGAAGAAGAAGAAGAAGAAGAAGAAGAAGAAGAAGAAGGAGAAGGAGAAGGAGAAGGAGAAGGAGAAGAGGAGGAGGAGGAGAAGAGGAGGAGGAGGAGGAGAAAGGGGGAACTGGATAGAGAAGAAAATGAAAACTAACAAACTATTATTTCCATCCTCAGAAGATAAAAAGTATCATTATCCACAGAGCAAGAATGGATGAATTTGGAGAAGAATCCAGGGAAATAGACCAGTATGATTAAAGACAAAAATTGTTCTTATTAAAGGTCAATTGAAGGGCTGGAATATAAAGTTGAGGACATCTTCAAAAATCTAAGGGGAAAAGCCACAAATGAAAAAATAAGAGAAATATATGAAAATAAGAGGAACAAGTATAATAGTAAAGATGACTAAAAACTCTGCTATTCTCCCATTGAAAGGTAGAGTCTAAATCCCCTCCTCTGAAATAAAACTGGTCTTGGTGACTTGCTTGACCAGTAAAATGTGGTAGACATGATGTTCTGGGACTTACAAGCCTAAGTCATAAGAAACCTTGCAACTTCTCTCCTGTAATACTACTCTAGAATCCAGCCACCATACTCTGAGGAAGCTCAAGCAGCCCTGTGGGAAGTCCCACGTGGAAGGATACCAAGGTCCCCATCAACAAGCACCACCAACTTGTCAGCCCTGTAACTGAGTCATCCTGAAAGTAGTTACTGTTGTTTTTCATTAAAGATGTCCTAATGATGTCACATAAAGCAGCAATGAAGCTATCCTCCACTAAGTCCTGCCTGAATTACAGATTTGTGAGCAAAATAAATGATTGCTATTGTTTTAAGCTGCTTAGTTTTTAGATGACTTGTTATGTATCAATAGATAAATAGAATGAGGGCCAACATTTGACCAATAAGAATTTTAGAAAGAAAGATGAAGGGGGGAAGAAAAGGAAACAATAGAAGGAAGGAAACTTGCAAAATAATAATACAAGGAAAATTCCTAGAAATTAGTCTCTAGATTTAAATCAAAAGAAAAACAAAATACTGAGTGCCCAACACAGTGCATTAAAAAATACCTATTCAGAGATACATTATCATAATATTTCTTTCTTTTTTTTTTTTTTTNATAAAGAGAAAATCCTAAAACTGTCTAAAGATAAAGAAAAAGGGGGTGGGAACGTGAAACCATATATAAACGTAGGAATCAGTGCTCTTAACAGCAGAGCTGGCAGTTAAAAGGCATTGAACATTGCTACGCTTCAAAACAATTGGGAAAAAATGTTTTAAACCCAGAATTCTATCCTCAGTCAAATTATGAATCAAGCATGAAGCCAGAATAAACATTTTTTTTTTACATTCAATTTCTCAAAGATTCATTCTGCCAGAGGAGAGTAAGCCACGAATAAAGACATCCTGGGCTCCATGACATAACGGTCCCCCACACACAGCAAGGTGAAGGGCAATCTCCTTCTGCCAGCTGACCATCTCAACCCAGCTTGGAGAATGGAAGACTCCAGGAGATAGAGGGAGATGGAATCCATAAGTTCCCTGGTGTTTTTGACCATACTGAATGGAGTTTGTAGTTCTGGAAATGATTTAGATTTCCAGGAGTGATAAAGTAAATGAATAATTATGCAAAAATAAAGTGTGAAAGAAGCCATCAATTGTAAGAAAAGCAAAGTTATGGAGAAAGGAGATGAAAACACTGTATTCTACAGACTCAGCTGTGATAATGTTGACATGACCACACTAATATAAACACAGATTATTAATACAACCTTATGAAAGTGTCATGGGATCATACTGTAAGGATGGGGGAAGGAGAGCATGTGTCAGTAGAGGGGATGGGTGACTATTGTAGAGAGCTGAATCATCTTCTGCTATGATAAAAAAGTGTTAGCCAGTATCTTAAATTGAAAAATCAAGAAAAAACAGCCTAAGCATATTATTTGAATATAAGGCAACACATTTACACTTAGGGCTATATGATGTGCACCAGTCATTCTTGAGAGACGGATTGTGCAGGGAGAGCAAGGTCCAGACCAGGGCGAGGGGCAAGTGGGGTCTACAGGGCTCACAATTTAAGGGCACAGCCTGGAGAGTGAGTGCCTCCTGACATTTCATGCCCTTGACACCTCACTTGCCTCACCCTCATCCCAGCCCTAGGGGACTGCACTGGACACCATACAGGTGGTAGAAATGATAATGGAATGTAGAGAGAGGGGAGGGGCCTTGGGGTTGTGTATTTTACCTCCTAATGGATGTGTTCAATCGAACAAGAGACCTATAAATCAAACCTGAACAAATGAGCAGACTTTTGCAAGGCAGAGAAAAGAAAGGCATTCATTCTAGGTTCAGTAAACAAATGCAAAGGAATAAAGGCAGGTGTGTGTTTAGGGGAAATTAGCATAACTGTATGAAGGAGAGGAAACATACAGTATTTTTTTTTTTGAAACATACAGTATTTAATAAGACCTTAATACAGATCATAGATTCCAAAACACTGGGCTAGATTCTTAATACATGGTTAAATTCTTGAAAAAGAATTAGAGCACAAGAAATGAATTTAAGAACATTCTACAGTTGATTGCCTTTCTCTCCAGAGACTCAAAACGAATCTAGACGCTTCAATTTGTAAGTGTGGCTTCAGACACTTGCATTTAGATGAGAATAGAAGATGCATTCTGGGCTCCAGTCAGTTAAGCACCCAACCCTTGATTTCAGCTCAGGTTATGATCTCATGGTTCATGAGTATGAGCCCCGGATGCTGTCAGCACAGAACTTGCTTGGGATTCTCTTTCTCTCTCCCTTTTTCACTCCTGCTCCCTCTCTCACTCTCAAAATAAATTTAAAAAACCATTTTTTAAGTTGCTTCCATTCAGAATTACTTTAATGTGAGTTTTATGAGTTTTCACAGTGGGACTGAGTAGGCAGAAGCCTGCTGAGTAGAACTTGGTCCCTTAACACCAGGAAAGCATAAGCTATTAGGTGCCATGGGGCTCTCCTTCCTCCAAAGCCAGGTTCCCTTGTGTCCCTGGGAAATAAATCAGGAAGTTTAAGCAAGAGAGGCCCAGAATTTGTGGTTACTGAGATATCACTGGGAAAGCAAACAAACATTTAGCCCAAGATCCTCTAAAGAAATGGTAGACAATGTTTTGTTTGCCTGTTGACTGGCTTAGCATAATATTTTCTCAATCTTGGTCTTGTATCAATTTCTGACAGTACAATTGAAGGCTAATGCAAGAGTACATTGTCTACAGGGCCAGCCAAGGAAATTGGGAGCTTGGTCAGTGGCTGTAAATATCTTCTTGGTATTTCAATTTGTTTACTCTGAAGTGCTCTCTCAGGGGCCAAGAGGGTTCTGGGACACACTGGCACCAGGTTTACAGTGGGAAAGATCAGTTGCTGAGATAAGGGTTGGGGTCCGCCTTGAGACGTGCCATGAAAAAAAAGATCTGATTTAGCCATTAAATCTCTCAAAAGGGTGGTGAGTATGACTATAACAATGGGGTATTCAGAAGAACGCTTGGTAGGCAGGAAAGGGATGTTCAAACACAAATGCAACAGAGGCTTAGGGGACTGATTTGTCACTCCCTCTTCTTCCAGAGACACTGATCACAGATTTAACTTCAGTCAGAAGACTATAGAAGTAGACTCCTACTTTTGTGACCCGAGAGATGATGGAGACTAAACACCAAAGCCAGAGGACAGCAAAACCTCCTGAAGATTTGTTCCCATTGAAAATAGTCCTTGTCCACATGATTCACTGTGGGTGGTCCTGGCTGAACTTAGGGGGAATGAGCTCATTGATCCTTCTTGTTTTTAAATATCCTAATGGACTTAACTACTCCAGGAACAAGATTGTTGGTGTAAAGAAAAAAGGAGAGAGAGAGAGAGAGAGAAGGGAAGGGAAGAAAGAAAGAAAGAAAGAAAGAAAGAAAGAAAGAAAGAAAGAAAGAAAGAAAGAAAGAAAGAAAGAAAGAAAGAAAGAAAGAAAGAAGAAAGAAAGAAGAAAGAAAGAAAGAGAAAGAAAGAAATGAGCATAAAGAAATCTACAGAAAAAAAAATATGTGCACCAAACATATGTAGAAGGAGGAAGAATCCTGAAAAACATTCATCAAGATTTGCACAGGGTACCAGAAAGACTCAAATGTATCCTTAGTAGGTGGCCCACTAAAAAGTCTAAGAGATATCTGAGCCTGAAACTAACTAGCTACACACGTGCGCGCGCGCACACACACACACACACACACACACACACACAACTAAATTAAAGGGATTTTTCAGTGTCTGCGATTCTTCAGTCTTAAATCTCTTGTTTGTATTTAGTGTGGAGTGTTTTCCCTAAAGGATATCCTGTTTGAGATTACTATTGGCCTGTTCCTCTTAACATCCTTAAAGAAACACCCAGAAAAACTAAATAAACTCCCACCCCTCCAATAGCATGCCAAGTGATTTGTCTACAGGAGGTCAGGGAGAGAGTTACGTGAACCAAGATGCATTCTCACCTCCTCTCTGCTATAACCTAGAATCCCTGACAGTTTCCCAAGAGGAGAAGGAATTTTGATCCCACTGCTAGTATCACAAATGGAGGCAGTGTGGCATTGGAATCACCGAATCTGAGACCAACCCCTGCCTTAGCAATTGAGTGGCCTCAAGTAAATCTATGCCTCAGTTTCCTTGCCTATAAAATGAGGATACATATTTATCTTATAGTACCTCGTATTCAAATGAGCAAAAATATATATAAGCACTCTATAGTTTATAAAGAACTTTAACACACATTAATATGATTTTGCATATTTCTCCCATCAACGTGAAGATATCATATTAACTTCAGAGAATTAATTACAATTGAAAACTAAAATGATTTATAATACAATGTTAATTTTATTTTTATCTCAGCAATAAATAGTATATTCTGTATACACTAAAAAATAATTTACTACTGTCAGATTTAAAATATAAAATTTCTCAACCAATGTTTCTATTACCTGTTCTTTTAGCAATCACTCTATAGTGATATAATACCAAATGCTCTGAACACCATGTGGGAAGTAGAAATTAAGAATGATAAAGACAAATTCTATGGGACCCCGTAAGTTACACTATTTTAAAATTTTTACCTCCTTCATGACTTTTAATTCTGACTTCTCATTCTGCCTCAGTCATAGGCTGGACTTTCAACACAGCTCACCTAGATTACTATAGTAACCTTTTTCTTTTCTATGTCTTCAGATTTATATAGTTTATTTTCATGAAAGCAAAGTTGAATATGTGTATTGTCTACCACTTCACTCTCTTCACCATTCCTCCTGATATCTATGCTGTGTCTTATTTAACACCTTTCACCTTCCTGAATCATGCTCTCTCTGAGATTTTGCCTAAGATGGACCTTCAAAACCCCTTCGCCTTTGCTTCTCTGGTCTTAGCTCAGGTGTCTCCTCCCTTGAGAAGCATTTCCAATAATCCTTTGCAGTGGAGAGGGGCCAACATGGTGGAGAAGTAGGGGGGACCCATACTTCCCACGTCTCTCAAACAAAGAAGGGCTGAAGCCAAAGGACTCTGAACCCCAAAAGTCCGGGAGAAAAGGAGACGGAGTCTACAAGGAAGAAAACGGGAAAACCAGATGGCCCCATCAGTGTGTGATTGTGAACTGGGGGAGATAAAACAGGCCACAGAGGTGTGGAGGAGAGAGATCCCCTTCTGCGGAGAGACAAAGGAAGAGAAAGGGCGGCTGGGGAAGCCTAGGTCTGTATCTGGACAAGAGAAAAACCTCGGACCAGGACGGAGAGGGATTCCACCATCCCATCTGTAACTGCAGGGTTTGCAGAGAGATCCCATCTCTAACTGAAGGGCTTTCTTTGGACTTGGGCCGGCTCCCCTGTTAACACACCTGGAGAAAAGGGGAGTCACCGCTGGGTTTGGTGGCACATCAGGGGTGCAGTCGACAGCAGGAATAACCAGTCCCCTGCCCTGAAGTGCTGCAGCTCAGTGGTGGGATTACATTTCTGTGGGCATCACTGACGCACATGGAGTGGGAGTTTAAAATGCAGCTGAGCATGGGCCATAGGAGATGGCAGAGCAAGGCAGCTGCCTAGTCTGCACCCATGGCATAGTGAGGATGAATCCAAAGGAGTGATTTGGGACACCTGGTCGGTGGAGAGTGGTGGTGGGGGGGGTGGGGGGTGTTGTCATTTTTCTTCCCACAATCACCAAAGCAGGGCCTCAGGGATAGGTCTGTGGGGCCTACAGTGGAGGAGGATCCGCCTACACCAAACCACGCCCCTCTGTGCTGGGAAGCTGCTTATCTACTGGAGCTGGATAGACCCTGTGAAACAAGCACTGTGGTATTGCCTGGATTAACTCTAGGTCAATTCTTGTTATTTAGATATATTCTCTCTTTTCTCCTTCTTATCTCTTCCCTCCTCTAGGCTGGTTACTTTGGTTACTGGTTTGCTTAAACAGACATATTTAGTCCATTCTCTTGATGACATGTTTTACACTTCCTTCTTTATTTTCCTTTCTCTCTCTCTGGAATAATCAAGCCATATAGTTTCTCTGGGTAACTTTATCTTCGTTTCTTTATCCTCACCTCCATCCTTATTCTCCTTTCTCTCTCTCTGGATTAAGCCTTTTAGTCCCTCTGCCTGGTCAATGTTCATTTTCTCTTTCTCCCTGCCCCTGTCATTTCTCTCTTTGTATATGCTGTTCCATCAGCACTGCCTCCACCCTGTTCTTTACTTGTAGCTGGTATTTCTGGTTTCATGCTTTTAGATTGTCGTTTGGTTTTTTGTTTGTTTGTTTGTTTTGGTTCTACCTATTTGCTTGTTTTATTTGTTTGTGTGTTTGCATGTTTTTTTTTCTTGCTTGTCTGTCTGTTTTCCTTTCCAGGGCTACTTCAAGGAACAAACCAAAGCATAACTGGTGGAGGACATCACTACAAGTAAGGAAATAGAATAACTAAAGTCACAATAGCAGAGAGCAACAAATACTTTCCAAAAACAAAAACAAAAACAAAAAAAAACCCACCTCTTGGACAGCCAGGCCCTGGACAGTGTATGAGCTCCCTTTAATATAGAAGTATTCACAGGTGCAGAGCACATAACAAGCTTTTTAAAACTTACAAGGGACAGAAAACTAGCCAAAATGATGAAACAGGAGAATTCTCCTCAAAAGAAATTCCAGGAAGAAGTGACAGCTAAAGAATAGATCAAAACAGATATAAGCAACATAACAACAAGAATTTAGAAAAATAGTCATAAAATTAATAGCTGGGCTTGAAAACATAGAAGACAGCAGAGACTCCATTGCTGCAGTGATCAAGGTTTTAAAAATAGTCATGATGAATTTTAAAATGCTATAAATGAGGTGCAAAATAAAATGGAGGCAGCCACAATGTGGATTGAAGAGGCAAAGGGGAGAATATGTGAATTAGAAGATACAATTATGGAAAAAGAGGAAGCCGAGGAAAATAGAGATAAAATGATCCAGGAGCACGAAAGAAGAATTTGAGAACTGAGTGATGCAGTCAAACAGAACAATATCTGTATCATAGGAACTGAAGAAGAAGAAGAAGAAGAAGAAGAAGAAGAAGAAGAAGAAGAAGAAGAAGAGAGAAAGGGGTGGAAGAGGTACCTGAACAAATCATAGCTGAGAACTTTCCCGACCTGGGGAAGGAAACAGACATTGAAATCCATGAAGCACCGAAAAATCGCCTCAGACGTAGCTTGAATTGATTTTATGCATGAAAAATCATAGTGAAACTGGAAAAATACAAGGATAAAGAGAGAATTCTGAAAGCAGCTAGGGTTAAATAGGCCTTAACACAAAGGTAGACACAT
This sequence comes from Crocuta crocuta, assembly GCF_008692635.1. Taxonomy (NCBI): domain Eukaryota; kingdom Metazoa; phylum Chordata; class Mammalia; order Carnivora; family Hyaenidae; genus Crocuta; species Crocuta crocuta. The sequence goes on from NW_027529669.1 coordinate 2,179,826, forward strand.
AAAGGTAGTAGCAGACCTGTCTACTGAAACTTGGCAGACTAGAAAGGAATGGCAGGATCTCTTCAATGTGACGAACAGGAAAAATATGCAGCCAAGAATCCTTTTCCCCTGCAAGCATATCATTCAGAATAGAAGGATAAATAAAGGTTTTCCCAAGCAAACAAAAAGTGAAGGAATTCATCACCACTAAACCAGCCTTACAAGAGATCCCAAAGGGGATTCTATAAGGGAAATGTTGCAAGGAACACAAAGTACCAGAGACACCACTACAAGCATGAAACCTACAGATAACGCAGTGACTCTAAACCCATCTTTTTCAGTAATAACACTGAATGTAAATGGACTAAATGCTCCAATCAAAAAAACAAGGGGTATCAGAATGGATTAAAAAAAACAAGACCCATCTATTTGCTGTCTACACAAGACTCATTTTAGACCTGAGGATGCCTTCAGATTGAAAGTGAAGGGATGGGGAACTATCTACCATGCTACTGGAAGTCGAAAGAAAGCTGGAATAGCTATACTTATACCAGACAAACTAGACTTTAAAGTAAAGGCTGTAACAAGAGATGAAGAAGGGCATTTTATAATAATTACAGGGTCTATCCAGCAGGAAGAGCTAACAATTATAAATGTCTATGCACCAAATTTGAAAGTACCCAAATATATAAAACAATTAATCATAAATATAAGTAATCTTATTGATAAGAATGTACTAATTGCAGGGGACTTTAATACTCCACTTACAGCAATGGATAGATCACCTAGACAGAGAATCACTAAATAAATAATGGCCCTGAATGACACTTTGGACCAGATGGACTTAACAGATATAGTTAGAATTCTACATCCCAAAGTAATGGGATACACTTTCTTCTCGAGTGCACAGGGTACATTCTCCAAGATAGATCACATCCTGAGTCATAAAGCAGCCCTCAATAAATATAAAAGAATTGAGATCATACCATACACATTTTCAGATCACAATGCTATGAAACTTAAAATCAACCACAGGAAAAAGTCTGGAAAACCTCCAAAATAATGGAGGTTAAAGAACATCCTACTAAAGAACAAATGGGTTAACCAGGCAATTAGAGAAGAAATTTAAAAATATATGGAAACAAATGAAAATGAAAATACAACAATCCAAACCCTTTGGAATGCAGCAAAGGCAATCCTAAAAGGAAAATACATTCCAATCTAGGTCTATCTCAAGAAACAAGAAAAATCCCAAATACAAAATCTAGCAGCACACCTAAAGGAAAACTTCTGGACTCATTCTATGAAGCCAGCATCACTTTGATTCCCAAACCAGACAGAGACCCAGCAAAAAAAGAGAACTACAGGCCAATATCCCTGATGAATATGGATGCAAAAATCCTCAACAAGATACTAGCAAATTGAATTCTACAACATATAAAAAGAATTATTCACCATGATCAAGTGGGATTCGTTCCTGGGTTGCAGGGCTGGTTCAATATTTGCAAATCAATCAATGTGATCCATCACATTAACAAAAGATAAGAACCATATGATCCTGTAAATGGATACAGAAAAAGCATTTGACAAAATACAGCATCCTTTCTTAATAAAAATCGAGAAAGTTGGGATAGAAGGAACATGCTTAAACATCATAAAAGCCGTTTATGAAAAGTCCACAGCTAATATCATCCTCATTGGGGAAAAGCTGAGAGCTTTCCCCCTGAGATCAGGAACACAACAGGGATGTCCACTCTCACCACTGTTGTTTAACATAGTGTTGGAGATCCTAGCATCAGCAATCAGACAACAAAATGAAATAAAAGGCATCAGAATTGGCAAAGATGAAGTCAAACTTTCACTTTTTGCAGAAAACATGATACCCTACATGTTGGGAAAACCCAACAGACTCCACCAAAAGTCTGCTAGAACTGATACATGAATTCAGTAAAGTTGCAAGGTGCAAAATCAATGTACAGAAATCGGTTGCATTTTTATACACCAATAATGAAGCAACAGAAAGAGATATAAAAAAACTGATCCCATTCACAATTGCACCAAAAGCTGTAAAATACCTAGGAATAAACCTAAAAAAAGATGTAAATGATCTGTATGCTGAAAACTACAAAACACTTATGAAGGAAATTGAAGAAGACACAAAGAAATGCAAGGACATTCCATGCTAATGGATTGGAAGAATAAATATTGTTAAAATGTCAATACTACACAAAGCAATCTACACATTCAATGCAATCCCAACCAATAATCCTTTGACATCCATCTGCTCCCAGCTCCTGAAAGATGTCCATCCTATGAGATTTATAAAAGTCTATGGAGATCCAGAAGTTGCAATAATAAGTATTTACCCAAAGGCAACAAAAATATAGATTCCAAGAATACATGCCTCTTGATGTTTATAGCAATATTATCAACAATAGCCCAACTATGAAATGTTTGAACCAAATGTTCGTTGACTGATAAATGGATAAAGATGTGGTTGAGGCACCTCGGTCATTGAAGCGTCTGATTCTTGATCTTGGCTCAGGTCATGATCTCACAGTTTGTGAGATAGAGCCCCACACTGGGCTTCATGCTGACAGCATGGAGCCTGTTTAGGATTCATTCTTTCTCTCTCTCTCTCTCTCTCTCTCTCTCTCTCCTCAAAATAAATAAATAAGCTTAAAAAAAGAATATGAAATATTAGTCATCAAAAAGAATGATATTTTGCCATTTGCAATGACATGGATGGAGTTAGAGTATATTATGCTAAGTGAAATAAGTCAGTCAGAGAAAAACAAATACCATATGATTTCATTCATATGTGAAATTTAAGAAACAAAACAGATGAACATATGGGGAGGGGAAGAGAAGGAAACAAACCATAAGAGACTAAAGATAGAGATCAAACTGAGGGTTGAAGGAGGAAGGTGGGTGGGAAATGGGCTAGATGGGTGATGGGAACTAAGGAGGGCACTTGTTGTGATGGGCACTGAGTGTTGTATGTAAGTGGTGAATCACTGAATTCTACTTCTGAAAACAATGTTGCACTGTGTGTTAACTAACTAGAATTTAAATAAAAATTTGGAAAGAGTTTATGGATAGTTTTATCATAGCACTAATTATTTAGGCATTGCAATTATTTGTTTTCAAATACTATATCATGAGAATCTTAAGGAGGTGAATTATGTCAAATGTCTTTTTATATTTCTGAGACCTATCACAGTGCCTAGTGTAGATAGGTCCAATGTGTGTTTATTGTGAATAGACGAATAAGCAAAAGAACGATTCTGTGAACTGAAATGAGTTGCCAGTTCATTGCAGTTTGCTTGTTTGAGGAATTTTAGGATAAAGTCAGACAGCTCTCCTTTTAGGGTGCTTGGAAGTTGCAGACTTGGCAAAAGCAGGGGNGAGGAGTGATTTTTTCAGAAAAGGAAAAAAACAGAGTGAAAGGCAAGTAACTGTTGTGAGCACTCACTACATCCACAGGACTATGGTGGGCACTCTAAACACACAGTTTTGTCTCCATGATCATCATGTGAGTTTTGTGCCTTTAATACCACTTTAACAGATGAAGGAACTGAAACTTAGAGAGTTTAATTAACCTTCCAAGATCATATAATTCCTTAATGACAAAGCCAAGACCTGAACTCAGATTCCTCCGGGTTCTTTCATTCATGTTTCTCCAAGTGGAGGATGCATAATCTCACAGTTAAGTGGCGCATGGGTTGGGGCGCCTGGGTGGCTCAGTCAGTTGAGCGTCTGACTGGCTCAGGTCATGATCTCATGGTTTGTGGGTTCCAGCCCCGGATCGGGCTCTGTGCTGACAGCCAGCTCAGAGCCTGGAACCTTCTTCAGATTCTGTATCTCCCTCTCTCTGACCCTCCCCTGCTCACGCCGCCTCTCCTCTCTCAGAAATAAATAAAACATTTAAAAAACATTTTTTTTAAGTGGTGCGTGGGTTACACAAAGCAAAAATGTATGCATATGGCATGTTTTCCTGTGACCGTTTTACTTAAAGATTTTTGGGAAAATACTACATTCATAGCCAGAACCCACAAAATTAAATACTTAATTTGTAAAAATGTTTAAGAGGAAAGGAGTCATAAAATATTTCCAGATTTAAAGCTGGTTGCTTTGGACTCGATCTCCAGGCTTCCAGGTCCTACAGTCTCACGCTCTGGGGTCATCAGAGCCACTGTATGGAAACGTTTAAGAAGCTCTGGACTACCATCAAGAAAGCATCAGATGCATGCCAAGATTGAGAAGGAGGCTGATGACACATCATCCTCCAGACTGTGGGACTGCTGCACATGAGGCCCCAGCTGTGCTGTACATGGTCCAGGGAGGGAGCACAAAACCGCAGGAGCTCATCTGAGCACTTAGTGGCTTACACTTGTCCAAGAAGACATTTGCAAGCTCTGAACGTAGGACATCTCCCCTTCCTGACTAACTTGAAGACTCTGGCTCCAGGGACGTGCCGTCTTGCCAAGGAGATGGAACAAAGCTGATGGTGTCTGGATCATCAGGAATGAGAACATAGAGAAGGAAAGTGTGATATGTCACTTTTCAAGCGAATTCAGATGCCCAGTTAGCAAATGATCTTCTGCTGGAGTTCCTCCTCAATTTAGATTTCATTGGGCACATAGTCTATGAACAAATCAGTCACAAAATTGTCAAGCAAACCTAAGGCGTTAATTCACAACTAAAAGGCATATGCATATTTAGTCTACAATAAGATTTTTTTTCATATTTTAGCATCTCTGATATTGCTATGTCTCTCTCTAAAAATAAGATTGGGGCGCCTGGGTGGCTCAGTCGGTTAAGTGTCTGACTTCCTCTCAGGTCATGATCTTACACTCTGAGAGTTTGAGCCCCATGTCGGGCTCTGTGCTGACAGCTCAGTGCCTGGAGTCTGCTTCAGATTCAGTGTCTCCCTCTCTCTGCTCCTCCCCCACTTGTGTTCTGTCTCTCTCTCTCAAAAATAGAATAATAAATAAATAAATAAATAAATAAATAAATAAATAAATAAATAAATAAAAATATGATTTGTGTCATAATCTAATGGGCTATAGAGGTTTTTTTTCTTTCTTAGTGCCACATTAAATAATAATGAATTTTACCATCAATGGCTTCTTGGAGTCCAGCAACGTACTGAGCTTTTACAACTGGGTCTCCATATAAACACTGTACATATATGTAAGTTTAATGACTTTTAAACACTATCAGCGGTTGAAATTTGTCTTCTTATGAAGTCTTCAAATGAAGCAGTGTGTGCAACATAAATAAAAGGAACTGTCCTGGCTGAGGCAGGAATAGAGCCCTTTCCACATACAAAGTTTCCGCTGAGTATCCCTGGTGCCCCTTCCTTAGCAACTCCCTAGCATATGGCAGGTCAAGTAGGTAATAAGTGGAGGAAAGCGTAAATGAATAAGTGTTAGAGTTTATCTTACTATTTCCACATCTACCTGCAACCAACATGTGAAGAACAGGGAGCTCCTGTGTCAATAACAAAGCTATACAAAACTATTTGAGCTTATAAGTAATATAAATACACAACTTTGATAAATTTTAATAAAACAAGTACAAAAAACCAAAAATCTGTATGATCTAAATGAAGCTGTATTTAGAACTAAATTAATCAAAATTAATAACTATATATTAATTAAAAAGCATATTAAATAGTTAGGCATTTGGCAAAATGCCTTCTACAGAGTAGTAAAAGAAAAAAATCCTAAGCAAATTAAGTTATAGGAATCAACAAATGTAAAGACAGAATATAATTAATTATAAATAAAAGAAGAAGAAGATGCATATGTGACCTGGATCTTTGAAAAAGAACAGTAACTAAAATGAACAATAAATTAGATAAATCACTACCTAGACTAATCAAGGGGAAAAGTGAGAGGGAATAAGAATAGAAAAATAACCATAGACAAGAAATGAAATTAATTTTGAGAAACATTTGCTTAAAATATAGTTTAAAACTTGGAAGAAATAGACTTTTTTCTTTTTTTCAAGTTTATTTCTTTATTTTGAGAAAGAGCATGCAAGTGGGAGAGGGGCAGAGAGAGAGGGAGAGAGAGACAGTCCCAAGCAGGCTCTGCACCACCAGCACAGAACCTGATGCCAGGCTTGAACCCATGAACGCGAGATCATGACCTGAGCAGAAGTCGGAGGCTTAACCGACTGAGATACCCAGGTGCTCCTGGACATTTTTCTTTTTTAAAAAACGTTTATTTATTTATTTTGAGAGAGAGAGTGCACGTGCACATGAGTGGGAGAAGGATAGAGAGAGGGATAGAGAATCCCAAGCAGGCTCTGTGCTGTCAACATGGAGCTGGACATGGGGCTTGGTCCCACAAGAACATGATCTAAATTGAAATCAAGAGTCCGAGGTGTAACTGACTGAGCCACCCAGGCACCCCAGAAAAAGACTTTTTCCATTAAAAATAGAAACTGACAAAATTTAAGAGAGAGAAAAATTAAACGGACCAATTGTAAAAGCAGTCAAAGAGCATGAATATTTTTTTAGGCTTCACACCTAGTACAGAGCCCAATGCAGGGCTTGAACTCATGATCCTGAGATCAAGACTTAGGCTGAGATCAAGAATCAGGTGTTTAACTAACTGAGCCACTTAGGTGCCCTGGAGTACCAGTGTTTTTAAAACCATGCCAGAAGGCAGAGTAAGAAGCAAGATTCCATATTATAATTATATAGCCATTATAATTATATAATAACACAAATATCTTACAAAGTTATGATGTAAGGCCCAGTCTAACTAGTGTATATCAATGCAAAACTTAAAAGTATTACAAAAAGAATTAGTAGTACTTTGTGCAGTAATATGTCAGGACCATCTGGGGTTTGTTCAGAAGTCCAAGGATAGTTCAATGTTAAGAAATATGTTATTACAAGTCACCACATTAATAAGTGAAAGGGCCCAAAGCATACACTCATTTCAATAGATGCTAAAAAGTCACAAGAGATATTTCCTTTTTTTTTTTTTTTTTTTAAGTAGGCTTTTCACCCAGTGTGGAGCCTAGAATGAAGCTTGAACTCATGACCCTGAGATCAAGACCTAAGCTGAGATCAAGAGTCTGGCAATTAACTGACTGAGAAACACAGACACCCCTAGATACTTCTTTAACATGAAAAAACATAGTATCTCAAACTATGCTAACAGCTTAATGGTAAATTATTATAAATATTCCTGTTAAAGAAAAAAAGCAAATTGTCACAAAAACAAAATATTAACATATTTAACATTAGCATAAGCAAAATATTAACAAAAGACAAATTACCACCTTTATGTAACTTCTTTCTGGGAATACTATTCAGTGCAGTCTGACACAAAAAATTAAAATTAAAAAAAATCAAAGGACTCTAGATGCTGGCGAGGATGTGGAGAAATGAGCACCCTCCTACACAGTTGGTGGGAATGTAAACTGGTGCAACCCTTCTGGAAAACAGTGTGAACGTTCCTCAGAAAATTAACAATAGAGCTCCCCTGTGACCCAGCAATAGCATTGCTAGGAATTTACCCAAGGGATACAGGAGTGCTGATGCATAGGGGCACATGGATCCCAATGTTCACAGCAGCACTCTCAACAATAACCAAAACATGGAAAAAGCCTAAGTGTNGTGAAGGAAAAATGATCATTATTTATAAATACTGTGATTTATACTTGGAAAGTCTAAGAGAATTAAATGAAAATCTTTCTTAAATTTTTTTTTCATTTATTTATTTTTGAGAGACAGAACACAAATGGAGGAGGGTCAGAGAGAGAGGGAGACACAGAATCCAAAGAAGGCTCCAGGCTCTGAGCTGTCAGCACAGAGCCCGATGCGGGGCTCGAACCCACGAACTGTGAGATCATGACCTGAGCCGGATGCTTAATCGACTGAGCCATCCAGGCATCCCTGAAAATCTTTCTTAAAAGTAAGAGTAAGTATTGGATAAAAGTAAGTGTTTGAATAAGTGGTTGATAACAACAAAAACAACAACAAAAAAGCATTAGAAAATATAATGGAATTTTTAAAATCTAGTTTACAATAGTGAATGAAAAATTAAGATACTCAGAAGTAGTTAATAAGAAACATCCAGGACATTTTTTTTTTTATTTTAAAAATGTTTTATTTATTTCTGAGAGAGAGAGAGAGAGACAGCATGAGCAGGGGAGGGTCAGAGAAAGAGGGAGATACAGAATCTGAAACAGGCTCCAGGCTCTGAGCTAGCTGTCAGCACAGAGCCCCAAATGGGGCTCGAACCCAGGAACTGTGATATCATGACCTGAGCCGAAGTCGAATGCTTAACTGACTGAGCCACCCAGGCGCCCATAAATGTTACATTTCATCTAAGGAATATAAAAGACTGGAAGACCCCATGTTAAAAATAGATCAATTTCCCTAATCTATAAACCCATTGTAATCCAATCAAGTCTAATCACTTCATAGAAATGATTTCTCTCACAACATAAAAATGTGGGAATGGTCAAGGAGATTCCAAAAGAGAGGAACGATGAGTGAGAATTAGTCAGATGTTATTTTAAAAATTATAAAGCTACATGAATTTAAACTATGTAATATTAGTGCTAAAAACACAAATAAACCAATGGAATAGTACAGAGACACCAAAAATACCAAAATATGTATCGATATATAGTGGGGAAAATATACAAGTGAGGGTAATGGAAAGATTTATCAAAAATTCATTATGTGATATTAGTATAACTACCAACTTATTTCAAAAAAAAATAAAGCTAGACATCTACCCTGATCCTTATTCAAAAATAAATTCCAAGTGTAACAAAGATTCAAATACTTTTTAAAAGTACCCCAAATGTGCTAAGAGAAACATAAGTACTTTTTCAAATTAATCTTTGAATAAGAGAGTCCTTCCTAAAGATGGCACAAAACCCAGAGACCATATATTTAAAAAGATAATAAATATGACTCTGGGGTAAAGTTTGTGGAACAAAAATTTTAAACAATAGCACATTGAAAAATGTTTATAATGCCTTTGACACAAAAATGATAATATCCTTATAGTGATAACTCTTTAAAAGTATTTATTAAAGAGAGAAAATATGAAAAATGGCAAAGGACATAATCTGAGGGGAAAGAGACATTAAAATGGTGATAAACAGGGGAACACCTGGGTGGCTCAGTGGGTTAAGCACCCAACTCTTGATTTCAGCTCAGATCATGATCTCATGGTTCTTGGGTTCAAGCCCTGCATTAGGCTCTGCATTGACAGTGCAGAGCTTGCTTGGGATTCAGTCTTAATCTTCTCTCTGTTCCTCCCCTGCCCAATCTCTCAATCTCTCTCTCTCTCTCTCTCTCTCTCTCTCAAAATAAACGTTTAAAAAATTTAATGGTGATAAACAGGAAAAGAAGCTCAGCCTCACTAGTCATTAAAGAAATGCACACTGAACAACAAGGGAAACTCCTTTCACCTCAAAAGTAATTTTAGTGATGACTGTAGTGAGAGGTGGGAAGCACTTTTATTAATTGTTGATGGAAATAGAAATTGGTACAAACCATGTGGAAGGTAACTGGGCAAGCTCTATCAAAATATAAAATGCACAATCCTTTGTGCTCCTTACTGAATTACTAGGAATTCACCCTACAGATACATTCACTTATGTGTCCAGATACACATATACACAGGTGTATTTTGTAGCCCATAGCAAAAGTTGGTAAACAAGCCAAATATCCACCAGCAGGGAACTTTTAGACCATGATATACACACAACCTATAAAGCATTAATGAGCCATTTAAAAAAGTTAGAGAGGGTTATATATAATGATATAAGAAAATGTCCAAGGTATATTTTGTGGTAGAGCAAGCAAGATACAGAACACTGTTTAGCATAAGTCCATTTGAGGCTTTTAAAGCATACACATATATGTGAAGATGCTTACCAACACATAGAAAATCTCTGAAAAGATAGGCAAGAATGGGTAAATATGATTGCCTAAAGGACTAGAAGCAAAGATGAGCACTTTTCACCTTATACCCTTCTGTACTACTCTATAGATGTTAATAGTGATCATGAAGCTTTTAATGTTAAGAAACTAATTTTTCTAATAAATGTATGAGATCTTATTTTCTTGTAGTCACAGATTTCTAAGATCTAGGAAGTCTGTGCTTCTTGCATTATTGGTTGATTATTTAACTATCATAAAGACAATACTGTAGGATATGACAATACCCACAATATATATGAGGAAATTGTGTTTTTTAGAGAGTAAATAATTCTCTCAATGTCTCAAAATGGCTCTGTCATGGTCAGGATTTTAATTTAAATTGGGATCTATCTGGTTCCAAAACCATTACGCAATACTGTACACTGGCCTCTAATGCTTCATGATTGTCATATCAGGACGCCAACTAGATCCACATGAGCAAGGATCTTTCTTGGTCTTAGAGTCTCTGTGTGTATCAGGTGCTGGTAGCATAAACTCATCTAAAGAACTATCTAATGAATGAGTGAAAGGCACCATGTATTTAATAGACTGAATCAAGGATCTGATTTATTTTACCATAAGAATTAAGTAAAAAAATCAGAAAATCCCAAGTAAGGGAATATTTACAAGGTCTTCACCTCTATTCTCTCTTCTGTACTATTTTGTTTTATGGCGTAAGTCATCCTGCTCATGATCCCCAGCTGTCCCATCTCCTTGCAATGATGGAGCTACATGACTGAGTTTTAACCAGTGGAATATAGGGGAAATTGATGAACCGTCAACTTGAATAACAGCAAGTATTTGCATTGTGCCTTAGCAAATAATAAAGTCCATATTGTTTTTTATGGTATTCTTACATAGCCTTCCCATGCTGCTCCATTATCTTTTAGCCTTTAACATTATAGATGAGAAGTCCAATATTTTTCTCACCATTTTTTCATTGTAGGTAACTTGTTCTTTCTACCTAGAAGATTGCTATATAGTCACATTGTCATAGGAATTCAAGAATTTTGCCAGAATATTTCCCAATGCATGTTATTTGTCATCAGCCCTGCCTTGAACTTGAGGAGCCCCTTTAACAGGCAAATTCAGATCTGTCTTCAACTCAGGATACATTTTCTCCCTATTATTTCTTAAGGAATTAATTATTTTCCCAATTCTTTTTTGAACTTCTGTTTTTCACGTATTGAGTCTTTGAGATACCTCTCTCCAAAATTCTCTCTTCCCATAGCATCCTTCTTTATATCTTTGCTCTGGGCTTTGAGATACATCATCCACTTACCTCCAGTGACCATCCTCTCCTTCAGTTAATCTGCTGAGCTGTTGAATTGGGAAATCATGCAGTTTAGCTCCAGGTTTATGGTGCAGTTGAGTCTCCATCAATATCTTTGTTTGGGTTCAGACTGTCACCTGTTGCACTCTAGCAAGTCATATTGATGGAAGGGGCTCTATTAGTTCTGACTTGTTTTCTCTTCTGGCTGCCTATTTGTGTGTGTGTTTTCTTTCCATTTTGTCTGCTCATTTATGTTCAGGTCTGGTTGTTGGAGTCTCCTAACTGGTGTAAGCCACACAAATAGTGTGGGGAAATATTTTCTACTCCCAAAACAGTGTCGATTTACAAACCAAAAAATTGTCAGTCACCTACTTAGTCACCCAGAGGGTACCTCCATCTTCTATCTAACATAGGTCATCCTGTTCTGCCACCTCAGTGTCATTCCTTCTTGGTCTAATAGAGACTAGAAAAACCAGATACTCTCAGGCTGATGTTACCCTTTCCTCCAGAACCAGCATTTTCTCAGGATCCCCCAGACTGTCCTTTTCTTATCCTAAGACAATCTCCTTTCTAGATCTAACTCTGCTCTTGAGGAAGAAAGCCCTCTGCCATCTTCCCTCCTCAATTCAGCCTCATGTCTCTTCCATCCAGCCCAAGAGGAGTTGGTGGTTAAGGAGAAGGAAGGTGCAGCTAGGTGGCCATCTTCTCAGCACCCTTGCTTCTCTTTGTTCTTACAAAGAGAAAGAAAAGGAAAAAAAAATAGTTAAGGCAGGACTGAGAGAATAAAATCACGTCATTTAGATAAGCAGAAAGAATCATGATTGTGATATAAGAGAAAGTAGCCCTGCATTGAAAACCAGACAACCTGTTTCTCATTGTCTTGGAGACACTTGCAAGAGACCTCACGGTGCTACAGCTCAGTTTTCCCTTCTGCTAAATAAAGATGCTAGACCCTGCCATGAGCTAAATACTTGTGTCCCCCAAAATCTGCATGTCAAAGCCTAATCTCCAATGTGATGTTATTTGGAGGTAGGTCTTTTGGGAGATGACTGAGTCATGAGAATGGAGCCCTCATGAATGGGATTAGTGTCCTTACTAGAAGAAAATGAGAGAGATAATCTCTATCAACAATGTGAGAACATAGCAAGAAAGTAGTTGTTCATAAGGCATGAAGCAGGTCCTCCCCACATACCTGATCTGCTGACACCTTAATCTTGTGCTTGCCAACCTTCAGAACTGTGAGAAAGAAATGTTTAGGCCACCGGTCTATGGTATTTTTGTTCTAGCAGCCTGAACTGACTAACCCAAAATATAGTCATTCCTAAGGCCTAATCCAACACGAAACTCTGTTAATTTCCTGTAATGACTTATGGTTAAGGAAAGCAGAAGGAGAAGGAGAGGAGGAAAAGGAAGAGGAGGGAGGGGGAGGGGGAGGAGAAGAGACGAAGGGAAAAGGAGAAGGAGGGGAAGGAGGAGAAGGAGAGAAAGAAGTAGAAAATGGGGAAGGAGAATAAGGCGAAGGAGGAGGTGGAGGGGGCAAGGAGAAGGAGAAAAAGAAGGGGGGGGACAAGCATTAGCACAAAGTAGGACAAGAAGGAGGAGGAAGGAAAGAAGAAGAAGAAGACGACGACGACGACGAAGAAGAAGAGGAGGAGGAGGAGGAGACAGAGGAAGAGGGCGAAGAAGAAAGAACTTTCTCTAATAAATTAAAACATGAGTTTGAGAAGTGGTTATATCTTGTGAGCCTTTTAAATCACTTGAAGTAGCTTAAGTCTCCCATTGTTTCTTTATCCTGCAGCCACTGCCAGAGGATTACAGGATGTCAGTTATTCAGCAAGAATCATGCATTAAGCCTAGTGACCAAATCTAGGAAGAAGAGAAAATGCCACCTCATTCAGCTAATTTGCTGGATTCAGAGTCATAAAGTGTCAGAGAAGGAACTCCTTAGACACCGTCAAATCAAGCTGGGTCTCTTGATTCATGCTCAACCTCGGTCCAAACTGACTCAGAAACTGAAAGTGCAAAAGAGCAAGAGTCAAAACAAAAGAGCCTGATATTCTGAAAAACAGTGAAAGCTCAGTTCTTCCATTTGGCCAGATGTTTAAGAAACCACAACAACAAACAGCCACAAACGCAAGTTATGACCTGGGGTTGACAGTGCCTTAGATCCCACAGAATAAACAAGGAAGAAAAGAACAGAGTCACAAGGATTAGATCACTGGGCTCGGTGGCCCATGCATCCCTCCCTGATGACCAGAGAGATGTACAGTGACTAACCACAGAATGCACTCTCCATCCTGCCCTGGTGAGGTTAAACCAACTCAGCCTAGGCCCCTAGCTAGCCCCTAACATGTAAATGAATGCATCACACTCATTCAGTTCAGATATTAGAGACTCAACTATTTTGCCAACTGTCTTCCCTTTCCAAACCTGATCCCGGCTTCCTTGGCTCCAAAGCTCCCATATCTGCTTGTGAAACCAAACTCACCCCTCAAACTAGGTGCTTGACCCAGGTCTTCTAGAACTGGCCTTCAACTTTCCTCCTCACACCCACACCCAAGTTAACATCTGCTCCAAGGATCTCTCAACAAACCTTCTACTTAAAAGAATCTGAACTCCAAGACTGCACCTTAGAATAAGTCTGTCATGGCTGCAGCAATACTGACAGTGTTCTTTGGATCTGGTTTAGTGTGGGCTTGGACTGTTGAGGGTGGGTAATTAGTACAGAGTGCGGTGGGATAGGAGGAAAACAGTTTGGGACAGTTGTGAAGAGCCTTGAATGCTAAGATGTTGAATTTTATCCTAATCATACTGGGAGCTTTTAAAGGTTTTTCAGAAGAAAGAACTCTTGATCAGATCTGTCTATACTTTGAGGTAATAGTCTTTCAAGACAATGTGGAGAATGGATATGAGAGAAGCAAGATCAATTCACAGGATAGAAGAGTCACACAAGTGAAAGCTGCTATAGGCCACAGCAGTGGGGTTGGAGGAAAGGAAGCAAAATCCAAATAGAGTAAGAGAATAGAATTTGTTAAAAAATCTTGAGATGATCTGAGGGGCGCCTGGGTGGCTTAGTCGGTTAAGGGTCCGACTTTTGCTCAGGTCATGATCTCGCGGTTCGTGGGTTCGAGCCCCGCGTCGGGCTCTGTGCTGACTGCCAGCTCAGAGCCTGGAGCCTGTTTCCGTCTGTGACTCCCTCTCTCTGACCCTCCCCTGCTCACGCTGTCTCTCTCTCTCCTAGAAATAAATAAAACATTAAAAAAAAAAATCTTGAGATGATCTGAAAAAAGAAAAAAAAAAAGAAAGAAAGAAAGGAGCCTAGGGTGGTAGAAGCTTTCTAGTGCCCACAAATTCATGTCCACCAAGAACCTCAGAATGTTACTTCATTTGGAAATAAAGTCTTTGCAGATGTAATTAGTTAAGGATCTCAAGATAGCATCATACTAAATATTGGGCAAGCCCTAAATCTAATGACTGGTGTCCTTACAACAAGAAGAGAGGTTACAGAGACAGAAAGAAGGCCACATGACAAAGGTAGGTAGAGATTGGAGTAACATGGCCACAAACCAGTGAATGCTAGGGGCCACCAGAAGCTAGGAACAAGCAAGGAAGTCTTCTCTAGAGCCTTCAGAGGGAGCATGGCCTTTCTGACTCCTTGTTTTCAAACTTCTAGCCTCAATAATTGTGACATAGTACATTTCTGTTGTGTGTTAAACCACCCAATTTGTGGTACTTTGCTATGGCAGCACAAGGAAACAGTAGGGAAACAAGAGGGAGGGATAAGGAGTCAGAGATTAGATTCAGTAATAGCTGGGAGCATGGAGGGGGAAATAAAAACAGCTAGCAGAGGTCTTACTTTTAATTAAGTATTTCATTAAGACTTTTACAAGGTTTTATTTAATCTAAACAATGGCTCCATTAGATCAGTATTGTTACTATCCCTTTTTTCTAGATGAAGTAAGTAAGAATTAATTAATTCAAGCTTACATGAGTAGTAACCCACTTCAAGATTTGAGCCTGTCTGACTCCAAATCTCATGTTATACTTCCAGACATATGCAGGAGACAGAGATAGGGTTAACATAATTGTATCAGAGAGTCCCTGAAGAAGGATCATAAGATATTAAATCCAAGAGATGTTTTCAGGACATGTTAAACAAAAAGCTTTGGAACAAACACAGGCACTTGGGCTTGATTTAAAAAGCAGTCAGGAGTTGGCTAACAGGCTTCCTCAGGTCACTCTTTCTCACCCAAGCACACAGCCTTCTAATCAAGGATGGGGAGGAGAGATGAGGTTATGACATCAACAGAGGACAATGTCTTTCTACCACATGGCTGCCAAAACTGGATTCTAGGAAAAAAGACCTCCACCAAACAGCTCCAAGGAGGAACTTTTCATATCTGCAGACAATACTCTTTGTCAAAATTCTGATCAACTTTTTGTTGTCTACATACACACAAAGCAGATAAAATAAATAAGTTATAAGTTACCTTGCCATAAAAAAAAATCAGGCTGTGGATGGAGAAATGAGAGGAAAGAGTATTGAAGTTCTGTGACTGTCAAGACACTACACATATGATACACATGCACACAAAAATTCACATGTACCCATTAAATGCACATGTCAGAACCCCTGCACATGTGGGAACATGCGTGCGTGCTCACATGCACACACACACACACACACACACACACACAATCTCTCTTTCTTGCCACCATGACAACTCCCTAACTTGGGTGGGTAAGGGAGAATAGTCTCTGATGGATGTTTCATCTTGGAAGGAAAAAAAACATTCTTAGTTCAGTGCCCAACCATTGGGTAGCTTAGGGGGAGGCTGGGGAGGGTAGGAATGGTGGAGCCATTCCACTGATCTCTACTAAGATCCTGGCAAGTTTATGTCCTCAAGCTCAGAAAGCTGAGTCTGCTGGGTGATGATGCCTGGGAAATTCTCAGAATAACCCTCTTTGGGTCAGTATGCACATTTTGGGACAGAGTGAAAAGTTCGTTCTGATTAAGAAACAAGGGGAGGGAGAAAGTTGCCTCTTTCCACTAAGGGCTGACCAACAGCTGTCATTTTAATGGCAATAACTGACAGTAACAGCTTGGTGGCATCATATTTAATGGGAAGAGACCAGCTCACCTTATGCCCTGGTTGCTATGTACAGAGTTCCAAGAAGGCCATAACAAAGGCTGTAGTGTTACTGCTCAGGGTAGAAGGAAACAGTCCCTGTCCCCAAGGAAGGGGGGCCTTGCTTTGTCCAGCCTTATTGGAATTTATGAGCTCTGCAGAGTGGAGTTTATGCAAGTAGCCTAGGAGGCAGTCGAAGCCCCTTTGAATTGTTCAGATATTCTTGACTCCAAGAGAATTGCTCAGATATCCTTCATTCCAAGAAGCTTCTCTAAGCAATTATTGACTTGGGAAAATGTAATTAAAGAATCTGGGTCTCCTGTGTCCATATTTAGGCAGAGTAGAAGATTTCCTGGCATTTTTAAAATAGCATCAGCTTCAATTTTATCCCCTCTTGGGAGTTCATTGACCCACCAGCAATTGGCTATTCCTTGGAGGAGGATAAGAAATGAGCCACATCATTTTAGATGTGGAAATGAAAGCTCGAGCAGGTTTCCTAGGCCCCTGAGGGAGAAAAGAAATATATATTTCAAAAATAAAATGTGTGAGTTTAAGGAATCAGCAGACATATTTTCTTTGCTTCTCATTGCATACCCACCCTGGGAAGAGAGAAATTGAAGACACCTGTTGCTGAGGTCTCACGTAGGTGTGGCTGAGCATGATGTCACTGGATCCACTTCAGAGGTCAGTGCTGCTGAATGAAGGGTGGCCAAATACCCATGGCTGGGGGCTAACAAATCAAGTGGCTTAAGGTCAAGAGATCTGCCCCCAGGAGCTATCCAAGCCAGAAACAAGGAACAGACATCTGTCACTAACATGCATACCAGGTGCTGGGGTGTGGTAATATTAACATATAGCTTTCAGAATGCAAAAGTCAATGAGTCCATCCTATAGTGAGTCACAACTGCCTTTAATGGCAATTGCAATTTGTCTATCCCCTATCCTGCTGTTGTAAGAAGCCCACTCTTTTACCAGATTCCTCACCTCAGATATTTCTGAGAATCCCTGTGGCATATTGAGGTGTCCCACAAGTCTATTCTGTTTGTCCCTTGTCACCTCAGTCAATGATCTGAGACTGGATCAGCTTTTTGTAGAAGACTCTTCTTAATATCTCATAATCAGCTCTTGAGATTTTCACCCCAAGGATGGACACATTTCTATCCCTTAATTACCCAAGCATGAGCAAGACCACTCTGCCATGTGTAATATCACATTATTGAAGACATTGGGCTCTAACAGAAGAAAATTACAATGTTCAAAAAGAAAAGTAAGTGCTAGATCATGGATATGGCTATTCCCATTATCCACAATGGTCATCCATCCCTTCCCACTGGGTCAATTACTTCCCCTCAGTGAGACTTCAGTGAGCCACATCTTGCTTTCTTGGAGCCCAGACCCCCAAATCCTCTAAGTAATTGCACATATATGACCCCAAAGGAGAAGTAAATATAATCTCAGTGACATGATTTTAAACACAATAAAAACAACTTTTTACATTGTGGGTACAAGCAGTATTGCACCTCATTATCTAGAACATTCCATCATAGAATAGAAAGGCAGGCTCAGCACTAGTCCTCAATTATAACAGTAACAACCACAACAATTATCATAGCAGCTATAGGGCAGTGTGTACTCTGGTGCCAATAATAATATTAACCACTTTTTAATATATTAATATGTATAATGTATACATCTATGTATATATGCATGTATTATATTAATATATAATAGCATATATGTGTATATATTATTTTTAATTTTTACATTGCTGTTGATGTTATATATTGGTCCTATTTTATGGATAAGAAAACTAAGGAGAAATAAAGTAACTTGCCCAAGATCACACTTTTAGAAAAATTAGAAATAGATCACGATCAAGATTCTCCAAGACACTGAACCAGTATGAAGGCTGACTGCTTTCCCCAAGGAACTGAAAAGGAGAAATACCAAAAAATTTCCAGGAGACCTGGAGTTACACTATTTTGATCTGGTGCATGGGTGAGGCTCTGGCCTTTAACAGGAAGCATAACTGCATGCTTGGGGGGGGTGCAATAAGAAAGGAACTCTTGACATTCTGCTCTTGCCCTCCTCTGTTATTGTCTTGAGCAAACAATTTCTGCCACCATACATATGGCATGCGACTCTGGTCCAGATGTTCTAGGTAGCACAAATAAAGCAGCTGTCAAGATACACTTGTGAGGTGCTAAGAAAAAGTTAAGTGGAGGCTAACTTTGGGCAGCAATTCTCCTCTCCTTCCCTTCCAAACTCCTGGGACTGATTAGTTTCTATGACCTGAGGATACTTCTTTCTGGTGGGCTAAGAATGGGGCCCTGACATAAGAGCCTGAAGTGTCGGATTGTTTTTCCTATGCCTGGCCTTCTCCTACACAGGGCTTAGCTCCCTAACCTGAGCTATTAGAGCTGTTGCAAACCAAAGTATAGGCTTGCCTGACAAAACAACCAATATCTCAGGGGAAAATGAGCTCACAAGCCAAAATAATAAGACATTTGAGGAGCACAACTATTTCAAATGAAAATAGTGGGTTACATATTCCACCAAAAACAAAAATATTGGCACCAAAAATTTAAGTTTGCCTAAGGAAATATTTAAAAGGGATAATAGAAGTTATTTCAAAGTGATGTGAAATAAGAAGAAAACATAAAAAGGACCAAGAAGAAATATCAGATATAAAAAGAAAACTATTGGAATTAAAGATTATGTATGAAAGAGATAGCAGAAATATTTGGCTAAGGAATGGGTTAACAATTGGAAGACTGCACTGGGAAAATTCTCAGAGGGAAGAATGAAAAGGCAAAACATACAAAATATAAAAGAATATCTAAGAGGTGATGGGGTAGATGGAGTCGAAGTGGAAGTAGTAACTCTGGGATAACAGAAATTCCTCAAAGAGGGAGTGATAATGAAGATGAGGAAATATTTGAAGAAATAATGGAAATGAGTTTCCCTGAAGGAAAGAGAAGAAAAAAGTAGAGGAGGACTTTTCAGATTCAAAGGGCCAGAGACTCCCAAAGAGAAGATACAAGGAAAAACTTCACACTAGATGTATAATAAGAAAACATGAGAGCATCAAAAGCAAGGAGAAAATTGTTCTTTTCCCAAAGGAAAATAACAGATCCTGCATTAATAAGCAAGGATTAAGTTATTTCAATAACAACATGAGAAACATGTAAAAAAATGAAAAATTAATGTTTTCAGCATATTTGGGGAAAAGTATCTAGAACCATAAAACTAAGAAACTGATATTCACTCAAATTGTTATTTAAATATGAAAGGATGCTGAAAATAGTCTCAATTATCCAAACCCTAAATTGTTACAAAAACACTCATACCAAGGTCAGTATTATATTAAGCGCTTCAATTAGAGAAGAGAAAAATTAATTACAGAAGAGATAGCGTAAGGTGTATGTGAGGTGACAGTGATCAAATACCTCTGTAGATTTTGATGTAGTCTTTAAATGTAGCTATAAGTAAAGACAAAAAGAAATTACATCCATAATAATCCAGAATTAAGAGTCCAGATCAGTGATTCTTTTTTTTTTCTTTTATAGTTTATTGTCAGGTTGGTTTCCATACAACACCCACTGCTCATCACAACAAGTGCCCTCCTCCATGCCCATCACCCCCCTTCCCCTCTCCCCCATCAGTCCTCAGTTTGTTCTCAGCATTCAAGAATCTCTCATTGTTTGCCTCCCTCCCTCTCCCCAACTATGTTTCCCCTTCCCTTCCCCCATGGTCTTCTGTTAAGTTTCTCCTGTTCCACTTATAAGTGAAAACATATGGTATCTGTCCTTCTCTGCCTGATTTATTTCATTTAGCATAACACCCTTGAGTTCCATCCATGTTGTTACAAATGGCCAGATTTCATTCTTTCTCATTGCCATGTAGTATTCCATTGTGTAGAACAAACACATCTTCTTGACGCATTCCTCAGTTGATGGACATTTAGGCTCTTTCCATGTTTTAGCTATTGTTGAGAGTGCTGCTATGAACACTAGGGTACATGTGCCCCTATGCATCAGCATTCCTGTGTTCCTTGGGTAAATTCCTAGCAGTGCTACTGCTGGGTCATAGGGGAGTTCTATTGTCAANTATAGTTCATTTTTCTCTTGATTCCCTTGCCTTTGGGGATGTGGCAAATAAGAAATTGCTGCAGTTGAGGTCAAGGAGGTTGTTTCCTACTTTCTCTTCTAGGGTTTTGATAGTTTCCTGTCTCACATTCAGGTCCTTCATCCTTTTTGAGTTTATTTTTGTGTATGGTGTAAGAATTCTATGATTCTCAAAGTGACCAGCAGCAGCAGCATCACCTGAGACTTTGTTAGAAATACAAATTGTCAGGCCCCATCCTAGCCATGCAGAACCAGAAACTCTGGGTATGGAGCCCAGCTGTCTGTGAGTTAATGAGCCTCCCCATGATTTGGATGCACTATTAAAGTCTGAGGATCAGTAATCTCAAAGTGTGGTTTGTGGGCCCCTGGAAACCCCTGGAAATCTCTTTCAGGAGACCCACAAGGGCAAAGTAATGTTCATGGTGATACTATAATGTTAGTTACCTGTCATGCCCTCTCATCAGTGAATAAAGGAGTTTCCAGAGGCTGCAGGACATAAAAGTTTTGGTTTTTTTTTTAATCAATGTAGTAGCAAGTAGGAGAATCTAGATATCTCCTCTGAGGCAGACAAAAAGACACCAGCTAAAATGTGAGATAATGCCATTCTTTTCCTTGGGAAAATGCAGTTATTTTTCATAAAAATATGTTCTTTGTGTTCTCATGTAATGGATTTGCTATTACTATTTTTCAGTGAATTAATAAATACTTTAAATGTTCTAAGTTTTAATTTTTAAAATTAAAGATTTTAATAGATATAACTTCCATAAACAAAAGCCTTTGAAGTTCCAAAAAACTTTGTAGAGTATAAAGAGTTTCTGAGACTAAAAAATTTGAACCATTAGTCTGAGTATTATCAATATAATTGGAGAGCAGGAGATGGAGAACAATCACATAAGAATAGGCTAACATCTTGTCGTCATGGGGGTTATACAGTGATCATAATTCAAAGAAAAAGAAAGGACTAAAAAGAAATTTAGAAAATGGTACAGGGGCACCCTAGTGGCTCAGTAGGTTAAGCATCCACTCTTGATTTCAGCTTAGGTCATGATCTCATCGTTCATGGGACTGAGCCCCACCGTCTGGCTCTGCACTGACAGCATGGAACCTGCTTGGGATTCTCTCTCCCTCTCTCTGTGTCCCTCCCCACTCACATGTATGCAAGTGCACATGCTCTCTCTCTCTCTCAAAAGAAATAAACACTTTTTAAAAAGTGGGATAAACTGAAATTAAAAACTTTGACTAAATAGTCTAATGAAAAGACAGACTGTTAGAAGAGATAAACAAAATAGTACAAATACATGCTATTTACAAGAGATAAGTATGAACATGCTTATGCTGGAAATACAAGAAGAGGAAGAGATAAACCATTCAAATACTAATTGAAAGAAAGCTACAGGACTGTATTAGTATCAACTTAATAGACCGAAAAACTAAAGATGGACATTTCTTAATGACAAAAGTTTTCAACAGGAAAATATAACTGTTCTTGATCTATATGCACCTAATGATTTACCCTCAACCTACATAAAGCTAAAATTGGTGACACCTACAAACTAAAACACACTGGAGATTTGGCAAAAATTGCCACTTGCTGGCTTATCAAACAAGTCTGAAAATTTTTCAAAAGATTGTAACAATCTAGAGCATGTTGCCTGAATATAGAATTAAGTTACCAACCTACAACAAAATCCCCATATGTTTGGAAATTAAACAATTCATTTCTAAATAAACAGTGGATGATAGTAGAAATTACAATGGAAATTAGCATTTTGAAATGAATGCTAATGCATTCATTAAATGCCTATGTTAGAAAAGAATAAAAGGGGGGCGCCTGGCTGGCTTAGTCGGTTAAGCATTCGACTTTCGCTTAGGTCATGATCTCGCGGTTCGTGGGTTCGAGCCCCGCGTCGGGCTCTGTGCTGACTGCCAGCTCAGAGCCTGGAGCCTATTTCAGTCTGTGACTCCCTCTCTCTCTGACCCTCCCCTGCTCACGCTGTCTCTCTCTCTTTCTCTCCTGGAAATAAATAAAACATTAAAAATTAAAAAAAAAAAGAAAGAAAAAAATAAAAGGTTAGGTACCTGAGTGGCTCAGTAGCTTAAGGGTCTGATCTTTTAATGTTTATTTTTATTTATTTTGAGGGAGAGAAAGAGAGGGAGAGAGAATCCCAAGTAGGATCCACGAAAAACTAAAGTCGGACTCTTAACCAACTGACTGAGCCACCCAGGTGCCCCAAGCGTCTGACTCTTGATTTCAGCTCAGGTCATGATCTCACGTGAGTTTGAGGCCCATGTGGGACTCTGCACTGACAGTATGGAGTCTTCTTGGGATTCTCTCCCTCCCTGCCCTTCCCTGGCACATGTGTGCATGAGCACTCTTTCACTCTCTCTAAAAATAAATAAATAATCATTAAAAAAGAGGAAAGAATAAAAGGCAAAAATCAATTAACTAAGAATCTATCTCAAGAAATTAGTTTTTAAGAAAAGTTAAAGATCCTCCAAATTTAACAAATTAAATCTACTGAATTTAAAAGGTAATAAATTTAAAAGCATACACATTAATGAAATAGAAAACAAACAAGCAATAAAGATAGTTTCATCAAGGCCACAAATTAATTCATTGAAGAGATGTGTAATAAGATTGATAAATCCCTAGCTGGGCCAATAAAAAAAGGGGAAATATACTAGTATCAGTAATGTGAAAGGGGGCATTGCTACAAATGACAGATATTAAAAGGGTATATGTAAAAAATATGATGATTCACTTTATTCCAACACAGTTGAAAATTAGGTTAAATGGATAAATTTCAAAAATATATTTATAGCATATAAACTGATGTAAAAAAATAAACTTTTCCAAAACTGATACATGAGGATATAGAAAATATGAATATTCCTATATTCATTAAAGAAGCTGAATCCTAACTAATGGATAAAAAATAAAATCTTTAGGGGTGCCTGGGTGGCTCAGTTGGTTAAGAGTCCGACTTCAGCTCAGGTCATGATCTCACGGGTTCTTGAGTTCGAGCCCCGTGTCAGGTTCCATGCTGACAGTGCAGAGCCTGGAGCCTGTTTCAGATTCTGTGTGTCCCTGTCTTTCTGCCTCACCCCACTCATGCTCTGTCTCTCTCTCTCTCTCAAAAATAAATAAACTGAAAAAAAATAAGAAAACAAAACAAAACAAAATACCTTTAGGCCGAGGTACTTTGCCAAAAAACTCTTCCAAACATTTAAGAAAGGAAGAAACAAAACTAATTTTAGCCAAACTCTTCCAGAGAATAGAAAAATAAAAGAAAAAGAAAACATTCTTATTCCTGCATGGCATTCCATTGTGTGAATATGCCACAATGTATTTATTCTTCCTCCTATTGACAGACATTTTTATATTTCCAAGTTTGGGAATGTTATGAAGAGTGCCCTTGTGAACATACCTGTAGTCAAGGGTGGGCTTCCAAGATGTTGACATTGTTCTATTTCTTGACTTGGGTGCTATTTACCTGAGAATTCCTTTTATGATAAATCATGGAATAGTATGTCCTTTTTTTTTTTTTTTTAACACACTGTCCTGTATGTATATTTTGCAATAATAAAACTTTTTTTGAAATAAAAAAAAGAAAAAGAAAAAGAAAAAAATTCTAAACTCTTTTTTTGAAGCCAGTATAATCTTGATATGAAGTTAGATACACAAGGCCTTGTAACAAAGAAAATTTATGGGCTAGTTCTTACTAGTGAACGCAGAGGCAAACATCCAAAATGGAATATTAGTAAGCTAATTCCAACTAGGTTGTGTTTATTTTCAGTGTGCATGATTAGTTCATTCAAATGTTGACTAGTGTGATTTCTCAAATTAACAGAATAAAGAAAAAATAAAACAATGGAAACACCTTCATGGATGGAAAAAAGTCTTAAAAAATTAAAAAATATTTTAGTATAATTTTTAAAAATTCTTAGCACTCTCCCTTAGTCAGATAATGGCAGGCATGCAAGAGAGAGAGATATAGAAGAGGGGTCTGAGGGAGAGGGAAAGAAGGAAGTGAGGAAGTTAGGAAGAAAAAAAAAAAGACATGAGGAAGGGAGGCAGGGAAGGACAGAAGCCACACAGGACAAGATATAAAAATGATTCGTAATGCTACTTGTTCAACTTTGGAAACTTGAGGCAGGAGGGACCCAGCCAAGACAACAGTCAGTTTTACTGGCCTCCCTTTTCTCTCTTTGATTCATATCCCTTCAGAGAACTCATGGCCACATTGATGGAAGGTCAAGTGGCCTATTTACCCCTATACCTACAAATGCTTTGCCTGTGCTCTGCACATAGCAGGGGTATCCTAAGTGTTTGTTAGAGATGGTAATTCAGAGGATTCTACCTGTAATCATTGGAGTGGAATGTTTTTGCAAACATTGAGATACTGAATGTTAAAATCTTTTGTCAAAGCCATCATGTGTTGACTTTACTCTTTCTCTGTACCAGCTAAATTAACTTAGTAAGAATTTGCTGACTGGGGCAGTAACAGCTCTCCTTTCCCGGGTTCCCTTCCTCCTTTCTGGGGTATTGGTGTGTGTTTCATTCTTTCCCTGCCTCTCCTCATCTTATTCCTTTCTCTGATTTGGCTGAGGATTTTTTACTTCTTCCCCATCAATTTCTTTATCTCCCTAGAAATATCAGTTAATGAAAGTTTAAGTGAATGTTGGGCTTGCTCCACGACTTGAAAATGAGCACAAACTAAAGTTCTGTGCCAAGCACTGATATTAAATTTAAAGAAAAATAACAAGTTTGAAATTAAAATAACATAATCCTGCAATCCCTATCCACCACGACTCTGGAAAAACACATATCTTTTGCTTCTGATTAAAAATATGAACCTACCACAGTGCTACCAGCTTCCACACATTCACAGCATCCTTGAGAAAATCCCTATAACTCTGGGAAGCCACTTTATCCTACTTCCATGAAGGCAGTCCTTAAGGTGGCTGAAAAATGGGAATGACAGAATATTTAAGACCTGGTTTTTATATTATTTACGTAATTTATAAATTATTTCATATAATTTATATTAGTGTATATTATATAATTATGTAAATGTAATTATAATGCATAATTATATTACAGAATTTACCAATTATTTTACATAATTATGAATCCTGAGCAACTCTGAAGGACCTAATCCTTTTAGCCCTTAACTCTGATAAAAGTGAACATCTACTAACCCAGAGGGAGAGGAAGCCAATTGAAAATTCCTTGTGGAAATTCCCTTCGCAGTGGGAGCCGGAAAGATTTCTGGATCATAGGAAGACATCACCACTTCTGGCTCCTCTCCCAGAGGATAGTCAGACAAGAGACTTTTTCCCCAACTCCACTTATTGAAACGATAATAAACAGATAACTTGTGTCATTCAGCTCTTCCAGCTGCTGTAAGCCCTGAAATCATCCTTATGATTGCATAGTACCAGGAAAGAGATCATTGCTTCCTGGGTATTTTTTAAATTGGCATGGTGACATCTCTCCCTGCTTTCTTTGAGCTCTGTACATTTTCTCCTCCTTGAGGAGGAGAAAGGATATGCAATGAGTAGATGGACCCAAGTCAGATCTTAGGAAGACAGGCTGTCATAAATGCCTCCTCAACCTTCTTTTCATTTCTTCCATCTTGAGGATTTTGATACAATTTCCAATCCTCTTCCTCACAGATGGAAGCCCAGTGTGTAGCATAGGTTTTTTTGAGATATAAGTACCTCTTTCCTAATTACACATTTGTATCTTCTAGGGAAAAGGCATTACTAATTAAGCCCAGCTGGTGGTCCCTGTTACCTTTGCATGGATCTGGCCTCATATCAGGGACTTTAGGTTTGAGGAAAAGAAGACTGGTAACCCTGAGTGCAGAGGGAAGGAGAAGTTTGGTTTTCCTCTAATAAGTACTGAGGGACATTTGAAGCCACAATCCTTTGTCCAGCTGCTTTGCAACAAAGAACACACTTGCATTGCAGCAAAGGGATTCAGGGCTATCCAAAGGGTTGAGAGGTCTTGGAACATGTCCCCACTGTAGGCTACAGAATTATATGTCTAAAAACTTGAAATAATACAAACAGCAATTATAGAACCCCCATGCCACTTGGAAAAGGGATGTGGCAAGAAGAAAATGAGATAATATTGAAATACTTAGGAAGTGACAGGGTTAAGGACCTGTAACAGCAACAGTAATTGTTCCTACTGTGCAGATTTTGTGTTTATTTTCCTATGTTGCTCTTCATCGATGGCAATGAGGCCTTGCTATTTTGCCAATACTAATTCTTCCAAATTCATCGAGATACCTGACCTCTCTTACATTACCATCATCCTCATTTCCTTGGGCATACCCATTAACTCCTTCAACAAACATTTATTGAATGCCTATTACATATCAGGTTAAATATTAAATCAGGCTAAGTACTAAACTAGTACTAAGTGCTAAAGGATGATCAAAGATGGGCAAGCTAGGGTTCCCATTCTTTTTTGTTCTTAAATAGTTTATTCTAAGTTGGTTTACATATAACACCCAGTGCTCATCCCAACAAGTGCCCTCCCCTATGCCCATCACCCCCCTTTCCCTCTCCCCCACCCCATCAGCCCTCTGTTCTCAGCATTCAAGAGTCTCTCATGGTTTGCCTCCCTCCCTCTCCCCTACTATTTTTCCCCTTCTTCTCCCTCATGGTCCTCCGTTAGCTTCCTCCTAATCCACCTATATGTGCAAATATATGGTATCTGTCCTTCTCTGGCTGGCTCATTTCGCTCAGCATAACACCCTCGAGTTCCATCCATGTTGCTACACATGGCCAGATTTCATTCTTTCTCACTGCCATGTAGTATTCCATTGTATAGATAAACCACATCTTGATCCATTTGTCAGTTGATGAACATTTAGGCTCTTTCCATGTTTTGGCTATTGTTGAGAGTGCTGCTATGAATATTGGGGTACATGTGCCCCTATGCATCAGCACTCCTATATTAGGGTTCCCATTTTTAAAGGGCTTACAGTCTAGTTGGAGAAATATGTACATGAACAACCAATGTAAAGCATAGAGAAATGTAAACATGTCAGTGTAATGAAGCATAAGGTTAGGAGTCTATATAAAGCAGAGCTTTAGAGCTATGGAGAGAGAAGCCAATTCAAACTGAGAGGGAACAGGAAGGGAGTCAGAAAAGGCTTCCAGGAGTAGGGGAAGCTTGTACTGACTTTAGTACTGGACGAGGACTCAGTGTCCACCAAGTCAAAAAGGGAAAGGGGGAGAGGACATTCCAACAGCCTGAACAGAGTGGACAAAGCCACAGGGCCATGAGTCACCAAGAAGTGTTAGTACAACTGCAAAGATTGTATGTGCCTGGAGCCAGGAAGGCAGAGAGTTCAAGCAGGAGGAGAGGAGGAACGGGCTGGAGCACTACCATAAAGGACCTGGCTTGCCTGTCCACCCACCTCTCCACAGCCAGACAAAGAGAGGCGGCCAGCCAGATGCTGAGGAGCAACTCAAGGCGTGAGAACACAAGCACGGGCCAGACAGAAACCCCATTATCCAAGCCTCCAGTGGGGACGCTCGATGGCCTAGAGAGATCCCAGCACACCAGTCCAGTTCCAAAGCTCAGGAGCTTTTGTTTTTGCGGCAGGATAGGATTGAGAGAGCACACAATGCCCAGTGTTGAAACTCCCTGTTTGGAAGGAAGAACAGTTGCACATCTGGGAAAGGTTAGGGTCAAACATATAAATGAGGGGAGCGGAGCACATTCCTCTGAGACACTCGGTCTGTGACGTCAATTGCTGCTGGGTTTGGACAGAGGCTGCTCCCTTGTGCAGTAGTCAGGGACGCATTAACTTTGCCCAGCGCCCGAGTGTTTATGTGGAAAATGTGAGGCCAGGAAGTTTCTCCTAATTATGATTTGGAGGTTGTCAAGTAACTATTCTTTAGTAGTTGGTTTCTGTCTTTCCCACCTCCCTCCACTCATTTCCTATTTTCTCTTCTGTAGCCCAATTTCTCTCTCTCATCCACTCTTATGAAAAAAGATTCTATTTACTCCGATGCCTTCCTGAGTTGCTTCCTCCCTCTGCATTCTAGACCTTCTGCTACTTCCCGCCTGCTCCCTCCCAGGGCTGTGGGCCCAGCTGGGAAATGAACTCTCAGAGAACGTGTTCACTTGTGAAACAGTGTTTTGACTATGCCTTTCATGTCTTCCAAACTTCGGGGAGCAAGCTGCACTCTGCCACAGACACCATCATGGCTGGTTCCTAAAGTCAGGAGATAGGAAACTGAAGGGCCAGGAACATAACCCTTACTCCCTTAGGTGTCAGTCAAATTTAAATATTTTTGGCAGAGGCCAAAATCTGTATGTAGAAGAGCATTCAAGGCCTGAAATCTGTCCTTACCTCTATTCCATCCTCAACAGTTCCAAGGCCATTATCACCCACCCAAAATAATAACTTGGGGAACTGGAGACCTGCTCAGAATTACCATTATTCTGTTTAATTCTGGGCCAAGCTTAGGCCACCTGAGTGCTCCATTGCTGATGCCTGGGAGAAAAATCATAAGAGCTTCATATCATGAACAATTACCCATAACATACGGATGATTCAAGAATTATTGATTTAAGACTCATTGACAACACACTTTAAGTCCAAGACGACTTTTGTATTTGTTTTGTGACCTTACTCTATCACCCACTGATCAACTTGCTCCCTCATAGGAACTGCTGAGAAGCTTTAGGAAAGAAGGGGAAAACCAAGAATGCAATTAAAAAATGCAAACTCATTTTAATACAAGCCTCAACCATGTGTGCTCAGAAAGGTCACTAGGCAAGAGAAAAAGAGATAAAGAAAAAATGTATACATAGATAGATACTTGTTACCTGATTTAAAATTTTTTACTTTTTATTGACATAGCACTAATTGTAACATTTACTCTTACATATTCCAATTAACATTAAATGTAATATTACATTTAATAATGTACACACATCTTTAATAAACATATTAAAATGTATCAAGCTGCTGAGAGAGACTATAATCATCACTTAGAACAAATGTAGAATATTTTTTAAGTTTATTTATTTATTTATTTTGAGTAAAAGAGAGAGAGAGAGAGAGAGAGAAAGGGAGAGAATCCCAAGCCTTCTCTGCACTGTCAGTACAGAGTCCAACAGGGGGCTCGAACTCACCAACTACAACACCATGACCTGAGCTGAAATCAAGAGTCAGTTGCTCAACTGAGTCACCCAGGCACCCCAAAATACAGGACATTTCTATTTCAGAAGCTTTCTTCATGTCCCTTCTAGTCAATACCTACCCCGCAAGGATAATCTGACTTCTGTCACCATAGATAATTTTTATTTGTCTTGCTCATTCTGCACACAAAGTGACAGAGTATGTATTCTTCCATGTCTGACTTCCTTTCTCATCATAATGTTTGTGAGATTTGCACTTAATTTAACAAAATAGAGTTTACTCTTTTTCATTGCTGTGTAGTATGAATATGCCATTTCATGAATAATTCACAATTTATCCATTCTACTATTTGATCACTTGATTTTGAAAATATCCTTTGCTTTTTGGGACTATCCAGACTACACTTTCCCTTCATTCAGGTACTAATACACAGCAGTAAACACTACATCACTGCTTTGCAACCTCAGATGTATGTTAAAATTACTTGAAGAACTTTTTACCTTACTCATGGCCTTTACTATACCATGATGCTCATGAGGGTTATGGATACCTCTGTGGGAAAACATATCACCCAGAATTCCTAAGATTGAAGTATTCCTTTATTTTGATTGAGACCAGAGGAATTTAAAATGGAATTGATTTATTCTGTGCTTATGTAGTATAGCACAGATATAATAACAATGACCCTGATGCTGCTGCTAGCAGGCATTGTGTGTTGAAGCTTCATGTATGCTAGGCATGGTGCTAAGCACCATACAAATGCACGATCCAGTTGGCTTGCTCTTGGAATTCCAATACCTAGCATGAGGGCTGGCACATAGTAGGTGCCCAAAATAAACAGAGTCAGTAAATTTAATTGGGTCCCCAAACCACCTTTTGAAGTAGGTATCATTATCTCTATTTTAAAGAAGAGGAAAATAATATATCAGAAACTTTAAAATAGCTCCAGTTACCCAGCATAGATTTGGAAAAAATAGATCAAATCCAGGTTTTAAATACCCTACTAATCTATCGATAGATAGGACAAAGATACGGCTTTTCTAGTGAGGGAAGTGGTGTTGATCCCACATGGGAGTTTGGGTGACCTGGAGAATGAAATCTTAGAGAAATTTGAATACAAGGAAAGAGTGTAGTGCTTACTTTCATTCATTATTAACCATGGGCAGAGCATCTGATAATTGGCATCAGAGGGATGAAGATACCAATTCATCTGCACAATAATCTCTTTCAAATGTTTTTATTATCCCCAATTTATTATTTTATTTTATTTTTTCTTTTAGGGAGAAGGAGAGCACCAGCAGAGAATCATAAGCAATCTCCACCTTCAGTGCAGAGCCCATGGGGGGTTCAATCCCTGGGATCATGTCCTGAGCCAAAATCAAAAGTCAAATGCTCAACTGACTGAGCCACGCAGGTGCCCCTATCTCCACTGTATAAGTGAGAAAACTGAGGCTTTGGTACATTATGTACCATAAGTTACTGGAGTGACACAGTAAGTTATATAAACCAGGGCTCTATAACTTCAAAATCCATGTTTTGTTTTGTTTTTTTTTACTGCAATTTACTGAAAAGAGATGGTGTAGAAACAGATGGTGATCCAGTAGGCTCTGTTGTCAGCCCTACAAGAACATCATGGAAAGTAGAAGGTAAATAGAAATTGAGATGATTTTTTTCTTAAATAACAGCTTATGTTTATTAAGCCCTTATGATATGCTAAAGAGTCTACTAAGGATTTTTCATCTAATTAATCCTCACAACAACCCCTGAGGAAGGAACTATTTTTACTTGCACCTTATAGATGAGTCACAGAGACTTAGGTCAAGTAGCTTACACAAGATCATGCTGTTATTAAATGGCCACGCCAAAATTAGAAGTCAACCATTTAGCTCCCAGTTGCGTGGTTTTTATCTCCATGCTGCATGGACTCTTATGGAAAAGATAGGAGAAAAGATACCATAGCCAAGTAAAGCCAGAAGCAAAGCCAAGTAAAAGCACTGGGATACTGTGTGATGTACTAGAGCTAAGAGATCACTGCTGGTCCAGGCCTAACCTACAGCATCAATGTTAACGGCCTAAACCTGAGAGCTCCGTTTTTCCAGGGATTGTGGTTGTTAAAAATAGACCTGAGACAGTATGAAGACCTCGTCAAGAAAGAATAATGACCTCCAAGGTTAGAATTAGATGAGGAACCAGCTATCTGGTTCCCTCAAACAAGAGAAGACCAGTAATAAATTAAAGAATGGTTTGAGGCTGAACAAATATTCCAGTTGCTGTGAGATTCAAACTGGTGTTGCTCCCATGGGCCACTTCATAGTGGAGGTGGAATAGCCTTCTATCTGCTACCTGTGCTCTCAGACCTATTTCCCTAAAGGAATATCCCCTCTGCCCCAGCTATACTGTCTCTTTTTTTATTAATACAATTTATTGTCAAATTGGCTTACATACGACACCCAGTGCTCATCCCAAACAAATGCCCTTCTCCATGCCCATCACTCATTTCCCCTCTTCCCCACCCTCTGTCAACCCTCAGTTTGTTCTCTGTATTTAAGAGTCTCTTATGGTTTGCCTCCCTCCCTCTCTGTTTGTAACTTTTTTTTCCCCTTTCCCTTCCTCCATGGTCTTCTGTTAAGTTTCTCATGATCTGCATATCAGTGAAAACATATGATATCTGTCTTTTTCTGACAGCTATACTATCTCTTAAGACATTTGGATTAGTAATGAGAACCCTTGGTTAGTTTTTCTCCAAGCACATCTAGGGTTCATAAACTTGGGGGCAAACAATCTTAGGGAGCACAGTGTTTTAAAATATCTCACAAAAGCTTCCCTGTGAATAACTATGAGACATTTTTTTGGAAATATAGAGTTTTTAACTAATCTGAGTATAAAAATACAGACTTAATAAAGAAAATTCAAGTACAGAAAAGTATAAAGAAGAAATTACAGGCCACATAAGAGTCAATCACCCATAAAGGACAATTACTAGCATTACAGTACACCTCTATCACCTGTCTGTGAAAATACGTATATACACAATCCAACTGCCAACTGGTGTCTTCTGTGCTTTAAGACTGGAAAAAACATTGTCATTCTCTTTGCCTCGAGGGAGAATCCATTATCTTCCGCATGACTTCTATGAAATATTCCAGGGCTTACATCCTCATGATTTCCACCTGCTCTGATTTCCCATGTTTCCTGAATGTTGGTTACCTACTATGTCTTACAGCTATTCCTCTAGCTCCAGTCTGGTATTGACCTAAATGAGGAAATCAGTCACATTCTTTCCACACAAGTCCTTTGTGTGTGGAACAAACTATGATAAATGGGGGGTTACATGGCAACAATGCAAATAACTAATATCTATCCTGTCACTCAGTTAATCTCAGTTCTCCTTCCTCCTGCTTCTTCTCATCTCTTTTCTCTACTCTCCTTCCACCTCCAAAACCCCAAACATTTCTAATACACTGTGATTTACCTGTCTCCCTTGTGACTTTGTATCTTGCCAATCCAAATTCCTGGGACCTCACTTTCTTCTCCTAGAAGCTCGTAAAGGTATTTTGCTAAACAAACATAATACCCTTTCTTATAAAAGGAAATCCAGTGCCTACTGGTAGGATGTTTTCAACCTCACTCTAACACCAGGGCAATGAATATCAGATGGGTGTGGTTAATCCCTAAGAAAGGAATCACATGTAGCTACTTGCATATCTATTTAACCTTTTATTCCCCAGAGCACCTTCAGGCCCATCATGCCATGGAGCACATTTCAGAGAACATTAGGTAAATTCTATTAGAAAAAATAAAAATATGGAAGGAAGCAAACAGCTTTGTAACAATGGCATGCTATACCTCACAACGAATCCCTTACACAAGAGGAGGTTTGATCACATTCAGTAGTGTGGCTGAGTGAAAGGAGCATTGAGCAATACCAAAGGCACTGTAGCCCCCCAAAAGTGGAATACTTAGAAATGAAATATAGTCATTTAAAGCAATGGAAAATGAAGTCTTCAAAGACACACTGCTATTAGGATGATCATTTTATTACTAGTTATGATCTTATTTTTAAAAGTCTGTAAGGGCCACTTCCTTTATGAAGCCATCATAGAATTCACCTTAGAAATGTTAGATGTCACTATTCCTCACTGCACACAGTCATGTGTCTTGTTCACATGGTTGGCATGACCCTGAATGTATTAGAGGTCAATATGACTCTCTATGATGGTTAATTTTATGTGTCAATTTGGCCAGGGTATAATGCCCAGATAATTGGCTCAACATTATTCCAGATGTTTCTGTTAAGGTGTATTTTGGATGAGATTAACATTTAAATCAGTGGAATTTGAGGAAAGCAGATTACCCTCCATAATGTGTGTGGGCTTCATCTAATCAGTTGAAGGCCTAATAGAACCAAGACGGACTTCCTTGGAACAAGAAGGAATTCTACCAGTAGACTGCCTTTGGACTTGGGCAAAAATCTTCCCTAGGTCTCCAGCCTTCTTGCCTACCCTGCAGATTTTGGATTGCCAAGCTCCCCAAATCACATGAAACAGTTACTCAAATCAATGTCTCCCCCTCTGTCACCTCCCTCATATATGATATATATGTTGTTTGTATATGTACCTGTTGCTTTTGTCTGGAGAACCCTGAATAATAGACCAGCTCTTCCTTGTCTGCTTCCCTAGCTAGAAGGAGAGCTCCTTGAAAGGAGGGAGCATAACCACGTTCCTCTCGTACTTGGGGTCTAGCTTATACCCGGCAAAGAGTAAGTATGTTTTAAATGACATAAATGAAATTACTAATATTAGGAATTATCTAGTTAAGTATAAGCATAGAAATTACTTTTACAATAAATAAAATAAAAACTTTTAGTTGCCTAGAAATCTCTACATCTTTTCAATTTTCCCTAAAATCTCAACAAGCTTTTTTAAGGAATTACAAAGTTGAGGACCCAGAGTTTTTAGCTTACAAATTACAAGATAAACAAACAAACCAACAAACAAAATTCCAAGTGGAAATCAAAAGATGAACATTCTCACACTCAGTGATGAGTTAAAGGAAGTTTAGAAATAGATCAAGTGAAAACAAGAACAAGGGAAACAAAATAGAAATACTAAATTATACCGTTTTTAATGATTTTTGAGGACGGACTTTGTTAATAAAGTATACATTTGTGAGGAATAAAGTATACATTGTGAGGAAAAGATAAATAATTAACATAAAACAAACACAACCAAATAGTAAATACTGGGGGAAAATAATTTTTTGCATACTTCCAGGAAATGTTTAGGTTACACAAACTAAAATATTTAAGTCTAAAAGGAAAATTGTGAGACAGTGGTTAAAAGAATAAATAAATGGACTAATAACATAATGAGAAGGATTTCTCATAAAAACTGGTAGTAACCTGTCATATGGCAAGATTCAGACATCAGCTCCAAATCATTAAAATGCCCACATTAAAAAAAGGGGGCGGGGAGGAAAGATCAACAGTGTTTACAATAAAAACAAAGAAGGTACTTAGTTAAAATATCTGAGAAAATCTCAGGTCTCCGTACTTATTGGAGATACAAATCAAATTCATAAAAATACGTCACTAATATGCAGCCAGAACATTCAAAATTGATGGGTGGAGCAGTAAAACAGCAATAAGTAGTTTAATGTGGCTGTTTTACAGGGGCAGAGTGTCAGGAAATGGGACTAATACTTTCTGTTTTTCCTCTCTTCCTATGCTTCCTGGCTGACATCTTATCTCTGTATGGTTTTCTCATCACCATGTACATGGAACCCAATTGTAAATGTCCTTAAATGCCATAGGAAGGGGTTTAGGTCTGATTCTCTAAGTAGGCACTATGAGTCCATTCAGAGACTGTGAAGCGGAAGAATAGCATGATCAAATCTGTATGGCTGGTAGATTGAAGCAAAGCAAATATGATGTCAGAGATTCAGTAAATGTTCATTCTCTACTTATTTACTTGGTGTCTAATATGCATGAAGCTCCATGCTCCACCCTGAGGAGTAAACGTAAAGAAAATAAACACAATCCCAGCCCTCATAGATCTTATTATCCAGTGGAGATATTTCTGTAGTACATGGAAGAGCATAATTAAGTCAGAGAAGAAAACCAAGAATCTGAGAACAGTTGACTTAATGAGAGCATCAGTGTTTACTTGTTGCAATTTCCAAATATTTACAGAAAATTAAAGCTGAGGCAAAGAAAGGATTAAGCTCTAATTTGAGTTTGGCAGCCAAATATTCTGATATGAGCTGCTGCATTAGATTTGGGAATCTGTGTTTCAAAACTTTAGGCATGAACTTTAAAGAAAATATCCACTACGATTATAGTTGCTCTGTTTGCATTTATCATAACAGACCTTCTCATTATTGATGAATAATATGAATAAGATAGAATAAATGACAGTTTCAAAAAGATACATAATGACACTATTTTCTTACCTTAACATAGATATTGGTATAAAGGTAGATGTAGCCATATGTAGACATTTGATTTGCACGGTAGCATGATGATGTAGGAGACCATGCACAGATAAGATTTTCAGCCAGGAAGGTTAGAAAGGAAAAACAAAAATTGAGAGCATAGGAACATCAATAATACAACATGGCACTACCACATAAATTGAAAGCATCAGAGAAATCTGAGTGAAAAAAAATATATATACTCTGAGGTCTGAAAGTTCCATGTGAATTTCTAAATTATGCCTAAACTAAATAATTTAAGCCCATTTAAGTGATTTAAGTGGGTTTAAATAACCCATCATTGAAAATGAACCCAAATACATTCTGTATGTTCTAGGTGACCACTTTTCTCTCTCTCTCTCTCTCTCTCTCTCTTTTTTTTTTTTTACAAATAGTTTATTGTCAAGTTGGTTTCCATATAACGCCCAGTGCTCATCCCCACAAGTGCCTTCCTCCATGCCCACTTTTTAACTGAGTTCTCCCACACAATTTCAGGGCCACTTTTGTATTTGTGATGATAAATGTAC
The DNA here is from genome assembly GCF_008692635.1 of Crocuta crocuta. Classification (NCBI taxonomy): domain Eukaryota; kingdom Metazoa; phylum Chordata; class Mammalia; order Carnivora; family Hyaenidae; genus Crocuta; species Crocuta crocuta. The sequence goes on from NW_027529669.1 coordinate 2,216,478, forward strand.
TGGTACTAAGTGAAGCCCAAATGACCCCACAGAGCACTGCTTAAATGAAGGTTTATAGTTGTGCAATCAGAAAAAGGGATGAGAGGGATGCCTGGGTGGCTCAGTCAGTTAAGCGTACGACTTCCGGTCAGGTCATGATCTAACGGTTAGTTGAGTTCAAGCCTTGTTTCATGCTCTGTGCTGATGGCTAGCTCAGAGACTGGAAGGCTGTCTTCAGATTCTGTGTCTCCGTCTCTCTCTCTCTGTCCCTCCCCTGCTTGCACTGTCTCTCTCTCTCAAAATAAATAAAACATTAAAAAATTAAAAAAAAAGAAAAAGTGATGAGAGAATTGAGATATCACTTGGAGATTAAGGAAGAAAGTAACATAGGCATCCTGTGTTACCTATGTTCCCTATGCTGTGTCTGCTGGCACTACATTCAGGTTGTGAGTGAATGGCTGCCATGATGTCCATCACAGCTCAGTAGAAGGAAGAGTCCCAAATACATGAAAAAATGGCATTCACTATTTTGGGCTGTAATTTCTAGCAAAATAATAATTATTAAATATTATTACATTATTGGAACAGAAAAGTCGTGATCAGCCAGAGCAACATGACTCTCTAAATGTCCTCTTAACCATCCAGTCTTGATATATTTGTCCTTCTGTAATAATTCGCTTGCAGAGAGATTTTTTCCATTAGACAGTGAACTCCTATGAAGCAAGGATAGTGCCTTGTTTTTTAACAGCTTTATTGATTCATAATTCACATCCAATACCATTCACCTAATTAAGCATTCAATTCAATAGCTGAAGCATATACATTATTAATTTTTTCACTGTGGTTAAATATATATAAATAAAATTTGCCATCTCATCCACTTTTAAGTGTACAATTCAGTAGCATTATTTACACTCACAAGGTTGTGCAACATCACCATTATGTATTTCCAAAATGTTTTCGTCACCCCAAACAAAAACTCTGTAACCATTAAGCAATAACCTCACATTTCCCTCTGCTCCCAGCCCCTGATAATCTCTAACCTACTTTCTGTCTCTATGAATTTGCCTCACACAGTGTCTAATTGACTTTTGTTCTTCATTTATTTGAACAGATGCTGAACGCATAGTAAATGGTCAGTAAGTATTTGTTGAATGAATTTTTAAAAAAGAAGATATCCTGGTATCTCTGCCTAAACTATAATTTTCTAAAAGGCCTCCTCCTTCTTTTTCACCAGCATGCTTCCTCAATAGCATCTTTATTTAAAACCCAGTTTATTAGGTCATCTTCTTTAGGCAACTATTCCCTTGTCCATATCCTTACGCCGTATCAACCTGAACCATATGACATAATAGTTAAGTTGCACAGAGGTCACTGAACTGGTAAACAGCTAAAGACACTGAGATGAATACAAAAGACCTCCACACCATCAAAAGAGTGAGTATGTCCAAGGGCATCTCATACAGACATAGATGACTAAGTAGCAAGTCCCTGGACACTTTGTCACCTACAGAAATGTTTAATGTGTTTGCAGTAAGAGTCTCTACCCCTTAAGAGAGAGATTTTCAAGACAGGCCCACCCTAAATGCTGCTGTCTCCCAACAAATGCCATGGAGGTACCCAACAACCCTTACTTTCTAAAGCACAAAGCAGAGAAAACTATAATGGGGAGGGAGCAGTTTTAGCAGAAACAAAACACAAGAAGAGATGCATTGTTTCTGAAGTAATTTATGCGTGACAAGTAGAGGCAGATGAACGCTGGAGGTGGCAGGTTTTTAAACTGTATTAAAAAAATGCAACAGCTGCAGCTGGCATTTTACTATTTTGAAGGTGAGCTCCTCCTCTAGAATTCCACATTTTAGCATCAGAGTAGCAACTGAAACTACAAAAATACTGTCAACACACAAAATCTGTACTTCCAACTCAGAGAAACTGAGAATTTTCTGCATTTTATATAAAGTCACTGATAGAAGTAGGAAATAGTAACATACAGATCAAAAATGTTAAGATGAAGAACAAGATCAGTGGGCTATTCAAACCATGAACAAGGTCAGGAAGAGAAAGAATCTAGAATAGAGCAAGTCAGAGGCATTTCCCTAACCTACAACTGAGTAAGAGTTTCACCAATTTCTTAATGAGAGAGTACAAATTAATACTGAAACAACACTATATATTCCTTTTTATATTATATGTATATTGTACATATATATTTATGCTTAGATTAACAACTTAGTAAAGTGTATTTTGTTTATTCTATAACATGGGTTACATAGAGAAAATCAACAAAACCAAAAGTTGGTTCTTTGAAAAGATCAACAAAATTGACAAATAATTAGGTAGATGGACTTAGAAAAAAGAAGATTCAAGTTACTAAAATCAGAAATAAAAGTGGGGATATTACTACTGATTCCATAGAAATAAAAAAGATTATAAGAAAGCACTATGATCAATTGTGCACCAAAAAAATGGGATAACCAAGATAAAATGGACAAATTCCTGGAAATAAAACCTACAAAAACTAAATGATGAAGAAATAGAGAATATGAATAGCCCAAACTAGTAAGGAGATTGAATCAGTAATCAAAAATCTCCCAACAAAGAAAAGTCCTGGACTGATGATTAGTAAATTCTACCAAACATTTGAGAAACTAATATCAACCCTTCTCAAATGTTTCCAAAAATTTGAAGAGGAGAGAACACTTCCTAATTCATTCTATGATGCCAGAATTATCCTGACACCAAAGCCAGATAAAGACACTACAATAAAAGACCAATAGCCCTTATGAACATTGATGCAAAATTCCTCAACAAAATACTGACAAACCAAACTCCGCAGTATATTGAAAGGATGATATACCATGATCAAGTGGAATTTATTTCTGGAATGCAAGAATGGTTCAACATACAAAAAATGATCAATATAAAACACATTAACTGATGTGAATGTGATGATGATGTGAATGAAGGAGGAAAAACATACAATCATCTTATTGATGTAGAAAAAGTATTTGACACAATTAAACAGTTTTCATGACAAAAACATGCAAAAGAGCTAGTAATAGAAGTAAACTACTTTCACATAATAAAAGCCAAATATGAAAAACCAACTGCAAACATCATACTCAGTGGTGGAAGCCTGAAAGTTTTCCCTCTAAGATCAAGAACAAGGCAAGGATGCCCACACTCACCACTTTTATTTAACATACTACTGAATAGTCCTGGCCAGAACAACTAAGCAAGAAAAAGAAATAAAACACATCCAAATTGGAAAGGAAGAAATAAGATCATCTGTGTTTAGATAATATGACTTACATGAAAAAAAAAACCCTATAGATTCTACGTGCAAAAAAAGCTATTAGAACTGATAAATGTGTTCAGCAAAGTAGCAGGATACAAAGTCAAACAAAACAAAGAAACAAACGAAAATCAGTTGCATTTCTATACACTAAAAAATTACCTGAAAAGCCATTTATGTTAGCATCAAAAATATAATTAGGAATTAACTTAGCCAAGGTTGTGAAAGACTTGTGCAATAAAAATGATAAAACATTAATGAAAGAAATTAAAGAAATGTGTACATATCCACATACATATCTATTTTCAGTAATTTCACTTCTGGTTATATAACCAAAAGACTTTAAAGGAGCCTGGAGAAGATATTTGTACACCAATGTTCACAGCAGTATTATTTACAATAGTTAAGACATGGAAGCAACTCAGTGTTCATCAAGAAATGAAAATATAACCTAAATGTAGTATACACATACAATAGAATATTATTCAGCATTAAAAAGAAAGAAATTTGATATGTGCTACAACATGGATGAACCCTGAGGATTTTATGCTAAGTGAAATAAACCAGTCACAAAAAAACAGATACTGCATGATTCCACTTAAATGAGGTATGCTTAGAGTAATTAAATTCATAGAGACAGAAAACAAAATGGTGCTTTGATGGAAGTTTTGTAAAGGGTAATAGGAAGTTATTGTTTAATGTGTATAGAATTTCAGTTTTATAAGAAATGTTCTGAAGATGGATGGTACAAAATGTTGTGATGGCTGCACAACATTTTGAGTATATTTAATAACACTCAACTGTACTTTTAAAGATGGTAAATTTTAGGGCACCTGGGTGGCTCAGGCGGTTAAGCATCCAAATTCAGCTCAGGTCATGATCTCATGGTTTGTGGGCTTGAGCCCCGCTCTGTCAGCACAGACCCTGGAGCCTGCTTTGGATTCTGTCTCCCTCTCTCTCGGCCTCTCCCCTCCTCTCTTTTTCTCTCTCTCAAAAATAAACATAAAAAGATTTTTTTAAAAAGGTGGTAAATTTTGTGTTATGTTTATTTTACATATACATAATGTAAATGTATTTTTACATTAAAATTTACATTTTAAGGAAATCAGGAAAAAATGCTGAAGTAAAACTGCTAAATTGGATACAAAACCAGTTAATTCTTACAGTACAACAAAACCATACGTTTGTAATAATACTCTTCTCTATTGGATAAAGTCAGTTATGTAAAATCAGTTTTCTACAAGTTAAGTCCTAACTTTACAAAGTCTAGCCCCTAATTAATGGTAAATAGTCAATGAAATGATAATCAGGTTCCTGTGGACAGGCTTATTACATAATTCTCTATGTGTACTTGAAAGAATGTAGCCATGCTTTATGCCTTATTTCTAAGTTTTTGATGATCTTTCTTAACATGATCAACAGAAGCAGGCACAGTCTCTACCCTCAGGGAGCTATCACGGGGTGACACAGTTGCCACATTATCAATCACCCACCTAGATTTCAACCATTTGCGTGCTAAGAAGGAGAGGTATGTGATGGCTGTGAGTAGTTACAACAAGGATTCATTCATCTAACACAGAGACTCGGAAGGCATCCATGAGGAAGGAGACACTGAAGGAAAATATGAATGACGATCAGGAGGCGAGCAGTCAGACCCCCTTCTTTCCCTTATCTACACATCTCCCCACAGCTGTGAACATCATGTATATGCCTACATATCCAGCCCTTCCTCTCAAAATTCCAGACCCGAGTTCACTTGGAGGCAGGCTTCTCACACCTACATGTCTAAAACAGAGTTCTCAGTGCCTGCCTCACCACCACCACACCTGCTCTTCCTCCAGCATTCCCACCTTTGTAAATGGCACCACCATGCGTCCAACTAATCAAGTGAAGAATTTAGGAATTACTCCTGACGCTGCTCTTTCTCTCACTTCTCCCTCTCCAGAGTAGTTACCAGTTAACATTGCCAGTTCTACTCTCCTAATATACCTCAAGATACACCAAATCCACCGCTTTTTACCAGTTTCCTACCATTACCCAAAGCCACTCTTGCCCCCTGTAATCCATTCTCCACACAGCAGCCGTACTGATCCATCCAAAAGGTAAATCACAATATGTCAGTCTTCTTCAAAAATCCCTCCAACGGCAATTAGACTAAAAACCAAACTTCTCCTACTGTCTTGCACAACTCTGTAAGACCTAACATTGGTGTCTTCTGGCTTTGTCTGTAACTATTTCCACTGCCACTCCGGCACCATCCTCAATTTTACTCCAGGCACACAGACTTCTCAGTTCTTCCAAAATTCCATACTTATTTCCAACATAAGCCTTTGAGCTGCCTGGCTCCTTTTATTATTCAGGTTTCCCCTCAAATATCATGCCTTTAGAAAGATATCCTCTAATCACCTGATCTAAGGTACATTGATGAGATCCCTTGACTTTAATTCTCTGCAGGGCTGTGCAGAATAAGCTAGTATTTCTTCCTGTTTCCTTCTTTTTGTGTGTGTGTCTGTCTCCCCAACCCCAACCTCAAGCCCTACACACATATCTCACCTCCACCAGAATGAAGTCTCTATTACAGAAGGAACAATGTGGTTTGATATGCCAGCATACTCCCAGCAAAGGAGAGTGCCTGGCTCATAGTAAGAGCTCAGTTAACAGTAGCTGAATGGATGGGTTTTACACAATCTGTCCTTAAATGCAAGATCAATTTCCCAATAGCCGTCCCTTGCTGGGATGAACCTGGCAACTGTAGAACCTGGCCTTGCATGTTAGACGTTATAGTCATAATTTAAAGGGAAACTTGGGGTATCAGTTCCTTGTCCTCCTGTCTGATGGGTTACCGGATGTCCAGTTCCATTATTATTGTTATTTGGCCCCTCTTACAGCTGCTTTTCAGTTCAGATACCTTTTAGAACTGATGGTTTTTGTCTTGTTCCTAGTACTCTTCTTCCACCCCATGTATGTCACAGTCTGGATTCTGTAACTCATACTTTAAAAAAGTCTGATTCGGGGCGCCTGGGTGGCTTAGTCGGTTAAGCGTCCAACTTTCGCTTAGGTCATCATCTCGCAGTTCGTGGGTTCTAGCCCCGCATTGGGCTCTGTGCTGACTGCCAGCTCAGAGCCTGGAGCCTGTTTCAGAGTCTGTCACTCCCTCTCTCTCTGACCCTCCCCTGCTCACACTGTCTCTCTCTCTCTCCTAGAAATAAATAAAACATTTAAAAAATTTAAAAAAAAAAAGTCTGATTCCAGGAAGAAAGAACCAAGGAGAGAGTGGATGTGTATAGAGCAGATGGAATGGCGCCCACTCCCACAGAGCTCCCCCCTGGCTGGGAGTACATGGCCAGCGTTAGCAGGGTAAAGGCCAGAAACTGATGGAGCTGTTCTTTTATGACAGACAGCAGAACTCCAGACAAGAAATAATGCACAGAAGCTGTCTGAGTCCTTCAGGGAGAACTTTGTGAGACTCTGAACATAGGTAGGGCTATTTTGCACCTCAGGCGCTGCTCATCTGGGGAGAAAGCTTTCCTTCTTCCTTCTGCACAGAACCAAGCAGTGTTCTAGCCCACTGATATCCAGGATCATCTGGAAGCAGCTCCTTGGTGTACACGCTGGAGCTCACCTAAGTGTCTACAACAGTGTTGAGGTACTATTTTAAGAGCAGCATACATAGCAAGCGAGGTTGGAGCTGCAGAAGAGCCTTGGAAAGCCNTCGCTTAGGTCATCATCTCGCAGTTCGTGGGTTCTAGCCCCGCATTGGGCTCTGTGCTGACTGCCAGCTCAGAGCCTGGAGCCTGTTTCAGAGTCTGTCACTCCCTCTCTCTCTGACCCTCCCCTGCTCACACTGTCTCTCTCTCTCTCCTAGAAATAAATAAAACATTTAAAAAATTTAAAAAAAAAAAGTCTGATTCCAGGAAGAAAGAACCAAGGAGAGAGTGGATGTGTATAGAGCAGATGGAATGGCGCCCACTCCCACAGAGCTCCCCCCTGGCTGGGAGTACATGGCCAGCGTTAGCAGGGTAAAGGCCAGAAACTGATGGAGCTGTTCTTTTATGACAGACAGCAGAACTCCAGACAAGAAATAATGCACAGAAGCTGTCTGAGTCCTTCAGGGAGAACTTTGTGAGACTCTGAACATAGGTAGGGCTATTTTGCACCTCAGGCGCTGCTCATCTGGGGAGAAAGCTTTCCTTCTTCCTTCTGCACAGAACCAAGCAGTGTTCTAGCCCACTGATATCCAGGATCATCTGGAAGCAGCTCCTTGGTGTACACGCTGGAGCTCACCTAAGTGTCTACAACAGTGTTGAGGTACTATTTTAAGAGCAGCATACATAGCAAGCGAGGTTGGAGCTGCAGAAGAGCCTTGGAAAGCCTGAAGACACAGCAGGGGATTGGTTAAGAGGTGCTGAGTACTGGCTAGGAGGGACATGGGAGAAATCCTTATATAAAATAATTATATTTTGTTTTCATGGGCTTGTGAGTTCCTTGGCATCGGACTTACACATGAGTTATTTTTTTTAAGTTCTCACGATAACTAGCAAAGTATTTTTATTCCTGGCTTCCAGATCAGAATAGAGAGCACAAGGGTTAATCAGCTTGTCCAGTTACACATACAGAGAGTTAGGAGGAAAAACCAAACCGGATCCCCAAGGTCTGTACTTTTGTTGCACCAAATTGGCCGTTCCAGGTCATAGATTCAAAGCAGCAAATCAGAACTCAGGAGGTTATAGGCAGATGCTCAAAGAATAAACACACACACACACACACACACACATTGAAACCATAATTTACCCTTCAAAGAGGATACAGCAAAACAACACAAATATAACAGAAGAACTCAGCACATTCAAGTTAATATAGCAGAGGGGCAAATAGGGGCAATCAGACACATATCTCAATCATATCTGATGAGAGCTACCTTCTTCTTATAACAACGTAATTAAGTTGGAATCAGGCCCTGAGTCACTAAGCAAAATTTAAATTTTGCTCTTATCTTTAGGGTGCCAGTAAACTTATAAAAATTTAGGAAAGATTTCTAACCAGCACTTAATAGAAAGGAAGATTTGGTTCTGGAATAGATATGATCATTCAACAGAATTAATTGAGTATCTAATATGTTCGGTATCCCCAGACAGTACTCTTGGCATTAGGAATATGATAGGAAATAAAACATATCAAAATCCCTGACCTAATAGAGCTTAAATTTTAATGGATAAGAATCTTGTATAAAATTTCTCCAAGTATCAGACAGACTGCTTTGTACCGTGCTTTTGCTATATTAATTGGCAGTCAACTGTACACCTTGTAAGTCTAAGCTAAACTGTAAATCACAAAATGTGGCCATCCTCTCCTGTTAGACCACAAATCATGTCTTCGATTCTTGCAAACAGCCACCCCAGGGTCCCCACACAATCTGAACTCAATGTTGTTGTGCTGGGCTCCATGACAAGTTAAAGTAAAGGAGAGATCATGTTCCACTAAGTTACTTCCAGGACTAGGAAACCCAGAGCCCATTTGGATCACAAAACGACAACCCATGGAGGGACCAGTGCCCAGATTTGGTCTCCGGCTAACATGTTGGAAAGTTGCATAACTGACTTTCTTATTTTCTTCATTTCCCCAACTAGGCTTTAGTTGAAGTGTCAGATCATCATTGTTGCCTTTGCACAGCTATCTGTGCTCTGGAATTGGCCTTGATGCTGTTCTCAGGAATAAGGAAAAGCTCTGGGTTAACAGCCTGCCTATTCCTCCAGGTCCACTGATCTCAAGGTCCCACTTTCTTCTTAGAGATCTGTTCTTTCCCTTTTCCAGCTGCCAAAAAAACAGAGTGCTCCTGCCAGGTTTCAGAAACTGCAGTCTTTTGATGATGCAAGAAGTCAGACTGTGTGTCGGTACAAGCTTTGGAAAGCTCTGGGGATCCTGCTTAGGAGGAGAACAGCCAAAACTAAGGGTTAGGAGGGAGTGAGAAGAATAAGCTGTTTGATCCAACAGCAAATCCTAAAACTGACTCTTTCGAACAAGGCTATCAGATGAAGCCCTCTCACAGTGAGCTGTGGGAAACTGGAGATGTCACTTACCTTCTGTCTCTTAGAATCAGACAAACCCTCCACACAGCAAAAGGATGAATGGCAAGTATGTGAACAGTTCTTTCTGAGCTGGATGATTTAGGGAAGTAGCTGTGGGGAGCACAGAGGGGTGGTGAGGGACGTTGGGAAGGAGGGGTAGCCTGAGCAAGGAGACCTTCCACTCCTGAATTATAGTGCTGATAGGAATAATAATTTGGGGGAGGTGGAGGAAGAAGAGCTCACTGTTTCCAAGGCTTTGCACTCTTTGCCATAGGGTCAGTGGGGAGCCTTTGGAGAAGGCTGGGGAAGGACTTGGGCAGATACAACAATCTGGAAACAGTCAAAATCCAGTTGCTGTTTGGCTCTCCACTTCCAGGGAAATGTGAGCTGTCTGTTTCTGATTACTTCGCGCTTATCACATCAGGCTGTTCTTTATTGGAAGCAGTTTCATTTCCAAGAAACCTGTTTGCTACTCCTCCTTTACACTCTTCCGGGCCCTTGCCTTCCCCTCCCTGCTCCCCCCTGCCTCACCTCTAACCCCATCTCCTCTGCATCAACTCCTTCCTGTCTAGGAAATAAGTTGCTACATGACCCAAGTTAATACAAGACCTAGAAAATAAAAGGATTAAAGTTTGGTCAGTGACTGCAGCAGGTGGCAAAATATAACTCCCCAACCTTTGCCTTTTCTAGGTTACTACCTTCCTGCCTGTGTTGTTAAAGGGACTACAGGCCCCAGCCCACTTTATGGTGACAACCACAGCCTTGCAAGCAAGACTTCTCGTGAGATTACTGGTGCCCCACAGTTCAAAAGGCAGGAGAAAGTTGGATGGGACACCATCACACTGCAATACCATCACATTGCAGAACTCGTGAATGTGTATGGAGCGCACTGAACATCCTCTACTGCTCAGCAGGTTCCATCAGGACCTGGGGATGTTCTTAGACAAATGAGAGCATCAGCTGGGTGCCTGTTTCTCTTCCCGGTGTCATTCAATGAGACCTCGGAGATCCCAATGGGCTTCTCCAGAAATTCCTAGCACATCCGCTTGTATTTTTACTTCCTTCTTTGTATCTCCCTCACATTTCCTCTCCCCCACCACCTTATTTTCTCCTAGAGTCTCCCTTATAAAATCTGTGGTTGCAGGATGTACTCATTCCCACCTCATCCATGTGAGAAATAATTTTACCCAGAGTCATCTGAAGTCTCCCTGTCCTTAAGTCTCCTCTCCCTTATGCCCTGCCCTGTGAAATTCCAAAATTCTCTACAAATTTTCTGAGAACCTCTCAAGACGTAGATCCTTTTAGTCAACCTTGGTTCTCAACTTTTGCTTCCACTGGAGTCTGAGTGGGTTTTCAATCCTGTACCTACTGTGCTGTTCTCTCTATACCAGAGTCACCTGAATAAGAATCTGACAGCTTCCTCAGCTTTAAAAAACAAAAAAAAGTGCATGTTATGCCCGATTCGTGAGTTCCCTGAGACCCCCAAGGAGCCAACACTGAGGCAAGTACAAAAGGGTCTTTATTACAAGCTTGAGCAGGGACTCCAAAGCACCCCGATGCAACGGTGATGATATGGAGCCCCGAACTCATGATCGCAGGGCTTTTTATTGTGCTTACAGTGGAATTTGGGGCGTTCCAGCTTGGCAGCCTCCTGGCAGCCTCCTGATAGGTACAGGCTGTCTTGTCAGCACCCAATTGGTTTGGCCCATCTGGCCTGACTGCAAACTGCCAACAGGAACGTCTTGGGATATAGGCACCTTTTTAAACTGATTGTCTGTTGCCGTTGCTAGGGAAGTAACTAAGGGCAGAACCTGGGACTGGGTTCACACCTAGTTCACTCTCAAGATGGAGGTTTAATCAGAAATGGAATCAATTAGATTTACGTATTATAGTGCACACCATGTGTGTGAGTAGATGGAGAGGTTTATATTAGAGCCACATACAGACAACTTCAACTTCCCTACAGATACCACTTTTAATGAAATAGCCAAACCATACTTGGGGATTTTTCAAAGACCTCATGACCCTATGAGGACCCAGCTTCATCCTTTTTCACTGGCCCCTCTTCCTCCCTCCATATTTCTTCATTACCTCCTTGTTGGATAGATCTTTGTCCTTCCGAAGGGACATCTGTTTTAATAGACCCACCTTCCTCAGAAGCAGTTGTGGAATTTTAAAAAGTGTTTCATTACAAAATATTTCAAACATTTAGAAAAGTACAGAAAGTGATATCACTTATCACATTTTTTAAATTTTTTTTTACAGATAGTTTATTGTCAAGTTGGTTTCCATATAACACCCAGTGCTCATCCCAAGTGCCCTCCTCCATGCCCATCTCCTCCCTCCCCCCGCCCCACCCATCAGTCCTCAGTTTGTTCTCATCATTCAAGAGTCTTTCATGGTTTGCTTCTCTCCCTCTCCCCCACCATTTTCCCCTTCTTCTCCCCCACGGTCCTCCGTTAAGATCCTCCTAATCCTCCAATACGTGCACATGCACATATATGGTATTTGTCCTTCTCTGCCTGACTTATTTCACTCAGCATAACACCCTCAAGGTCCATCCATGTTGCTACACATGGCCAGACTTCATTCTTTCTCATTGCCATGTAGTATTCCATCGTATTGATAAACCACATTTTCCTGATCCATTCGTCAGTTGATGGACACTTAGGTTCTTTCCATGTTTTGGCTATTGTTGAGAGTGCTGCTATGAACATTGGGGTACATGTGCTCCTATGCTCACTGATCACATTTTAAAATTTAGATATTGAAATGTTGCCATTCTTGTTTCAGCCTGCTCTCTTGCCAGTGAGCCCTCTCTCTCCCTCCTTCCCTTTCTTTTTCTCTCTGAAATAAAATTCTTCCAACACAACTAAAGCCAGGCCTGTCCCTTTTCTTCACTCCCAATCTCCCTAAGGTTAACTGATATCCAAGAGTTATTGATCATTCCCTTGCGTGTTCTGTGCTTTTATTATAGATGAATGTTTCCACAAACAATATGCAGTTTTATTGGGGGTGTTTAAAAAGATTTGCTTGGGGAGCCTGGGTGGCTTAGTCAGTTAAGCGTCCGACTTTCGCTTAGGTCATGATCTCGCGGTTCATGGGTTCAAGCCCTGCATCAGCCTCTGTGCTGACTGCCAGCCCAGAGCCTGGAGCCTGTTTCAGAGTCTGTGACTCCCTCTCTCTCTGACCCTCCCCTGCTCACGCTGTCTCTCTCTCTCTCTCTCCTAGAAATAAATAAAACATTAAAAAAAATTTTTTAAATAAAAAGATTTGCTTAAGTGGCACATCATACTGGATCATGAGGATGAGCTTTATGAGCAAGAATAACATTACCTTACTGCGGTTTCTATTTCAGAATCACATCCCTGAACCCAGTGACCCAGCCTCTTGTAGATACTCAACAAATATCTTCTAAATAAATTGCATGAGAAAAAAAAAATCCTTCAAATCATCAGTAATCAAAGTTTGCCAAATTAAGAGGCTACCCAAGATAAGTACTATTTTATACAATTTTTAATTTTTGGTAAGGAAACTTCAATGACTACTAGTAACTCTTCCAGTATAGGTACATTCTTTCCCAGACAAAGGAGGGCTTCAAAAATGACTCATTAAGGAGCCTTCCAGTGCCAGGACTCAATCTGTGTCTCCTTTCATGGGACTCAGCACATGACTGATTTCAATGGGATTTCTTGGGACTGAAGTGTTTAGACCATTCCCAAATCTTCTGACTTCATGGATGAGTACAGCCTCTCCTCTTCTACTACTCTGAGATCATCCCCTCAAAATGCCAAGAAGAGCACCTGACGTCATTGTCTCTGGAGCAGCCAAGAACACCAGTAGTCATTTGGTTTAACGGGAAGGGTCCGCATCCCTAAGGCATTATTTATTCTGCCAGGTTGTGAAGGAACAGAACTGGAGAAGCCTAGTGGTCCAGATGCTTAGCTGCAACTGCCTGTAAGGCAGAAATCTCACCCAAAGTGATGGTACTGGGAACTGTTACAACCTCCTTGGCTAGCCTGACCTTCAGTAGAGTGGCCATATAGTTAATCATCTTAACTCTTACAACTCCAGAGTGAAGATAGAGCTATTAATAATTATACCAGGTTAACAGGCACAATGACCACTCTTGACAAACCAGGTTGTATGGTTACCTTAAATCAGAAACCCTATGTAAAAGTCAACACGGTATCCCCTTTTGTAAGGTGGATGACATATTATCCAGAGCCTCAGGGAATGATCCCCTTGATCTCTCTCCCAGTGTTGGTCTAAGGTTGAATGAGTCCATTCTCTTACAGCAGAATGTGACCTAACTTTCATATAATTAAGTTGGGGGAAAAGAACCTTTCAGTAGAGGATAACTTGATTCAATTTCTAATTCTTCTTTCTCCACTGGGATGAAATGAGGGCCAACTCTTCCCCCATCTGCTCTGAAGCAGAGCCTATTTGGCATCAATGGTGGTGTTTGCTAGGTGACCATAAAGTTCCATGAATAATAACATGGGTTTTAATATTAGACAAACTTGGGTTTAAGTCTCAATCATCACTACTCTCCATGTGACTTTAGACAAATTACTCCTCTAGTCTTCAATTTATCCATCTGTAAAATGGGGGCTTGTGGTGGTAAGGATAATATCATTCACACAGGTTAGTTGGAACTTTTCAGTGAAGTAATAAATTTATTTATTTTTTATAATTTATTATCAAGTTGTTTTCCATACAACACCCAGTGCTCATCCCAACAAGTGCCCTCCTTCATGCCCATCACTCATTTTCCCCTCTCCCTCACTCCCATCAACCCTCAGTTTGCTCTCAGTATTTAGGAGTCTTTTATGGTTTGCCTCCCTCCCTCTCCTTAACTGCTTTTTCCCCTTCCACACCCCCATGGTCTTCTGTTAAGTTTCTCCTGTTCCACATATGAGTGAAAACATATGGTATCTGTCTCAGTGAAGTAATAAATTTAAAGCCACAAGGACAGTGCTTGGCATATACTAAGTACCTAGGAAATATCAGCTATAATTATTACTTATACTATTTACATCTTCACTGTATCTTTCAGCATCATCTCTCCCTCTACTTCCACACATATCCTCTCTGCCCAGTCAAACTGGCTACTTAACTTTTCCCAAAAAATGCCTTGCTTCTGTCTGTCATCTCTATTTTTTTGTTCCTGTTCTGCCTACCACCTGGACAGCTTGCCTCTTTCCTTTCTGTTCTTTATCCTCATGTTCTAATCCTTCATCATGGACACATCTTTCCCCTTTTCCAAGGCCCATTTCACCTGCTACACCCTCCAGAGAGTCTTCTTAATTGTGAATTCTTTATCCCTAAGTCCACTGTCCACCATGCATTGTAGGTGATCAGAATTTTCCTAGTAAACTATGACACCTTCAAATATGAATCAGTATTATATCTAATTAAGATTTCTATGCCCCACAGTGTTTAGCACATAACCTTGAAAAGTGTTCAAGAAATATTTCTTGGCTGGGGGTGCCTGGGTGGCTCAGTCAGTTAAATGTCCAACTCTTGATTTTGGCTGAGGTCACGATGTCATGGTTTCTGCGACTGAGCCCCAAATAGGGCTCTGCGCTGACAGTGTGGAGCCTGCTTGGGATTCTTTCTCTCCCTCTCTCTATCTGCCATTCCTCTCTCTCTCTATCTCTCTATTTCTAAATAAACATCCAAACATTAAAAAAAGAAATATTTCTTGGCCATAGTGAAGCTTAGAACAGAGAGGTTAACAGCTGGAATCAGGTACCTAGAGCTCAGCCATAACTTATTAACTGTGGACTCTAAAGCAAAATTTTTAGCCTCTTCAAATCTTGATGTTCTCCTCTGCACAATGGGCATAATGCTGCGCAGACAGGTTTAAGAATCCTTTCTGTAGACATAAACCACTGGTGAACATTCAGGATATGACAGCCTTTTGCTGCATTTATTAGCTTCGTCACAACTGCAATCAAATTAATTATCTTCAGTAATACACTTAAAATGATGCATAGTTCTTTCCACTGTGTTTTTAAATCTTCCATTTTTTTGTCATTCCAATCAGTTCCAGTAAATGCCAGAAACCTATATGAAAAGACATATCCTACATCCTCCACTCAGGGTCAATTTTAGCTTCTCACATGATCTCCTTTGTAATGACTCCAATACTCTTGTGTTTCCATGTGTTTTTCATAATGGACAGTATGGACCATTAATTTCACCCATTGTGGCAGTTCTTATAGTCAAGAAGCCACAGAGATGTTCTATTATCTGTCACAGCACATACAAAAACTGAAAAATGATCTTGGCCATTCATAATACCTTCCTTCTAGGTCCTTATTGTGAGTTACCCTTTTTAGTCTACCACTTGGTTTATTTTTCCTCCCCTGATTGCTGGCTCCTATACAAAGCTTGCTCATTTCCACCTCTAAGCCTTGGCATGGGCCATTAATCCACCTCTCCCACCCAAATGTAACAGTGTGGCATAGAGAAGAGGAGGGGCTCTGGAGTCTAAAAGAAGCAGATTCTATTTCTGGCTGAATCACTGGCTGGCTAGAAATGTTGAATAATGAAATTATCCTTCATGAGCTTTAATTTCCTCCTCTGTAAAATGCATATGACTAGGTTAGAGTGACTTTTAGTCACTGAACTAATATGGAAAGTGTCCTCCCACATCCAACACGTGGAAACACTGGAGAAAATATAACAAAAAGAAAAAATGTGTAAATAATAAAAGAAAAATTCCTAGGTCCCAGAAACAGTAGGAATTCAAAGATGGGGTAAAGGATGGTGGACAAAGCCAAAGAACCCCCAGAAGAATCAGAAATTAACAAAGACCTGGGGAAAGGAGGCACTACCTCAAATACTGGCAAGACAAGGTGAAGAGCTCGATTTCCCTACTTAAAGTTGGTACAATGGATATGACAGATAACAGAGTAATGCACAAAATGTTTATACATTTTGGTTATTTATATAACCAAGACACTTGTTTAGGTGGTGAGTCTCAAGTCACAAGATAGAAATATGAAGCTGTTTTAGTTATAGAGTGTGCTCTCACTGAGGGCACTTGGGCACTTGGGCTTCCTTCCCAAGTTCTCAGTATGACTGAGCAGGATTGACGATTAGGCCATTTTTCAGGGTGAGAGAACAGGCAGACTCCAGGTGGTCATGTCTCCGTGGACTCCTCACCTTGTGGGGACATGAGCATGTAAGCGTGATGAAGCAGTAAGACACCTTCTGAAACACAGGACCTCTGGGCCCTGAATGCCCACAGGAAAAGGTGATAGTGCTCCAAGTCTTGAGCAATCATTCTTTTCTTTCTCTTTTCATTTCTTCAGAAACAACAGTACTTATGCTGTGGAAATATATACAAGATACTCTCAGGGTGCCTGGGTGGCTCAGTCGGTTAAGCGTCCGACTTCAGCTCAGGTCATGATCTCACGGTTCGTGGGTTCAAGCCCCGCATCAGGCTCTGTGCTGACGGCTAGCTCAAAGCCTGGAGCCTGTTTCAGATTCTGTGTCTCCCTCTCTCTCTGACCCTCCCCTGTTCATGCTATCTCTCTCTCTCAGAAATAAATTTAAAAAACATAAAAGAATTCGTATACAAGATACTCTGTCTTCAGAAAATAGAGTGGTAGTTGCCAGGGGCTAGAGAGAGGGAAGAATGCAGAAGTATTATTTAATGGATATGGAGTTTCAGTTGGGTAACATGAAAAAGTTCTGGAAACGGATGGTGGTGACAGTTGCACAGCATTGTAAATGTACGTGATGCCCCTCAACTGTACTTAAAAATGGTCAAAATGGTCAGGGCACCTGGGTGGCTCAGCTGGTTAAGCATCTGACATGAGCTCACAGTTTGTGAGTTCGAGGCCCGCATCTGGCTCTGTGCTGACAGCTCACAGCCTGGAGCCTGCTTTGGATTCTGTGCTTCCCCCTCTCTCTGCCCCTCCCCCACTCATGCTCTGTCTCTGTCCCTCTCTCTCAAAAATATATAAACATTAAAAAAAAATTTTAATGGTCAAAATGGTGACTTTTATGTTAGGTATATTTGACCACAATAAAGAAAGAAAAAGAAAATTATCTTTCTGAAGTTCACACCAAAAGAGCATTTGAATATAGAAGACTTCAACAGAAATTTTCCTCAAAGCAGAATCATCTTTATATTATAAATAATATAATAACATATATATCTAAATTTTGATTTAAAAATGCTGTCTCATGACTGAATTGTAAAGGGAAGGGTCTGGTAAAACAAACAGAAAAAATAGTTCAATGTAACATTCTTACTCTCCTGCATTTGTTATCTCATGTAAGTAGATACCTGTGAGTAGGCAAGGTGCCTTGTAGAGATGAAGGAGACTGAGATCCAGAAGGACCCAGTGCCTCTGGTTTGATGCTGGCCATGGTAGACATGGAAATACACCACCCAGATCTACCCCCAAGGAAGCACTTGCTGCCCAGCTGTGGGTAGTGATGTCAGCAGACAGCCCCCGGTGGTCAGCAGTACAGGGTCTGCCTCAGCAGCAGAGAGCCACCTCCCCAAGGTCACACCCTTCCCAGGGCAGTTCACATCCAGTGGTAGGATCAATACATTCATAATGCCCAGCCCTTTCTACCCAATTCAGGACAACTCGGTTGAGCAATACTTGCTCTAATTCCCAGTGAGTTAGCCAAAACCGTCAGGCCTGCTTCCCACTTCTACTCCTTCCTCTGACCAATCTTGTTTACTTGCTTTCTTTCTTTCACAAGTAATGATCCCCTATATTAGTCACCATTCTATAAAGTAACTTAAACCAATAGGATATATTGAGAAAGATATTTATTATGAGAGATATGCTCATGTGGTTATGGAGGCTGAGAAATCCCACAATCTGCCATCTGCAATTAAGAGGCCCAGGAAATCTGGTGGTATAGCTCCAGTTCAAATCTGAAAGCCTCAGAACCAGGGAAGCCAATGGTATAAGTAAGTTCCAGTCCAAAGGCCCAAGAATCAGGAGCGCCAATATCTAAGGACAGGAGAAAATTAATGTCCGACTCAAGCAGAGAGCAAATTTACCCTTCCTCCACCTTTTTGTTCTTTGCAGGCTCTCATTATATTGGATGATACCTACCCACATTGGTGGGGTGATCTTCCTTACTCAGTCTTCCAGTTCAAATGTTATTTTCTTCTGGAAACACCTCATGCGCACATCCAGAAATAACAGTTTACTACTTATGGGCAACACTTAACCAATCCAACTTGACACATAAAATTAACAATTGCAATCTGTAATGAACATCTTACGTCCCAAATTCCATCTCAGCCTCTCATTCTAGAGGAGCCAACCTGTCGTGGTTGCTATTCACAAAGTTTCACCTTAGTTTACCGTGACTGTATAAGATGTCATCCCTTCTTGCTCTTGCCAGACCCCTTTCCAGAAATGGGAGCAAAGAGAAGAGTCATTTCAATTTGGTCTAGGAGAGAAGCTTTGGGGTACATTCTCTGTGTGCACTGTTGGCTGCTTCACTTTGGAATACTAAGCAATTCCATCAATTCCTATTGTGTTTGTACAACCAGAAAGATTAATGCACTCTAGACAAGTTACCTCGGATCTTAAACAGATGCAACATTGTCCAATATCCCTACTATTTTCATGCCTGCCTCAAAGCTCACTTCTGCCTTGTCCCCTGCACACCCACACAATGGATGCCTCAGCAGCTCTGTGGCCCTACCACTCTCAGCCTGGGAGCCCATCTCCAACTTCACACAAAGTTCCCAACCTATAGGAACCCTCTCATATTCCCATCAGCACATTGGTAAACCTAACTTTATGCTTCATCTCCTTCTGCCAGTATCCCTTCTCATCTCAGAAGCCAATTTCTCAATAAGTGCACTGGGTCTCATCCCTTCAAAGATTTTCACCATTTGGCCTTTTCCTCCCTCTTCTGGATCATAAGTAACTCCCTTTTATACTAGATTGTTTCCTTCAATTCATAGAAACAAACTCCAGTATCTCCTATCAGGAAAAAAACAAACAATCAAACACCTGCACTATTATAATCTTCCAACAGCTGCTCCATTTTTCTGTATTTTTTCAGTTGCTTAAGGATTATCTACAAATATCTTGTCCATTTATTCATTTTCACTCACTCTTTACTCATTGCAATCTGGGTTTCATGTTTACCAGAAATTTCTCTTGTCTAGGTCAACAGTAATTTCCTTCTTGCCAAATCCACATTTCTTCCTCATCTCAGTTGAGTTCACAGTAGCATTTAACATAGTAAACCATTCCTACCTTTTATATTGTTTGTGTGTGTGTGACACTCTGCAGTCCTGCTTTTCATTATATCCCATTGACTACCTCTTGCCTGTCTCCTTTGCTCATTTTGCTCCTCTCCTTTGCTTTTTTCTACTAAGTCTTTAAATGTTGGCACTCCTCAAACCCCAGCTGCTACACCCTCACCTTCTTTCTCTATCCCTTTTCCCTAGTGGCTCTCAACACGGAATGATTTTTCTCCCAGGGGATATTAATCAATTACTAAGGATACTTTTGATTTTCAAGAGCAGGAGGAAGATACCGACCTCTAGAGGGTAGAAGATGGAGATGCTGCTAAATATTGCTGACAAAATGGGCGATGGGCATTGAGGAGGGCACTTGTTGGGATGAGCACTGTGTGTTGTATGTAAGCAATGAACCACGGGAATCTACCTCCAAAGCCAAGAGCACATTGTACACACTGTATGTTAGCCAATTTGACAATAAATTATATTTAAAAAATAAAAATAAAAAATAAATATTGATAGAAAATACATAATCCTACAATGCACAGCCTCCCACAACAAAGAATTATCTGGTCCAAAATGTCAATAGTGACCACACTGAGAAGTCCTGCACATCCAGTCCCTTGTCTTTATATACTGTCTATGGCAGAAAATATGTAGTTTTCTGGTATCCATTCTCCCTTTCTACTTAATAGTGGAATTGACACCTCACCAGGTGGTACATGGTCAGTTTCTAAACTGTATGTTATAGCCTCTCTTGCAATTAAGTAATATGTGAAAGTTCTTAGTCACTTTCTGAAAAATAAGATGCTGTCTCTTCCCCTTTGTCTGAATGATGGAATGTGGTCTTGGTGCTAGTGAGCCAATTTCAACCACACAGAGAAGAAGAATATTCAAGGGATGATAAATCAATAAAGATAAAGGCAAAGTGAAGCCCTGAAGACTTTGTGGAGTGGAACTGTCTACCTAATCTAGACCGTCCCCACCTAACTCTGAACAACTACATGAATGAGAAAAAATTTTGATCCACAGTATATAGAGTCTCATTTTTAAGATCTTAGTTGGTACCCTAAACATACCATCTATACATATACCATGGAGTTGTCATATATAATCATATCCTTGAATTGTCCTCCAGACTCTATATTTATAAATTTAACCACGTGTTTGACTTGTACTTTTGGATTTCTCCCAGATATCTCAAACTTAACATTTTCAAAACTGAGCTTTACTTTAACTACCAAACCACGCCTCTCCAAGCCTTCCTTCTTCTCAATAAGTGGCTAGAAATTGTAAGGCACGCTTAATTACTTTCTCTCAACCCCAAATCTCTTCCTTCACTATTGCTTCCAAAATAAACATGATACACACCCATTCTTGTTGTTGTTGTTATTGTTGCTGTTGTTGCTATTGCTACCATCCTGGTCTAGACCACTACGATAATCTCCATACTGGGCTTCCTACATTCTCCCTTGATCCTCCAATCTACATTCTACACATAAGCCAGAGTAATCTTTGCTAAAATAAAAATCAACTAATTCCATGCCCTTTCACAATACCTCTCAATGTATTTCCAAAGCACTCAAAATAGAATTCATAGCCAGGGCCCACAGAGACCAACATGATCTAACCTCTGGTTGTCAATTACCTATAAAATTCCATCTTCAGCCACTCTCTCTCTTTGCACTTGGTCTCCTTGAAGTTCCTGACATACAAAAGAAGCTCTTTTATGCCTCAGGAACTCCACTTATGCTGTTCCTTCTGTCTTGAGTGCATATCCCTCTGTTCTTTGCTTGATTAACTCATCTCATCCTAAAATATCATATCTTCAGAGATGCCTCCAGAACCATGCTAAATAAGCTTCTTTCCTTCTCCCTCTTGTTATTCTCTATTTATGTACACTTTATTTTGTTTATGGAGCTTACTATAATTTATTATTATACATGTACTTGTGCATACATTTTTGTTTATCTCCCCCACTAGTACAGGGATTCTGATTCTCTTTTAGTCACCCTATCAATATTGCCAAGCACATAATTACCACTCAAAATTATGTGACTGTGTGCGTGCATTGCTTATTTATATTTAATTTAATGAAAGAATATCCCAATGAGCCAAAGTTTACCAGCATATCTCCCCATTAATTCTAATGAGCTGAAAGTAGATTACAGTGAACATTAAAGACAGCTTCAAAAAGGGCAAAAGGTTATACTAAGACACTACAAAACTTAATGAGAGATGACTGGTCACAGTGGAGGGTGTGTGTGAGAGGAAGGAACATAATGCTGACTTGTGAACATAGATATCCGTTCAATTCATTACTCATTTCTAGTAATAGAAAAATGTAGTAAAGGCCCAACTCTTAAAGACTAATTATTTAAGATGTTAAGTTAGGAAGAAATAAAAGAAGGAGGGAAGGAAGGAAGAAAGGAAGGAAGGAAGGAAAAAGAAAAAAGAAAGAGAGAAGGGAAAATAAGGTACAAAATGTTCTTGATGTTTTTATTCTATGCAATCAAGAGCAACGTACCACCAGACAAGAGAGAAATCTAATAAAATACTTGGAAAATCTATTACTCAAACTAAAGTGATTTATGCTGGTCTTTGAGAAAGATGTTGTTCAATAGCCACCAGTCCTAGTCCCTGATGACACACTGTATAAATTATTTATGCCTTTTTCAGCAAGAACTGGCCACACGACTTTTTTTTATCCTTTTCCTGAAGCTCCCTCTAGGAGTCCTTGCTTACCCACAGTCTTACTCAACATTGTTCAGGACCTCTCAAACTTGTGACTAGTGTCACAACTTGCCAACACTGGCCCTAGGTATTGCCATTATTTGATGTGTTCCCTGATTTTCTTCCAAAAGGCAGAAGCACCTTGAGGATGAGAGGGTCATTAGAAACTAACATTATTTCCAGATCTGTATGTACTAGCTATTTTACATGAATTAAACAGATCAACCCTTCAGAAAACCCAATTTAAAAAAATGAATTATTATCCCCACTTTCATGTGAAGAAAGTAAGTCTAAAAGAAGTTATAGCCTTTTATTTTTATACAGTTAATAAGAGGTCAAGTCTAGTCTATTTGATTACAAAGCACATGATCTCTCCTCTACATACAGGAACTCTCAGCTACAAGGAAGGAGAACTTTTGAGCTAAAGAAAACTACCCCACTACACCCAAGTGATCTTTTTAAAAACATAGACCTAATTATATCACTCCCTTGCTTAAAATAACTTCCTGAAATAGCTCCTTCCTATCAGGAGGTACTCACATGTGAACGCATGTGCGCGCGTGCGCACACACACACACACACACGCCATTCAGAGTTTCATTTACAATACTACTTCTCTTCAAATTTTCTCTACTTCAAATCAATGATTCTCTGAATTTAAGGTGTGTACAGACTATTTGGAAAGGTTAAAAATTTTAATTGCCAGGCCTCACCCTCAGAAATTTAGTATCAGTGGATCTGAGGTGGGGAAGGGAATAAAAAATGTGAAAGTTAAAAAATCACCTGACATGAGTCTGATCCAAGTGGCTGCAAGACCACAGCCTGAGAGGTATTTCAGGTCACAGAACTTCACTACACCCTTGCCTTCCTCTTTGTAGAACTTCCATTCAACATTCTTTCATTTGACAAACATATATAGCAGACATTTTTCTAAACAATAGAGTACAGCAAATTAAAAAAGTTTCTGCTGTCATAGAGTTTACAATCTTACTGGAATAATATCAAAAATCAGATGACAAAGGATATTACACAGAAAAATAAAGTAGGGTAAGGAGACAGTGGTAGGGAGCTATTGTATTATTATTATTTATTTAATGTTTTCTCCTCTTAAAAGGGGAGCCTCATCTGTCTTCTTCACCTCTACATTCCAAGTATCAGGAACTTAGCACTCAACATACCTTGTGAGGTAGGAATAAGACTACTTTACATTTAAAAAAAAACTTAAAAAAAAAAAAGTTTCGCCGGGGTAGCTCAAGTCAGTTCAGTGTCTGACTTCGGCTCAGGTCATGATCTCACGGTTTGTAGGTTCGAGCCCCACGTCGGGCTCTGTGCTGATGGCTAGCTCAGAGCCTGGAGACTGTTTCAGATTCTGTGCCTCCCTCTCTCTCTGACCCTCCCCTGCTCATGCTCTCTCTCTCTCTCTCTCTCAGAAATAAATAAAACATTTAAAAAAATTTTTTTAAAAAGGAATAGGACTGCTTTGCAGATGCTAGAAATAAGGACCCTCTTTAGCGTTTAGCAGGCTTTTATAATTATAACATTATGCCTAATGCTGCCACCTAAAGTGGCTTGTTTAAACATTCCAAAGTAGAGCTGAGTGGCTCAGAGCCAAGAGACTGGATTTACACTTCAACTAAAGAACGAAGAAAAAAAAAAAAGAATACATATGTATAAAACAAGAGTTAACAAACACCAGACATTAGACAATGCAGTAAAGAGATTCCTGAAAGACATTAAGCAAATACAAGAAGCACAAGTCCCAGTTTACAAGCCAAAGAAATTTTTCAGGCAGCAGTTCAGGGAAGTGGAACCCAGGTTGAGCACAGGCATCTTCCTAAATTGAAGAGAAATTGCTGGGTATTCAAGGAGATAAAGATGTCTAAGAGTTTGCAAGACAAATCCTTTGAGATACAGTATCTGCATAGATAGACTGAGTTCCACAAATATTTAAAAGATCCCACCCAGGTTTTCAACTGAGTAGTGAGTGACCAAGACATGCAAATAAGAAAAGAAAACCGCATGAAGCTGTGAGGAAGGTAAGAATTGCTGGGTTTACGTGCCCAATAATAGCTTGTGTTCTCACAAGACAGGGTGGAAAACCTTGTCATTTATGATCTGTTAGCATTCAGAAAGATACTACTTCAGTAATGGAGAAAAATTAGATCAAACTACTTGCAAGTAATGTAACTCACTGTAGAACAAAAGATTATTTACTTCCAGGCATGCAAAGAAGCAGAAAAATATAACCTATACCAAAGAGAGAAATAAATCAATAGAAACAGAACCAAAAAGGACAAAAATGATAAAATTAGTAGATAACGACATTAAAACAGTTACTATTATTATATTCCACATGTTCAAAATTGTAGAAGTAAGACTAACCATGTGGAGATGTGGAAGATATTTCAGAAAGACCCAATGATCTTCTAAGGATGAAATTATAATGTCTGATATTAAAAATATACTGTATGGTATTAACAACAGATTATATACTGCAAAAGAAATATTAGTGAACCTGAAGATATAACAATAGAAACTATCCAAAATAAATCACAAAAGAAAAAACCAACAAAAAAATAAATATAGCATTACTAAGTTGTTGGGCAATTTCAAGAAGCTTAGTAACATATAATTGGAGTCTTTAAAGGGAAGGGAGAGTGGGTTACGTAGAAAAAAATATTTGAAGAAAAAAATTGACAAAACTTTTTTCCAAATATGATTATCACTATAAACCCTCAGATTCAGAAAGCTTAGTGAGCCCAAAGCACAAGAAAAATAAAGAAAAACAAACATTAAATAATAATATATTATTATTAATAATAAATCTTAGTCAAATGCTTTAAAACTAGTAATAAGAGAAAATCATAAGAGCAGCCAGAGGAAAAATAGACATATGACACACAAATGAATATAAATAAGAAAAATATCAGACTTTTCTTTGGGAACAATGTAAACCAGAATACATTGGAACAAAGTCCGTAAAATACTGAAAGAAAAAGCCCTGCCACTTTAGAATTTTAAACCCAGCTGAAGTACCTTTCCATAGAAAATGTGAAAATTTTTTCAGACTTACAAAAGGCATAATTAATCACCTGAAGATTGTTTTAAGCAAAAGTAATTAGAATATAGTATGGGATTTATAGCTCAGATACAAATAAATTATATGGTCAAAGTAGCACAAAGCCCAGAAGAGGGGAAATGGGATTATACTATTACCAGATTCTTATATTATAATATTACTTGAAGGTAGTCCATGATAAGTTAAATGTATACTATAAACTCTAAAGCCACATACAAAAGAAGGACATAGCTAATAAGCCAATAAATAAAATGGAATTTTTAAAAAGCTGAATTAATGAAACAAAAACAGGATGGGAAAAGGGGAACAAAAAATTAGATGGTACAAATACAAAACAAATAGCAAGATAGACATTTATAGTGAACCATAATAATAATCACGTTAAATATAAATGGTTTAAACATCTCAATTAAAAGTGGACAAAACTTCTAATTTTGCATTTTTATGACTGTGATCTGCAAAGGAGAAAGACAAAAGGAAATAGAAAGAATTCTAATTAAAATGCAAGTTAATCAGACAGGTATAGTATTTATTTCAATAACTGTTTGATGTTACATTGTGAGTATAACATCAGAGATTAGCCTGACAAAATAAATTTTTGAAACCAAAGATAAAGGGCTGAGTCAAGTGGTCAGTGTGTGAGGGGCAAATCTTGATTCCCCCAAACAATATATATGGTGGAGCAATATGTATAGTTATCTCTCTTCTCTCCCCAAAAATTCCAAAATGAAAGGATTGAATTTACATAAATTAAAATGGTACAGATACACAAGACTAAAAAGAATGGGCAAGATGATAGCAGCCCATAAAGGATGTTAGAAAAATATTAGAATTTGAAAAGAGATTGATAAGTTAATAAATCTGATAAAGTCTAGGTTACAAAAGGGAAAGCCAAAAGGTGTGAGTAATTCATTCCACTGAACTCCAGAGAGGCTCAGAAAATTGTGATACCTGTCTTCTCAGAATGTCAAGGCAAGGGCTAGGATGCAAGCGTTGTGTAAAGTGGAGTTATACTCCCTAAAGCCCTCCACTCTTCAGCAAACTAGTTCACAACCCCTCCTTCACACTAGTCTGTCTAGAGAAATTAATGAGAGTTCAGTTCCTTTCTCTCAACTGCTTGGCTCCCCAACATTGGCATCCAGGCTTATAATGCCCAGGAAGGAGACTGGAGGATTACTCTCTGGAGAAGCTGAAAGGCTCAAACTTTTCAGGAATTCTCCAACAAATAGCCCATGCCCAGCTCCAGTCTCCCTAAAATGAAGCCAACAACCATCCCCATCCATTAAGGTCTAAATGATCTTAGAGGGCAGAAATTTATCAGAGAAATAACTCAAGAAAAAAATGTCTCGGCATTAATCTGCAGATTAAAATATCCTTATAACTGCTCAGCACATGAATTTTAAAGCCCCATACTATTACACATCTTGGTGAAACTCAAGTCCAGATTTTAATTTTTTTTTATTTTAAGTAGGCCTCACTCCAGCTTGGGGCTTGAGCTCACAACCCTAAGATTAAGACCTGAGCTGAGATCAAGAGTCAGACACTTAACTGACTGAATCATCCAGACATCCCACAAATCCAGGTTTTAAAAACTAGAATATAGGGGCACATGTGTGGCTCAGTTGGTTAGCTGTCTGACTCTTGATTTCAGCTTGGGTCTCACAATTTATGAGATAGAGCTCTGCGTAACACTCTGTGCTGGCAGCAGGGAGACTGCTTGAGATTCTCTCTCTCCTCTCTCTCTCCCCCTCCCTTGGACTCTCTCTCTCTCAAAATAAATGAAAAACCATTTTTAAATAGAATATAGATATAGGACTGTGGATCATATTGTTAAGACTTTACAGAAACACATGATGCTAGAGGATGAAGAAACAATGTCGTCAAAATTCAAATGAATAAACTCTTGAATAAGACATGTGCACACATGTACATGCACACACACACACACACACACACACACACACACACAACTAACCATGTTAAAAGGATAGAATAAAAATGTTTTCAGATGTGGAAAAAAAATGGAGCACCAGAGTGGCTCAGTCAGTTGAGCCTCTGACTTCAGCTCAGTTCATGATCTTATGGTTCATGGGTTTGAGCCTCACATCAGGCTCTGTGCTGAAAGCTCAGAGCCTGAAGTCTGCTTCAGATTCTGTGTCTCCCTTTCTTTCTCTGCCCCTCCCCTGCTTGCACCCTGTCTCTCTCTCTCAAAAATAAATCAACATTAAAAAAATATTTAATGTTTTCGGATGTGAAATACTGTCTCAAGAAAATAAACTGGCAAGCACCCTTTCTCAGCAAGTGTCTGAAAAACATGCCATACAAAATGAGAAAGTAGCCCAAGGGAGAGGATCCAAGAAACAAAGGATCCTGCAACAGAGGGGGAAGAAGTTCCCAGAATGAAGGTGAAGGAAGTCCCAGGATGCCAGCTGGTCATTAAGCCCAGAAACCTGTTAAGACTGGCATAAGAAGCTAGAAAATTCCAACCAGTGTGACTCCAGGGGAAAAAAATAGAACAGATAGACTATCTAAAGTGTTTGTCCTGAAAGGTGACATGCAACTCCAGCAGAGAGTGTTTGGCTAAGCATCCAACACTTGATTTCAGCTCAGGTCATGATCCCCGGGTCATGGGATCAAGCCCTGCATCAGGTTCCACACTGTGTATAGAGCCTGCTTGGGGTTCTCTCTTTCTCTCTCTCTCTCAAATAAAATTTTTAAAATTCTAAGACAATAATAATGCTGGGCCAAAAACCAAAAAGCTTATTCAAAACAGTAGCATGTAATTGTGTATTTCTTTGATTATGTGTTTAAAATGTACATTTTGATTAAAAACAAATGCATTCACCAAAGAGCAGAGTCTGCCCAGCAGTCTTCTCCCTTTTCTTTTTTTAGACACTTAATCTTTATTTTTTAAATTTCATATATCATTTCATCCACTGATGATAGATGAAAAGGATTTAGATCTATATATACTAACATCCCACAGTTATCCATATACATACACTTCTTAATCCCTACCTTCCCAATATTACAATTTTTTGATAAGCCAAAATTGGTGTTCATAATATTATGACCATCCAAATATTGTCACAGCTGTCCCTCAGGAGGATGGGAGTTGGGAATGCTGTGTACAGAAAGTCAACCAGTAAAATTATTGTTAATAATTTTAACACAATATTTTTTCAGCATATTAAAAATATGGACATAAAATTCAAGAGTCAGTAAGAATTTAAAGTTTCTGCTTCCGGGGAATCATGACTCAATGTCAGAAAACAGGAACTTTGTAGTCCTTTTTCATGCTTTAACAATATAACTCTGCTTTTCTTTCACAGTAATTTTAATTTAAAAATTTTATAATTATAATCACTAGAGAGCTTAGTCTTCCCAGAAAGCCCTGTTTTTTAAAACTTGATCTTGAAATTAAAACTAAAGTATCAAATTATTAAGAATCAAATAATCTATTTTGTCAAATTGAAAAAGCAAATTAATGCAATATATATCTAAAACTTGGACAAATTGCAATCCAGGAATTCAGAACTCTAACCCCACACTATTTGGCCAAGCGAGGTTGGCACATTGCACTCAATTTTTTTCTTTCAATTTCCTGTTTATCATCATGCTTCATTTCCCAAATTATTTGGAATTGAGAATGCATATTGGAATTTAGCATGGCCATCTTTGGATCTGTAAAATCTCTTTTGTCATATTTCCGCTTTGTCCATTGTGAACAATGAAAGGAGAAATAATACTGTGCACACATAAATCTATGAACCAGTATTTAATTTCAAATCTAAACACCAGATCTCCTTGGAGCCTGCCTTTATGGAGGCAGAAAAAAAGATAAAAGATATCGTGGGTCATGTATTCTCATGGTTCTAACACACAAAATTATAGTTGTAGAAAGTTGTCCTTACAGATTTCTTAACAATTTGTAGTGAAAAACAAATTTCCTCCAAGTCACAAAGCATATGTATTTTCCTTCTGCAATTAAGAAAACTTAAATCTAGTTGTCTACCAAAACAATAGAGAGAGAAAAGAAATTTTTTTTCTCTGATATTTAATCATCTGTGCTGGTGACTTATCATTACAGGTTAGTTGAATTAGTCAGAAAATTATCCAAAGCATTTATGCTCAGGGGCTAAAAAAAAAAAAAATTAGACTGAATTAGTGAAATCCAGATGTTAGTTAAGGTCATTTAAAAACTAGTGAAAATATAACTTGTTAGCAGTGCTGCCATATGTCTTATGAATCCTATTATTAATAGTAAGACATAATAAAAAGAAGAGGGGAATCAAGGATTTTAACCTTGGATCTGTGACTCAATATGTCATCTGACAATGGACTACTCAGTTCCTCTCTCTGTGTTTCACTTTCTGTCTGTAAAGAAGGGATCTTACTGGATGATCCTTGAGGATTCTTTCAGGATCTAGGAGAATACAAAGGATACATTAGGAAGGAACATAACAAGAAATTCCACTTTCTTTACTTATGCATCCCCCAGATTTATTTATGTAATTATGTGCAGGCATTAAAAAACCCTACAGTCTCCAATGTTCTGACCATCAATTACAGGCAATGTGGTAGTCTAATTTAAGCTAAATCATAAACATCAACAGCAAGACTAAAAGCTTGGATACATCTCAATTATCCTCACAAATTATGGGTGCGGTGTCAATAATAATCAAAAACACTTCCACTTAGCTTTGGAATCTGTTATATTTTTTTGGTTTACAGAGAATTCAAATTAACATTTGGTTGATTAAGGTTGACTTTTAAATTTGTTGTCCTAATTATATACTCTACAATCTAGTCTAAAAATATACCTAGCTGGATAGAAGAGGCACTGTCCCTAAGTTTGACAAAGTCCTTAAATTTTGAAGAGCCTGTTCACACAGAGACCTAGTTTACATGGTATTAAAAGAGATCCTGCTCACAAGTCACTCTTCTCTGAGAACATCTCTCCAATTTGAGCCCCTGAATCAGTGGGATGGGACTCTGGGAGCCATATTTTGTTACATAACATCATCACTTAAGATTCAGTTAATGCGCAGTGGCTGAATACCAGAACCAGCCAGTCAGAGCCTCTCCTTGGGGGCTCTGTGATTGAGTGAAATTTCAGTGTGGGTTCATTTGTATGAAAACTACATAAACTTGAAACCTGGGGCAAAGCCTTTATTCTATAAGTAGACAAGTAGAAGATATCTCAGCATTAGTTGCTGCAGAGACACCCAAATGAAAAGCATTTGTAGAGACCAGTGGAAACAAAATATAAAGAAAGCCTGTTTTCTGAGCTCCTTTTGGGACTTCTCGTGCCTTTTGAATCATAACTGCATTCTGTCATTGGCTTCCAGACCACCTTTCTATGTCATTAAATTCTTCTTCCTCCTTTAGATTAATTGAAACTGATTTCTCTTACTAAACAAAAATAATTTGCTGCTGCTAAATTGACTCTTTTTTCAATTGATTTGAAAATTTAATGGGGAAATCTTTTTGCTTCCCCCCTCCTTTTTTCTGAATTAACTTGTATTTGATCAGACAGAGAAGTGGCTTTTAAATGTAATGCCCAACTGCATTCCTGAATCATGGGCAGATTAATACATAATAATTAATTCTTTTCGGAAACTAATGGCAAGATGTTCCTAGTAACAGACAAAGCAGTCACTGGAGCATCTTGGTTACTGTTTGTTAACTACCTCCAGATAGCTGCAAAACACACATCCCTTTCTGTGCAAATGGAAACTCTAAAGCCTTTTGGGGAAAGGAGAGCAGATGTGATAATGCAAAGAGCACCGAAATGGGTGTTGGCTGATGTGAGTCCACATCTTTGCAAATGTCTTCACTTCTTTGGATCTTCATCTCTTCATCTCATCTGGAATAGAGAAAATCCAAAATGAGACCCACAGGCCAAGTGTAGTCTATTAGATCCATGCTAAGCTTCCCTTCCTTAGACATGTTGTTAAACTTTTTGTGCCTTTATTTCCTCATCTGTATGATGGGGATGCTACCTGCATCTCCCTCATGGTTGGGTTGTTCTGAGGCAGCTATACACAGAAAGTGCTAGTAGAGTGCCTGGTACATAAGAATGCTTGGTTAATTATAGATGCTGTTATGTTGTTACTTTTATTATTCCTGAGGATTTTTTTAAAGATTAGCTTACTATGGGTGTCCCACTGGTATTATGTCTGATCACTACCAACTACAAATTTCACAAAGTTTGTTGGTCAAATTTATCATTGTAATCGAGGATGAATATATTTAATGATGGTACTTTGAAACATTCAAGTTCAATGCCACTAAAAGAAAATCATTAACCTGGGAGGACTTCAGCGTTGTTGAATAAGAAAGACAAGGACTGACTAAAGCCTGCAGGTAACACCTGGCTCATTTATGACTCATTTATGGCTCAGTATTCATACTATGACAATGGCTTAGCCTATAGCCTTACACATCTGGATTTTAAATCATGAGGGTAAAGTGTTGAGAACATATGGACAAAAAAGAAAAGATATATCCTATCTGGTTAAATTGTTTCCAAACCAGACTTTCTGGGCTTCCATGTTCTTGGCTCTAGAAAATTCTGAGCCTAGAAAGCAGCTATTCCTATGGTTATTCTGAAAGTGAAAACTGCTATTTAGAACAACAGTAGACTGTGCTCCAATTAGAAGTGAAGCTGTTTATTTAGAAAAGTAAATTTTAACTGTGTTGAACCCCATTGTGAGCACCCACCCACGCCACCTCAGGCAATAGTCTGGAAGAACATAGAAAACTGTAAGCGAATCACTCTACACAATTAAGTAAGAAGGACTTTTAATCCCAGCAGGCAACCCAAGCAGGACGATGTGAAGAGATAAGCAGAAGATACAAGAAGGAAGACCAGCCCTCCACATAGCCTCCATGTAACCAACCAGTAGGAGGAAATTTCAGGACGATAGTATCTAACATTCAGTTTTAGGTTGCTGTCTATCTGATGCAACACCAGAATCCCTTCAGTTCCCACAAAACTTCAATAAAAGAAAAAGTAATGGCAGAAACCAACAGCACTGTGTGGGAAGCATACTGCAACATGGACAAAAACCAAGGATCTCCACAAAAATTCACAGGTGGGATTTTTTTTCCACAGCAATATCTTATTTGGATTTTGAAATAAAGGTTGATGCCAGAAAATGAGTGGCCAGGGACATACACACAAGTACTGCTTGGGTTTCATTTGAAAGATCTGTTCCCACACAATGGAGAAATACTTCCTCCAAGTGACAGCAAATATCCCTGCCTGTTATCTCGTCATCTATAACATTATCTTACCATTGTCTGGTGTGTTTAGCTCCTGCCTGGGTCCCATTCAGGACCACTGTGTTCTCTTAGTTTATTATTAGGGTTACATTGCACTTCCTAGACGATTATGTCTACTGAAGGGCCATGTTTATGTAAAACGGTGACTGAGTTCTGATGTGCAGTCAGAATAACATTTGTCTATGCAAAGTAGAGCTGAACGTCAAAGGAAAAGATAATTTAAGTGTTATTTCCTTCAGTATTCATTTCTCTCAGTACATAGCCAATTCAAACGACATTCCCTCTTCATTAAGACCAAAAGTTAAGTACCAAGAAATTCACTTATTCTGTAAATATGAGTGTCTACCAGTCCTATGAGTGGCACTGGTAAGGGCAGGGCCCGACAACAAATACTAAATGGTCACAGTTTAGTTAGGGAAAGAGAAATGAAAACAGAAACAGAGGCCTGTGTGAACACAATGCTAAGACAATATAAGAAGGTATAAAGGCCTCGAGCTTGGAGAGATACAAAAACTTCCAAAGAAGATGACAATTAGAGCAGAATTTTAAGAATTCATGGGGATTCTCCAAGGCAACAGCAGAGAGAGGGCATTCCGGGATGGCAAGGGCATGAACCTATGACAACCATCACTTGAACAGGACACAATGGGAGGCTTGATCTGTAGGGAAATCTGCAGGAGAAAAGGATAGGTGGGCAGTGTTGGGATTCCGAAGGTATGATTAAGATGTTTGGTCTATAATGATGGACATCCTGCAAAGGTTCACAGAGACTACAGCGAATAAACAGAGATGTTGCTTTAGAAGGATAGTTTGGAAGGAGATGGAAATGGAATCTGAAAGTCCAAAAAATCTAAACCATGGACATGACCAAGGAGAGCCAAGGAAATTGCATTATTAGTATTAGCTAGGCCCAAATAGGATACCTCTGCTTTAGTCCCTGAGCCTGGCTGCCTAAATCTACTGTAAACTTACTTAAGGGAGGAAAAAACAAACAAACAAACAAACAAAAACTTGCTTTTTCTCCTTCCTTGGAGAGTTTCCAAAGGAGGAGTTCTACATCCAAGCAATGTTCTTTTTTCTCCTCCTAGAGCCATCTGCATGAATTAGCTCTACGACCTCTTAGATTTCCATCGCAATTGCTAAGCAGAAGACTTTCTGCCTCCACTAAGACTTCAACTGCCAAAGGAGACCCCAGGGCTTGGTCTATAAATGGCAGCAAAGGAATTTGAAGACAACTCCATTCTGAGGTTCTGAGTTCAGAGAGCAACTCTAGCTGTTTTCACATTCCTCAGCTAAATTCACTTGTAAACCTCATCCCCCGCCTCCCCACACCACTACTAACACTGACCTTTACTTTCCCAGGCAGTCTCTGGAAAGCCAAGCTGTATTCCTGTCATCATTAAATGATCTCCACCCAAATGATATTTTGCCAAATCCCAGTGGAGTTTAGAGATCCTTGGAGGTTGGGGGAGGGTAAAGCTTTGTTGTTTTGATAGATCAAACTTTCTCATAGTTTCAAACTATCTCAAAGATAGTTCTTTCACTTGGCTTCCAGGGGAGAGCTCAGCAGCTTGATGGTGAGCTATCGGTGAAATATCCCATTTTCAAAGGGCTGCCTTGGGATCTTTCATGAATGTTGGAGATGTTGGAAACTACCCTCAGTTGACTCAACAAAATGGTCAATGATGTACTCAGTGAAGATTCATCTGCTATACCTGGGCTGTATCAGATAGGCCAGATTATTTAAGAGGAAAGGTTGCATTTAAATACTATACTAAATATATGTGTGTGTATATAAATATGTGCTTGTGTGTGTGTGCACACACACACATGAGCAGGCCAGCTGGGGGAGAGGGGCGGAGGGAGAAAGTAATCTCAATCAGGCTCCATACTCAGCATGGAGCCTGATGGAGGGCTTGATCACACAACTCTGGGATCATGACCTGAGCTGAAATCAAGAGTCAGGCACTCAACCAGGTGCCCCTGTATTAAATATTTTTAACAGGAAATTAGTTATCAGTTGTTGGATGAAATTCAGCAATTTATTTTTAAAAACAACTAGCTTTTTAAAAAAATTAATCATGTTCTGCATTGTAATGTCTGTGCATGGTCTCTTTTGTGCCACAGTTAGATATAGTTAGGAAAAAGGATAGTTCTGACCAATACTTCCTTTTTCTCTTTGAATAAATATCAATGTCTATGAGTTCTAACTCATGAAATTTTAAATAGTTAGTGCTAGAAAGACCCAGAACAAACATCTGAAAAAGTCCCCTAAAGGTACAAATGAGACCACTAAAATCCAGAGAAGTTAAGTGACACCCAGGGTAACAGAGGAAGTATGTGGGAGAGCTCAAATTCTACCTAATTATTTACTCAAAACTCATTAGCTACATTTCTCCCATAAACAAAAGGGGGGGGGAGGCTTTATTTATATAGAGTAGCTTCAGATTTTCAACAAAATTGAAGGGAAGGTAAGAGATACACTCCCTGCCCCCACACATGCATAGCCTGTGTCATTATCAACATCACTCACCAGTATGGTACATTCTTTACTAAGAATGAACCAACATTGACATGTCATAATCACCTAAAGTCCATAGTTTCCCTTAAGGTTCACTCCTGGTGTTTACATTCATGTGTTTAGACAAATATATAATGACACGTATCCATCATTAGATCACATAGAGTATTTTCACTACCCTAAAAATCTTCTGTCCTCTGGCTATTCATCTCTTCCTACCTCATCCCTAATAACTACTGATCTTTTTATTGACTCCATAGTTTTGCCTTGTCCATAATGTCATATATGTAATCCGCACGCACCCCGCATCTGCATTTTCACTTTCTGCCATTTCAGTTACCCACGGTCAGCTTTGGTCTGGAAGCAGATTATCATCCTAACATGTTATCAGAAGGTCCATAGCAGCCTAATGTTGCAGTCATATGCTTATGTTATTGAGCTCATTCACCTCATCACATAGGCATTTTACCAGCTCGCATACCATATAAGAAGACGGATGAGTACCGTACAATAAGTCACTTTAACTTTTATGCCAGTGTATTATTGTAAGTTCTATTTTATTCTTAGTTGCTATGTTAATCTTTTCCTGTGCCTAATTTATAATCTAAACTTTATCATAGTATATATAGGCTGCTGTATGGGGTCATGCATCCCTTGGGGCTCTTGAAATGCATCCCACAGATAAGGGGATCCCGCCGCAGATGGAATCCTACAGAATGTAGCCTTTTCAGATGGGTTTTTTTACTTAGTAATATGCAATTTTAGGTTTCCTCTCTGCTTTTTTCTTTTTTAATGTTTTATTTATTTCTAGGAGAAAGAGAGAGACAGCGTGAGCAGGGGAGGGTCAGAGAGAGAGGGAGTCACAGACTCTGAAACAGTCTCCAGGCTCTGAGCTGGCAGTCAGCACAGAGCCGACTCGGGGCTCGAACCCACAAACCCCGAGATCATGACCTAAGCGAAAGGTGGATGCTTAACCCACTAAGCCCCCCAGGCGCCCCTCCTCTCTGCCTCTTAATGGCTTGATAGCTTGTTTTATTTTTTTTTTTTTACTGCTGAATACCATTCCAGGGGCCACACTCAGCAGTGGGAGGGCAGACTGTGCCCCAGCTGGGTCTGCAAATGAATATGCCATTGGCTTAGATGGGTGTAGCTAGTCCCCTTCTCCAGCACAGTCACATTCCTGGTGGCCCAGTCCCCAGGGGTGAGTCCCCCTACAATCCCCATGGGGTGAGACTGGAGTGAGCTGGGGCAGCTGGATTTCCTTCTAGATCCTCCCGGCCCCAGGGAGACCTAGGAGTGCTGTGCCAGCCTGAGGGAGGAGGGAGGGATAGAGCAGCCAGCCTCTTTCCTTCTTNTGAGCTGATGTCGGAGGCTCAACAGACTGAGCCACCCAGGAGCCCTAACCTCTTACCTCCTAAGGCAGGCTGTCTCACCTCTGTGGCTCAGGGGGTGCTCTGGCTTCACCCCTCCCACCCCCCACTCCCCACTCCCACCCCGAGTTCTAGGGTTCTCTCAGCAGTGTCTGGTCCACGAATAGCTGTTGTTCTGCTTGTGAGGAGGAGCAAAGTCAGGAACAACCTGTGTCAGCATCTTGGTGACATCACTTCTAAATATTATACCTTCGTGGAATATATATACCACAGGCTATTTATCCATTCGTGAACTGAGGGACATTCTGGTTGCTTTCAAGTTTGGGTAATTATGAATAAAGCTTCTGTAAACATCTATGTGCAGATTTTTGTGTGGACATGTTTTCAACTCCTTTGGTTAAATACCAAGGAGCAGGATTACCAGATCATATGGTAAGAGTACAATTTAGTTTCGAGAGGCTGACAAACTGTCTTCCAAAGTGGCTGTACCATTTTCATTCCCAACAGCAATGAATGAGAGCTCCTCTCTCCACAGTCTCACCAGCATTTGGTGGTATCAGATTTCCACATTTTCGCCATTCTAATTGATGTAGAGACCTATCTCATTGTTTTAATTTGCACTTCCCTGATGACACACGATGTGGAGTACTTTTCATATGCTTATTTTCCATCTGTACATCTTCTTTGGTGAGGTGTCTGTTAATGTCTTTGATCCATTTCTTGTTTGTTTTCTTAGTGTTGAGTTTTAAGGGTTCTTTGACTATTTTGGATAATAGCCCTTTATCACATGTATCTTTTGCCTACATTTCTGTATACCCAAAGTACATTTTCTTTGAAATATATTAGCAGAAAAAGCAAAAACAATTAAGCTGTTGGTTTAAGATTTCCTCAAATAATCCTATCCATCCATTGATGATATCCTTTAGTGAACAATTCTAATTGTATTGACTAGCGTGTTTATATGTGCAACAAACACCTGTCAGGCATTGATTATGTGCCTTGCATAAGAATAGGCACTGCAGATAAAACAGAGATAACACAATCCAAGCTTTTAAGGGTTTCACAGTCCAGAGAGTAAGATACACTAAAATAATCCATGTTCTAATCCTGAGATGTGACAAGTTCTGGGATACAGAGGAGCTAAGGCAGAAAACTGAAAGGAATAGGACTTTGGCCTATGGCTAGGAGTTTTCCAGAGGAGAAGGAAAAGAAAAGAAAAGGCATTTCAGGCAGAGGCCAGTGTGAGCACATACACAAAGCTACAAAGCTAGACTCAGGAAGAAATGAGTATTAGTCTTTTGGGGCAAAGTAGACAGAATTTGGTTCCTGCCACCCCTCTTAAGTTGAATGATTTCTGGAGATAGCTACTACTAACTTAGCAGTTCCCATCTCCAGTGATCCATTCAGGGATGGCCAATTTTTTTCTAACCGTAAAATTATCCAGGAGAGAGAATTCCTGCTCAGAGGTGCCCTCTCTTGGTAAGAGTCCATAAAAGATACTTCTCTCCAAGGAAGAAATACACATACGTTCCTTTTTAGAATTGCACACCTTCGTTTTCAGGCAAACCCAAGAAAATGAAATTTCCCTGACAAGTTACTTTAGTTACCCATGAGAGTAGGGGTGGGAGAAAGAGCTACATACCAAGAAGCATTACTGTATCAAACAGGCTGAGTGACCTTAGGCCTCTGAGCTTCTGTTGACAGTTAATGGACTGCACTAACCTTCATTCCTCCTTTCTTCGACTTTCCTTGACTTCTAGAAAATATGGCTTATTGTATCCTGGGTGAATATAAAATGCTTGGTAATTAGACCAACATTTGCAGGAGTTAAAGGTTCTGAATAAACTAGAGAGTCCCTTCCTGGAGAAAAATGTCGTTCCTGGCATGGCAGCTTTGGTCTCTAAATTTTCCACAGCAGCCAGAGACAATGGACACAAACAATTTTCCCCTTCTCTTTTTCTTACGTTTTTTGGCGGTATAAAATCTATTTCAGATAGTAAATTATGTAAATGCCGCAGAAACACAATGCATTCCTGAAACACACCCCCACCACCATTTTAAAGTACAAATCTGCCAAACAGCACATCAACCTAAAGACACCTTTAGAGAGCATCATGGGATTCAGAGAGTATCTTCTTCCTAAGTGATTTCATTTTTCAGGCTACCAGTAAAATGAGCTTGTGTGCTGAGGGCCAGACAAATGAGGTGAGCAGAGAGGAAGTCCTTGAAACTTGTGGAATCTTGGGATTGGGGCATTCCCCAAAGATAATTCTAGCAAGTGCATTATAGGGGAAAACAGTTCCTGGAAACAGAGAAGAGATTACAGAGGAGGGAGAAGTGAGATTGATGCAATGTACAGGGGAAAAATTATTTTATTTTTTCCATTGTTGCCAAAAGAATGTCACTGGTGATACAAAGAAGAGAAAACTCCATTATTATCCAAAAACCACTTGTCCATTTCCTGCTTTGCCTGGGAAGGAAAATTGGACCTTAAACCTTAGACTTTACACAGGGTTGTGGTCTTCTGGTGCCCCCTACTGTCAGGGAGGGAGACTGCAGCTGCCTCTATGGGGGAAAGAATGAAGCTAACCCAGGATTTGGCTGCCCTCCAAAGACCTTAGAGCTAAGTGTTAACTGGTAAGAAGATAGGACAGAAGGAGAGAGCAGGAGAGAGGGAGAGGGCACAGGAAATTCTTAAGTTTCTTCCAGTGCTGGAACCTGGGCTGAGTTCATACTCAGAACAGAGCACTGCTCTTCTGGGTCCCACAGAGCTGGAAGATTAAAGCATGAAATGTCTTAAAAATGCCCATGGGGGGGGGGGCACCTGTTTTCCTTAGTTGGGGGAGCCTGGGACTCTTGATCTCAGAGTCGTGAGTTCTGAGCTCCAGGTTGGGGGTAAAGATTGCTTAAAAATAAAATCTTTATTTTTTTAAATTTTTATTTATTTACTTGGGTGTAGGAGGAAGGGGTGGAGAGAGAGAGAGAGAATCCCAGTCTGTGCAGAGCCTGATGAGGAGCTTCAAACTCATGAACAGTGAGATCATAACTTGAGCCAAAATCAAGAGTTGGATGCTTAAATGGATGAGGCACCCAGGAGCCCCTAAATATAAACCTTTAAAAATATCTAATGGGAGTGCCTGGGTGGCTCAGTTGATTGAGTGTCTGACTTTTGCTCAGGTCATGATCTCACAGTTCGTGCGTTTGAGCCCCACATCAGGCTCTGTGCTGATAGCTCGGAGCCTGGACTCTGCTTCAGATTCTGTGTCTCCCTCTCTCTGACCCACTTGCACTCTGTCTCTCTCTCTGAAAAATAAATAAACATTTAAAAAAATTCTAAGGTACTGGGGGCGAGGGCCTTCAACACATGAACTTGGGAGGGACATAATTCAGATTTTCCTTTCTTCTCATTTTAATATTTTCTCTAATCCCCTGTCAGGGAGGTCTCTTCTCATGACCATCATTTCATAACAAGCGGTCTGAGACTTTATCAAGGCAAGATGTATATTTGTGGATGGCTCATTCATCCAGGAACATACACAATGCTTCCACTGTGCATGTTCTGGGCAGTGTGCCAGGATGCAGCAGAGTCTGAAACAAACCTCCTGCCCTCGTGAAGCCTGCATTCTAGTGGGGGCGGGGCAGAGGAGTCATACATCTAACACTTAGAATGTGTCTGATAGGGACATGGGCTATGGAGAATAAAGAAGAAGGATCAAGGAGGAAAGGAGAGCCCTGGGCAAAGAGAGGGACTACTTTCTAAGGAGTGGTCACAGAAAGCCTCTCTGCTAAGGCCACATTTTAGCAATGACCTGAGGAAGTCAGGGAACAAGCTGTGCGGGTAATGGGAAGAAGAACATTTCAGGTAGAAAGAACAGCAAGTGCTAAGATCTTGAGATAAGAGTGTCTTGCAGGGTCCAAGGAACATGATAGTGGCTGGAGAAGAGCAGGTGAGGAGGAAGGTGGCTGGAAATGAGAGGACGAAGGTGCCTTAGGACACCTAGCATGTTGGCTTTTGCTGGGGTGAAATGGGAAATCATCAGAAGGTTTCGAGCAAAGGAAGGACATGGTCTGACTTCCGTTTTTTAAAGGCACACTCAGGTTATTGTGTTGGTAATTAGCCTGGGTGGGGCAGCGGGGTAAGATGAGCAAGCTGACTGATTGCAATAGTCTTGTCAGAAGGTAACAATAGCTTGATGCAAAGTGGAAGCAGTGAAGGTGGAAAGAAAGGTTTAGATTCTTGACGTATTTTGAATGTAGAACCACCAAGATTTTCTGTTGTTCCATCCGCTCTTATTTCCCTCTGAGTTGCTTTTGGCATCCTGACAATTAGCACTGTCAAAGTTTTCTTGCATCTGAGCATTATCTGTTATCTTGGAGCCAAAAATACATCTTAAATCCACGCACGTCCTCCCAAGTCCAATGTACGTATCAAAATAAATGAATACTAACATTACATAAATTCTACATAGGAAATTGGATAAAGTAGGCATCTTTAACCATCCATACCCTAATCACAGGTTATAAAAAGTCCCAAGCCAAAAGGAATGCAGAATGCCTCCAGATGGTACGATATTCAGATAAGGAAATCTAGAATGTCATCATGGGTGTGAAACATTTCTAACCAGAAAAGGGAAAGAGAGCAGAAGAAAAGAAGGCAGAGCAGGGAAGTGATAAAATTTGCTACCCCTAAAACGGGGTGACCACCATGGTGCCATTAGTTTTTCGCAACAGTTCTTTTCAATACTTTCCAAAGCAAGCTATAAAATCCTTTTCTCTCTAATTGCTGAAGTTTAGGAAGTGATGTCTTTTGAAGTTCTCTTATTTAAGATGAGAAGTTTAGCATAGCTCTGTTCATCTTTTCCTTTCCTGATTTTTGTTCATATAGCCTGAGATTTTATTTTATTTTATTTTAATTTTGTAAAAGAGAGAAGGTGTGTGCTCATGTGCACGCATATCTGAGGTGGGGGGGTGGTTAGGGAGGGATAGAGGGAGGGGGAGAGAGAGAATCTTAAGCAGACTCTGAAGGAGCCCCACACAGGGCTGGATCTCACGAACTGTGAGATCATGACCTGAGTTGAAATCAGTAGTTGGATGCTTAACAAAGTGAGCCACCAAGGCACCCCTAGCCTGAGATTTTAGTTCAAAATAATTTTTATTAAGTAAAAATTATTATTACTATTACCAGTATTATTTTTATTGAAAATGGACCATCCCTGAAGACACTGGTTCCCTCTCAAACAGAGCTGATTTTTCCCCCCAAACTCCATGTGTTAGGCTAAAAAATGACCTTTCAAGAAGATATCCACATTTCAATCTTTGAAACCTGTGAATGTTAGCTTGTATGTTGATTTTTGCAGACAACATTAAA
This sequence comes from Crocuta crocuta, assembly GCF_008692635.1. Taxonomy (NCBI): domain Eukaryota; kingdom Metazoa; phylum Chordata; class Mammalia; order Carnivora; family Hyaenidae; genus Crocuta; species Crocuta crocuta. The sequence goes on from NW_027529669.1 coordinate 2,258,427, forward strand.
TTTGGGATCCTGAGATGATAAAGAGATTATCCTGGATTATCTGGATGGGCTCAAAATGCAATCATTTTGAGTGAGGCAAAAAGTGATTTTATACACAGAGGGAAAGCAACATGAAGATAGAGTGGGGAAAGATTTGAAGATGGTAGCTTTGGAAATTGGAATGAAGCACCCACAAGCTAAAGAATGCCAGTAGCTTCCAAAAGTTAAGAGACAGCAGATTTTTCTCTAGACTTTCCAGATGGAGCTCTAGACTTTCCAGACTAAGCACAACCTTCCCAACATCTTGATGTTGGCTCAGTGATACTGACTTTGGACTTCTGGCCTATGAAAACTGTAAGACAAGAAATTTGTTATTTCGAACCACAAAGTTTGTGTTGATTTAACAACAGCCACAGGAAACTACACAGATAGGTGATTTGCTACCCTGAATTGCTACTTCTTAGCATATTTTCCCCTTGCTCCATCAAAATCCTAAGCTAGTGGGCTTACTCTTGTGAGGGGTATGTCATCAGACTTAATCACCAGACACCTCTTGGTTTTACCTCATCTAGCAACTTGCTGATCTCATCAAGGCTTGGGTACTCTACTCACACTGTTCTCTTCACTCTCAGTCTTTCATCCTTCTGGGCAATTTCAACAATGTTCTGTCTCTGCAGATTTCTGCCTACCCCAACTGAAAAGATATGCCCATCTCTCCTCTTCAGCCATACACAAGCTCATCATTCTCCCTAAATCTTGCCATCGCCAATAACTATGTCCCTTCCCAAATCTCAATTTCAGTCATGCCCACCTCCAATCTTCCCAGTGCATGTACTCAATTCTCTACTTCAACTCTCCTTTGACTACACAGGGACCACTATTGCACTGACTCTACCATTTATCACCACGCCACACACACACACACACACACACACACACACACAATCACACACACACACCACATGTCCACAACTTAGAAGCTGTGACCTAATACTACAACCATTTGTTTCCTAATACCCTTATTAACATTACCTTATATTTTGTTCACTTGATTAAACCTCCCATCTGCCTATCCAAAGTATCCACCAAGTTGGAGCCAAATATCTCACTTCAAATTCATGACAACAAATCTCAATGGGAACTCAACAGGGCCCAGTAGTCCTACCCCACTTCTCTAGGATATTTGTATTATCTTTCCCCAAAATAAATATTTCAAAGCTTCTCTTTATGTTTCATGTACCACACAATTCTCTCACTCAATCTCTGCTAATGACTTTGACTCATTCATGAGCAGGAAGAACAAAACAAAACAAAACAAAAAAACATGAAAGAATTGGATGAAACAAACCTCTTCTTCTCACCATTAAGACCACTTTAAGTTCTGGGCACCTGGGTGGCTCAGTCAGTTGAGCATCCGACTTTGGCTCAGGTCATGATCTTGCAGTTCATGAGTTCTAGCCCTGCATTGGGCTCTATGCTGACAGCTCAGAGCCTGGAGCCTGCCTCAGATTCTGTGTCTCCCTCTCTCTCTGCCCCTCCCCTGCTCGCTCTCTCTCACTCTCTCTCTCTCTCAAAATAAATAAACATTGAAAAGAAAAGACCACTTTAAGCTCACTTATTTTTTCTCCTTGCTTGATGCAGTGGAAGAACTGTCCCTGCCCCTAGCTGGGACTCATCCTTCCATGTTTACTCTGAATCTCATCTCTGCTCAAGAAAATTGCTTCTATAATTTTCCCTTTTCTCTTGTGTTATCAATTCCCTTTCACAACTGGATTGTTCCCATTGGCCCCCATACGTGTTCTAATATCACTCATATAAAAAGAAAACAGCTCCTTGTCTTTCATTCGCACACTGCCCTCCAGCTACTTCCCATTTTTTCTGCAATCTTTCACAGCCAAACTCCTTAAAATTATCTTTCCTTACCCTCTCTACTTTCTTTGTTTTGATTCTTTTCTCAACCTACTTTTTTTTTTTTAGATCTCATTCCTTACCTTACCCCCTCCATGAAAAATGCCTTCAGTTTTTATCAGGTCTCAAAACTAATGGTCAATTTTCTATTTTCATGTTACCAATCCCTTAGCAGCTTTTAACTCAGTTGGTCACTTCCTTTTTTAAATCCACTTTTCCCTACATTTCCCTGAGAAACGCTCCCCTGGTTTTCCCCTTACCTCACTGCCACTCCTTCTCTGTCTCATTTGTTGGCTCCTTTTTCTTTATCTGCTCAGCCTGTCAGTGTTGGAATACTCCAAATGCTGGAATACTCTCTCATCCTTTTCTCTTCCCTGTCTACACTTTCTCCCAATCCCATCTCATCCAATTCCATGACTGTAAATACTATCCATCTGTCAACTCCAAAATCTGTATCTGCAGCACCATTCTTCCCACTAAGATTCAGACTCAGATATCCAGCTGCCTCCTCAGTATTTCAGATTTAGCTCAAGAAGAACTCAAGGTCTATCCCCAAACCACTTATCCACATCACTAAATTGTACCCCCATATACCCACTAGCTCAGGCCAAAATCCCCTCTTTCTCTCATCCCTTACATCTAATCCTCAATAGGTATGATATATATTTCTCAAATCCAAGCCACTTCTTAACATCTTCATCAACAACCTTGACCACACCACCACCCCATCTGACCTGCAACATTGCGTGGACTCCTTGACTGACCTCTTTGCTCTCCCAGTCTTGTCTTTCTATAATTCATTCTCTGCACATAAGCCACAGAGTTTCTCCAAGATTAAGTATAATCATTGTTACTACATTTAAATCTCTCTGATAGCTTCCTATGGCATTTAGAATAAAATTCAGACTCTCTAGCATAACTTACCAAGCCCTGTGTGATCTGACCCTGCATTCATCTGATACGGTTTTATTATTGACATGGAATTTTCTCCTGCCCCTGTGACTTCTTTGGGGGATTCTCTTATATTTCTGCTCCATTTATTTAAAAACAAAACTTCTCTTTTCTTTTTCACCTCTTCCCAGCTTTATTGAGACATCATCTATATCAAATCATCACATTGTACACCTTTATCTTTTACTTGTGGGGAATAACTGCCCGTGACGTGAAGGCACCACCACCACCACCCATCCCCCTCTACTTACTTCTCTTGGATGGAAGGTGCTGAAGATGGGATGGAGATAGAGACTTGTCTTGGGAGAATAGCAATGAGGTTATATGAATTCTAGGTCTGTGATATGGGGGCAGATGGTGGAATTGGTTGGAGAAATGTTCAACTATCTTCAAATATTCTCTGTCTCCTAATGCAAGCCCTAATTATGCCCTGCATTGAAAACTGTTTAGATAGTTATCAGTCCAGCTCCATCTACCTTATAGTTAGTCAACAGTCTTCTCAAATTCTGGCATTAGGTTCACCCTTATTCTAATGCATGTATAACTCAGAAGCACAACTCAAATATACAAAACCTACTTTCCTTCATTTCTCTATAACTGAAATAAATTAGTTCAGAAGTCCCCATGTCTTCCAATGGTGAAAATTCAATCTTGCCATTAAAAGCAATCAACTATTCCTTATTTAAAGCTTCATCTTTTAGGAAGTAAATACTTATTCAAATTATGGGTTCTCCTTTTTCCCCCTCTTCTTGCTTTCTTCTTTCTGGGAATCACCTAAGTTTGTGGAGTCTTAGGTATTGTCTCAGCTTTGGGGAAGGAACATGGGATCTACATGTTATCATTTGTCTTCAATGTTCCTTACTGAGATGTGGCTTATCTCATTTATTCTTAGGCATCAAACTCTGTAGCAGCTATGTCATTGCCCATGTCCAAATTGTGGGATAACCACAATTATCAGCACTGCTAACTCTATGCCCTTGGGAGAAATATGATGTCAAGCAGACATCTCTCAACTCTTCCATCTCAATCCCATGTTGGAGTCTTAGAAACTCTTAACTATTTTCCCTGTACCCTCTTGTAAGGTGGCCTTGGTCTGTCCAGGTATCAGCCTTTCTTGGAAATTGCTCTCTAAAATTCTAGCCCTTTGCTGTTCAGTGTTATACAGGGCATGGGGCTTCTCTAAGAACCTGATGATTTCCCAGAGATATGCTCTGGAATCAAAGCTCAACCCTTTGGCTTTGGAGTACCTTTCTGGGTGATTCTATAATCTGTCCACCAACAGAAGTGTATTGGGGAAGGAAATAGCCTGCATAGGGGCTCAGTAACATCGAGGCTCTTGTTACCTCCTCTTGAAATCTCCACTTTCAACTTTTATTGTCTTCAGAGTAGGAAAGTTGCTCACATTCTTCACTTTATCTTTGCTATATTTTGACCTGAGGTATAAATTCTGTGCTCTTGGTCTCTTGGTGCGCAAAGCCAATATCTTATAATTTTAAAAATGGCCTTTGCTCTCCCCACAATGCCTGACTCTAAGTCTATGGACTCTAGTAAAAATTTATGAAGTCTACAAAGGAGCTCAAGATGATGAATTTGACTCTATTAGGCTGTATCTCTCCTGAGAGTCACTACTTTTAGAATTTCTGGATGATGAAGGAGAAGAGAAATGGGTTCAAATAATTCTTGGGAAGGGGAAACACAAGAAGCAATGACTTAACATCTTAAAAATATTATCCCCTGCTACACTGTTTTTTACTTCTTTTGTAGGTTTTTTATATTTTTCTGTGTCTTCCAAGGAATTTTACTGGGAAGATATAAAAGGCTACATCAGGGACTGCCAGCCAGTTGCTATTTTAAACTGAAGGTCTTGTGTTTATTTTTTATGGAAGCAAATTTCACATACGAAATTTTTCTTTCACCTCAAGCATTTTCTTTATGGAGCCATACCCGAGAAGAAGAAACCAGAAACCTAACTCAGGGCTAGAAGGGGCAAGTGCCAAAAGAGCTTTGTATACCTCACAGTTTGCTCTAAGCCTCTCTGGTTTTATCTAAGCATTAGATAGATGGTCTATTAGTTTCCTAGGAATGCCATAACAAATTACCACAAACTAGGTCACTTAAAGCAACAGAAATGTATTCTCTCATAGCTGGGGAGACTAGAAGTCTGAAATCAACATTTCATCAGGGTTGATTGTGCTCTGATGGAGAATGTGCCCCCTGTCTCTCTCCTAGCTTCTGCTGGTTTCCAGTGACCTTTGGCATCCCGTGGCTTGTAGACACCTTGCTCCAATCTCTGTCACCACTTCCTCATGGTTCTTCTCTATGTGTGTCTCCATGTCTTCACATGGCCTTCTTATAAGGCCAGAGTCATTGGATTTAAGACCCATCTTTCTTCAGTATGACCTGATCTTAACTCAACTAATTGTATCTGCAAAGACCCTATTTCTTTTTTTTAAATTTTTTAAATGTTTATTCATTTTTTTGAGAGAGAGAGGAAGAGAGAGAGAGAGGAAGACAGATATGATCAGGGGAGGGGCAGAGAGAGAGAGGGAGACACAGAATCTGAAGCAGGCTCCAAGCTCTGAGCCCTCAGCACAGAGCCCCACACAGGGCTCGAACTCATGGACCACAAGATCATGACCTGATCCAAAGTTGGATGCTTAACTGACTGAATCACCCAAGCGCCTGGACCCTATTTCTAAATAAGGTCACATTCTAAGTTTATGAGTAGATATGAATTTGGAGGGAGACCTTATTCAACCCAGTACAAGTGGAAAAACTGATCTTGAAGTTGCTCTGTGATCAAATGTGGCAGTATTTCTCCAGAGGATCCCAGATGAGCCGCTCACTAGATTCCAAATGGGAAGCTGAGAAGGGCAGCGGGTTACGAGGTCAGCTAGGTTTTGTTAGTGCAAATTTTTAGGTTAAGTAGACTTGACAATATTTGGTTTTCATTATTGGAATTGGTTTCCATTATTGGAATTTTTCATTATTAGAATTTGTTTGTCATTATTGTTGCTGTCCTCACTCTTCTGTCATTGTGGCATCTAGCTCTCTGTCATTTCCCATTCAATCTAGTCAAGAGCTTCAGTGGAAAAAAAAAAAAAAGCACTGGATCAGAATTCAAAAAACTTGGTTTCAAGTCTTATTTTTATCACTTATCATCTGGCCTTATGCACATCACTTCCCTGAGCCTCAGTGTCCTCAACTGTAACATAATTAAACTGTCAGTGATTTTTTTTGTAAGTGTGTGACATTTTTACCTCCAAAGTTATTAAAACTTAAAACTGCACTAAGACTTCAGGATGCTACATTTTCTGGAGGAAGCAAGGCATGGTGTGACATAAGAAATAAATACCTAACCAGAATAGATAAAATATAAAAATATTTTGGTGTTTTATGGAATAAACTCTAGTTGCCTGGAAATGCATTTAATGCATATTTATCTGGCATTATTAAGTGATGCTCCAGAGCAAGAGACAAAATGGACTATGCTATAAATAAATATATATACAACTTAGAACCCATGGGATCCATATCTGACTGGGTTTCAAATGCCCACGGCATAGAGTTTTCTGTGTATGGACTTGATTTATGTTTCTGTCAGTAGGAAAGAAAGAAAAGACTGAAGGATGAGAGAGAGAAAGAGAATGAGCTCATTCGAATTCCATCGCCTCTCTGAGCTTCATTTTCCTCACTCCTAAAATGGAGTGGATAATTCCTCTTTTCATTAGGGCTCTGTAACATTGGGCATATGAATGTCGTTTCAGTACTGATCACATCATCCAGCTCCAAAGCATCTAGCACCCAGCCAGCATACGGTGAGTGCACAATAGATGAGCAAAGGGATAAGTATGTCCTGACTACCTCAAGAAGTTGTTCTGAGATGTGACTTGATATTATTACCTATGTTACACTCTCTTGCTGATTAGAAATGACTGTCCCAGTTTGCTTTGGGCTGTTTTTTCTTTCATTAGCAGCCTCTGCCTTGGCCACTAGATGGCACAAAAAGTTAAGTTCCTTAAAGATCAGGACAGATGCTAGGAGATGTTGGCTACAATGTGAATAAAGCAGCCATCCCTGGGGTTAATTAAGTCAAACAGGTAGCCAGTATTTTACCAAACACATTGGAAGGATGCCAAACATCCACAAGTCTGGATTCAAAATGAACTTTGAGCACTAATAAATACAAAGACAAAAAAAAAAAAAAAAAAAAAAAACCACTCTGCAGATAGTAATAAGATACCAAAGGAGAAACCATAGCCTTGAACCAAATATTCCGAGACACCACAGAGGGAAATAGAACTGGAACAAGGCAAGAAGAGAGGAGGCCAGATTGAATCAACCACTGCAGGTAAGCATTATCACTGCTGCTCAGAGAAATCCGGAGCTGATGTCAAAAACTCCATTCGATAAAACAGTTGCTACATATATTTCGGTTTAATTTAATGTGGGCTCAAATGTGTGTAGTTCTCATCTCAGAGTCAATTTTAGCAAATTTTTGTGTCCTCTATTTAAAGTCATCAAAGAAGTTCCCTAAATATTCTTACATGGAAGAACCTGTGTTGTACAAGCATCCGTTTACTATAGAAGTCAAGAATCTGGAGTTCGGAGTGGGCAGAAAAATGAATTAACTGGTACATAATGCGGCCTCTTACAGCCTTGCTGTGCAGGACACCTGGGTGGCTCAGTTGAGGCTGAGCATCCCAACTCTTGATAATGACTGAGGTCATGATCCCAGGGCCATGGGATCAAGCCCTGCATTGGGCTCTGCACTGAGCCTGGAGCCTGCTTAGGATTCTCTCTCTCTCTCTCTCTCTCTCTCTCTCTCTCTCTCTCTCTCCCCCTCCCCTTCTCTCTGCTATTCCCCTGCTCGTGCTCTCTCTCGAATGAATGAATGAATGAATGAGCCTTGCTGTAATCCAGAAGCACTGCATGTGACTTACAAGTGCACCAGACAACTCCACCTGCTGAGATTCTGTGCTCACCAAGAAACATTCTGATTATAAATGGCCTTTGTAGATCTGCCTCTAGGGAGAAAAATCTTGTTTTTCTGCTCTAGCACAAACTCTTCCAACCTTATCACAGATGTATCTTTCACTATGACTTAATAATAGTATTCTGTTTTATTTTTTTTTTACATTTATTTATTTATTCTAAGAGGGAGAAAGAATACAAGCAGGGGGAGGGGCAGAGAGAGAGAGGAGAGAAAGAATCCCAAGCAGGCTCTGTGCTGTCAGTGAGCCTGACACAAAGGCTCGATACCATGAACTGTGGATTCATGATCTGAGCAGAAATCAAGAGTCTGACACTTAACTGATTGAGCCACCCCAGGGGCGCCTGGTATGGTGTTTTATTTTATTTATTTATTTTTTTAATTTTTTGGTATGGTGTTTTAAATAGCAGTCTCTGACGAGCTTGGTAAATGTAAATTGCCATCAGGAAAGGGACTTCTTCGGGAGAGGGGCAAGATGGCGGAGAAGTAAGGAGCTCCGTACTTGCACTCGCGCCCANAAAGAATTCTCTGAGCCTGTGGGACACACAACCTCAGATGGTGTTAAAGTCTCTGTTGACAATCTCCTATGACATCTCTTGGCAGCCACCCAAGGCTTTCGGTGATCCTGCTTTTACACCTCTATGGCCGTGATTTTCCATCCTGGTTGCAAACCAAAATTATCAAAATTATAAAGATGTTTAACAAATGCAGATTCTCAGATTCCAGCCCCAAATATTCTAATTCAACAGATCTGGAGCTGACCTGTGTATCATATTCCTAAGAAACCCAACTGATTCTAACCTACAGTGTTTGAGAACTACCCGTCTGCTTAAGTATAATTCCACAGGCTAATCCAGGACCACAGATCATAAAATATTTTATTATCTTTTATAAAAGTCTCCAGGGCAAGAAGAACTCCTTTCTACAACATCCCTGAACTCTCAAGTTGCAATGGAACCTGGGCAGAAAGAGGCCAGACAGGAGCGCCTGGGTGGCTCAGTCAGTTAAGCATCCAACTTCAGCTCAGGTCATGATCTCACGGTTCGTGGGTTCAAGTCCTGCATTGGGCCCTGTGCTGACAGTTCAGAGCCTGGATTCTGCTTCAGATTCTGTGTCTCCCTCTCTTTCTCTGCCCTTCCCCTACTTGTACTCTGTCTCTTCTCACTCTCAAAAACAAACAATAAACATTAAAGAAATTAAAAAAAAAAAAAAAAGAGGCCAGACAGGAAGCTGTTAGGTCATTAAAGTCTAACAACGGTGAGAAACCAGCAGACCTCTGGGACCTTCAGCCTTTAACCAGGAGGTATCAAAGAGTCCCATTAGCTTTTGGAGAAAGAGTCCTGTCTGGTCAAAAATGTATATATGATACAGATGATATGTATATGCAGATACATAATTTTTGAGCCCAATCCAAAATAATAATGACTAATAATTTTAAGACGATGACAGCAGAGCATTAAACAGGCATGGGGCCCCTCTGAACATGGGCCCCGTGAGTCTACACACAGGATGCACAGCCATTGGGCTGGCCCTGCGCAGGACTTTTGGGGCAGGACGATGATTGATAAATAGAGAGATCTGCATTCTGATATTCCTTTCAATCGGCTTGTTTTTCTGCATCCACACTGCAGCCAAGGCCATGTCTTTACAATGCAGATCTGGTCCTGTCACTTCCTTGCATCCTGTTGCGCTAGGATCAAGTCTCAAGTCTGGCACACAGGTCCTTTTGCTATCTGACCCCTGCCTGCCTCTCTCCCCTGATGGTTCCCATTCTGTCTGTACTCCAGCCGTGCTACCCATGTCTCAATTCCTCCCATTTTCTGCACTTCTTTCGGTTTAGATCTTTCACGATGCTGTTCTCTGGGAGCTCCAGTGGCACAATCGGTGAGCGTGCGGTACTTATACCACAATGCTGTTCTCTGTGACTAGAATCTCCCCTCCCTGTTTTAACTTGACCAAAGTCTGCATATCCTTCCGGTCATAGGTTAAATGTCTCTTCCTCATGGAAGTGTTCTCTGACCCACCTTGGGATGACACACTCTCGTATCGCCCTCTCCTCGTCCTTTATAAGCTTCTCCGCACTGTGCTTAATTACATGGTGACTTGTGCCATTGTTTGTTTAATGTCTGTCTCTCCTGCTAACTGCTTCTCTTACTGCCCCATACGGGGAGCCTAGAACACAAGAGGTGCTCGCAAAGTGTTTTTGAATGAATGACTGAAAAACAACAACAAATGAAGAAAGGGTGAAAATGTCAGGCGCTGAGTGTGCTCCTCTTATAAGAAACACGTCCATTCCAAGACCCAGTGACCGGCTCACCCCCATCACTCCCTGTATGGATACTTAGCATTTAAACCTCTGTACACAGAGTGTGACCACACTACACAGCTTTTCCAGGACAATTCTATTTCTTAACAGTGTGCTATTATTAACAACACTTACTTTTACTCACCACACCACCTGTTTAGCTAATGAATTATATGGACTCTGTGCGTATATACCACACTTTCATTACACTTGAACCATCTCTTTCTCTCTCTATAGAGGTGAATTGACAAGAGACAGCTACTCTGTTTTGGTGGCTGTGGTATTAACAACAAGAGCTTAAGTTATTAAACTGAGCAGCTTTAATCTGAGAGGTCTCCTGGAGCAGCGGGGATTATTGTATGTTTACCCCAGACAGCACTGCTATTCCAAAGAGCTAGAGTTTGCTCCCTGAAATGCCCACACCGGTCTTGTTGCCTCTCTCTGGACCCACTTCCTAACCGTGAAAGATGTGATGGAGTTTTACTTGGAGATCGACCCTGTCACCTTGAACCTGATCATCCTAGTAGCAAGCTACGTCATCTTACTCCTGGTATTCCTCATCTCCTGCGTGCTGTATGACTGCCGAGGCAAGGACCCCAGTAAGGAGTACGCTCCGGAGACCACTCTCGATGCCCAGCCATCCATCCACTTGGTGGTGATGCAGCAGAGCACATCAGGGGACCTCTGGGCAAGGAGGCCCAGCCTTCATTTTGGTGATTCTGCTCCATTAGGGAAGAAAAGCACAATGGTGTGAGGCTGGCCAAGGGCTACTGAAGAGAGAGCACTAGACATTCTGGACAAGCTGTTCTCCAAGTGGCCGTACCGATCCTGCTTGGCTATGTAAGTGGGAGTTCTGCCTTACCTTCTACGTTCTCATCACCCTCTTTGTGGAGGAAGCAACCATTTAAGGTAAGAAGCCCAATGTGGCCTTTGGTCAAGTTCTACGGATGCAAAACTTTCATTAACACTATTGTATAGTGACGTTGGTTGTTGGTCCCTTTGTGGTGATGCTGTCCTTGCCATTTCTAGGAGAGATTGACATTGGATCGGAAACTCTTTTCTTCTTCCCTGCTAGGTTCTTTGGCTGGTCTAATAATTACATTGACATAAAACAGATGAATAGTTTAATTTTTATCTATGGAAAATATGAGGCTCAAAGAAGTGACCAGAGCAGGCTGATTTTATGTCCTTTAACCAAAATAAATAAATAAATAAAAATAAAAAAATAAATCTGTGAAGAGTTGACAAAGCAAAAGCAAAGAAGTTTGGAAAAGTTTGGGTTTGGGATAGTAAATTAGTGAAGATGCAATAAAGTTTGTGGATATAGCTTTCTTGGTCCCAAATTCCCTATTTCTGGTGACAAGAATGCCTTGTGGCACCTCCCCCCCAGGAGATTTATTTCCTGCTTTCAAGGAAACAAAGGAGGATCAGAGCATCCTTCTAGCACCAGCTCTTTTTCAAGTAACTTTAATTCAAAATAATCAATATGCCCAAGTGTCATATTTTGGGGTGGCCTCTTCCACTCCTCAAACTTTAAGAAAAGTTTTAAAACACAGAAGGCAGTAGTGTGTGTGTGTGTGTGTGTGTGAGGAGGAATGAGCCTAGCTCAAATCTATCCTGTACTTAGCAAATTCCCTCTTTACAAGGCAACCATTGACTTGTCCAAACTTAAGAATATTATTCTTTGTATACATACCAGCTCCTCCCATGCTACTCCCCCACATGAGTCATGGGGGCCGCAATCATCTTAGAGCATGGAGGCTAGCCGACAACGCTTGGAGCCTGGGTTCAAACCCTATCTCCTCCATTCACTTGGTGTGTGACCTGAACCACCTCTTTGTGCCTAAAGACTCATGGTAAGACCTCCAGGCTGTTTGGGTATTTGAGTTATTTCACTGAAAGTACTTGAAACCGTTCTTGGCACATAAGGTTAGCTTTTTACTCCTGATTATTAATATTATTAATTTTTAATATCATTAATGTTACTCCCTTTCATACTTCTCATCGAGATGCTTAATCTTCAGAACTGTTCCAGAACAAAGTTACTGAAGACTCACCACAAAATGTTCAGGTTCCATATTGTTTTAGTCCCCTCCCCCCAGGAGTGCTGCTCTTTCCCTTTCTTTGCTACTGTTAACTAATAAATTTGTTTCCCTGCTCATTCATCTATTTCCATAGTTTTGAATTACTACTTCCATTGTATGTTTTTATCACTCCTCTTTTCCCCAAACTCAAAGTAACTTGCATATCCACTTAGTGATTCATTAAACCCCTTCTTCCAATAAGGGTCTGAATAGAAATACAAAGAAATGAGTGTGTCATGACTGCTGCCCTCTGGTCTTTGCTGCCTGAAAGAGAAAGGAGGAGTCGGGCATGGCTTAGCCGGTGACAGACAAGAAAGCTTGCAGGTGCTCTGACAGAGGTCTACACAGAGTGCAGGAGTCCCTAGAGACAGAAATGCCTACTGTCTGTGCCTACACAGAAGGGGCTCAGGAAACATTTAAATAATGTTGAATGGCCAACTTCGTCTTAGATTCAGACATCAAAGATAAGATTATTCGTCTTGAAAAATAAGCAGCTATTTTCTGGAAGGACCAATGTATGTTGGGGGCTTGAGGTGTAAGCCAAGAAATGCCATTTGAGATAGAAGGAATAGCATAAACAGAGCTTGGAAGCAGAAATTGTAGAGTTTACTAACTATGAAAGTCTGATGGTTTCCCAAACTGTTAAGAAAAAGTGAGAAATTAAATTTCAATTTATCCTAGAGAAAATGGAAGAGGAGGGACGAGCCCGTTCTGCTGTGCCCATTTCAGCAATGGGCATGGCTTTACCTTGGGACTGTTAAGTAACCACATGAAAAATAAAGATAATCCCAGTTATTTTGTCCTCAGATTTTTAAATGTGTATTTCAAATTCTGTTTCACATCTTATCAGAAAATTTATATTTTCTCTTAAACATATGATTTTAAAATTATATTGAAAGTCCTACAGAGAGGTTTTTTTTATGGTCGAGAAGTCATCTTCACCCTAATAATGAACATGTAAAATGAATAGGAAAAGACAGTAAACTCATAAGCAGCTTCTAAGAACCTGCCCTTTTCCCCTAGCATGAGCTTCAGCTGGGCTAACCTTCTTATTCCTTGTCCTTGTTATGGGGATATATACATCAGTGGACACAAAAAGATGTATCCATGGAGAAGAAAAGTCAGTAGACCATAAAAAAGTGATAATAATAGTTAATTTAGTTTCTTGAGAAAGAGAAACACTAAATGTTAAATTCTTCTTTTTTTGTTGTTAAAATTTCTTTAATGTTTATTTATTTTTGAGAGAGGAGACACACACACACACACACACACACACACACACAGACACAGAGTAGGGGCAGAAAGAGAGCAAGACACAGAATCCAGAACAGGCTCCAGGCTCTGAGCTGTCAGCACAGAGTCCAACATGGAGCTCGAACCTACCACGAGATCATGACTTGAGCTGAAGCCGGACACTTAACTGACTGAGCCACTCAGGCACCCCTTTTTTGGTTAAATTATTTTTTAAATTGTTATTGTTCATATTGTTTACTTTATTTATTGCTTATTTATTTTTTAGAGAAAGAGAGACACACATACATAGGGCTCAAGCAGGGGAGGGGCAGAGAGAGAAGGAGACACAGAATCCAAAGCAGGCTCCAGGCTCTGAGCTGTCAGCACAGAGCACAAAGTGGGGCTTGAACCCACAAACAGCGAGATCATGACCTGAGCTGAAGTCAGACCCTTAACCTACTAAGCCACCCAGCTGGCCCAAATTCTTCTTATTTTAAAGCTAAGAATATGAAGTAAACATTCATTTGACATTTTTTAATGGAAATATTTTCATGTATGTTTCAATTCCATACTGGGGTCAGTTGAAGAGGAAAGATTAACACAGAGGATAGAGAAATAAATTCCAAGGAGAAGAAACAACAACAACAAAAACACACCAAATAATAGTAATAATAACAACAGATAAGAGGAGCAGAAATAAAGCCAGGGGAGAGAAACCAGAGAAGGAAACTAAAAAGACTCTAAGGTGGACATCGGAATACAAGGTATTAAGCTTTTCTCCCAAGCTTCTGGTTCATTTGATTTCTGGTTCATTCAATTTGTGTTCTTCAGGCAGGAACCAGCGTCTCAGCATTTAGAACAATCTTTTATGTCCAGAATGTATGCTTAAAATCATATGAGAGCTACAAAAGCCTTTCAGAATTTTGCTAATGAGGAAAGCAGCCCGGAAGGAAGATTGCTGTCCCCAAAAGGAGTTGGCTTCAGAGCCGGGACCAATATCTTCTTATTCCCTTTTCCCTTTTCCCATCCTGCCCCCACCCCACCCCACCCCCACACAGGGCTATTTCTACAGCACCATCTCCTGACTGCTCATATTGTAAAACTTCATAATTTATTTCTTATCTTTTAAATAAAGCCTTATTTCCCAGTGGAATGATTTATTGCACAGCTATGAAGTTGTAACTAATGTTTTCAAACCCGGTGGAATGGATTGCTGGCTGGAACCAAGAAGTCCCTTTAACAGTCAAATACAGTCTTATTTTTATTTCCTGATTGGATTAGCATTTTCTTAGTCCACCTCTTTTCAGTACATTATTCTCCCATTACGCACAATTTGTATAAAAGCAAATGCAACATTGTGGCCTGACTCTCAAATGATAGCTGTGGGAAGGCCACAAGCAAAATGCTTCCACAGCAAGAGAAGGGAGGGAGGGAACGGAGATGTATCACAGATCTGTTACATGCCAGATGCTTTGGATTCATATCTCATTTAATCCTCACTCTCCCCTGTGAGATGGACACAATGAAAACTCGTTAAAGATAAGGAACTGAAGGTCTAGGGAAGCCCTAAGGTTCATGCAAGGCCACATGGCTGATTACACATGGGAGACAGGATTTGAAGTCAGCTCTAAATGTGTGGTTTTCTGCTACCTGTTTTCTCCCAGCTGTTCCAGAAGAGTAGCTAGCCGGTGTTTGTTTCACATCACCTCTCCCGCACACTTGAACTGCACACCCAGGAAGTTGCCCCATAAATATCTGCTAAATAATCTGATGGCCTTTCAGATTGTCTCCTCTAAATAAGATAGCCATAGCTTCCATCAGAGGAAAATAAGTTGCTGTAATTTGGCCAGAACATTTTCTCTTGGTGTTATAGAAGTCACCAAGATGGAGTGGTCCAAGATGGGCTTTGTACCAGAAATGTGCCCCTCTGTCACTACATGCTGTTCAGCCTTTCAGGCATCACTTAACTTCTTAAGCCTTTTCCCTCACCTTAAAAATGATTATGATGTTAAAGTCAGCGAGGCTTAGAATAATATACATAAAGTATCTGGTGTAGATAGGATTTCAACGAAATGGAGGCCATCATTATTATACCAGAAGATATGGTGAAAATAAGTAGGGACCTTGTCACTTGAAAACCAGATAGTAGGGCAGGTCCAGGCTCATTTATGGGAGCACTGAAAAGAAGGAGTGTGAGGTTGAGAGTTGTCACATGCAGTAGAAATTTGGGCCTAAGGGAAAATGTCTGTGATCGGCTGAATTGTGTCCCCCTTCCCCAAGTTTATATATTGAAGTCTTTACCCCAGTATTCAGGAATGCAATCTTATTTTGAAATAGGACATTACCAGTGTAATTAGTGAATACAAGGTCCTAAGAGTGGACCCTTAATCCAATATAACTGGTGTCTTTATAAAAAAGGGAAGCCTGGACACTAGCATGCACACAAGGAAAAGAACAGGTGAAGATTAGAGTCATGTGACCACTTGCTGAGAAACCACCAGAAGATAAAGAGGAGAGCATAGCCCTAGGAGGGAGCATAGCCTTGCTGACACTTTGATGTGAGACCTCCAGCCTCCAGACTGTGAGAAAATACACTTCTGTTGTTTAAGCCACTCCGTTTGTGATACTTTGTTAAGACAGCCCTAGCAGAATAATACTGTGTCTAAAGGGAATGCTTAGTACAGATGACGGGATGCTTAACATTTCAAGGCCCTTTAGGATAAGTGACATTATTCCTTTGGATGTGACAGCAACATGTTGAGCTGGGGCCTTGGGCAGAATCTAGAAGGCCAAACTTTGTCAGAGTTATGTAAGAAATCAACCCTGTGTAAGCAGAGTAACCATTTGTTGTGTTTTTAAGGAGGATAGAATACAGGAGGAAAATGTCTCTAGGAAGAAAATGTGCTTGTGGTTTTGCTAGATACAGTGTGAAGGATACTTGTTAAAAGTGAGGAACTCTCAGTTCTATAAAGAGGAGCAAGGGACGAGTCGACAAAGAAAAAATGTTATGGAGTCCATGTGCAAATCTATTGGGTTGAAACAAAACAAGATCAGAGCTAACCCTAAAGAATCCCAATCCTTCCAAACAATAACATCCATAGATTATATGTCTATCGTGTCCCATAAATCCTTTAAAAACCACTTAGTGAGTGCCTGCTTCTATTATTTAAGATTTAGTGACAATTTGTAGGGGGAGGAATAATTATTCTTATTTTAGAGATGAGGGAGTTTCAGATTGTCTTGCATAAACCTTTCAAATAACAGAATGGAATGAACAGAACCCAGGGATTCTGATTCAGTCTTGAGTTTGCCCTGTAATTCCATAGCTACCCAGAATCTATGCAGGGTAAGGGTGGGATTCAGCAAGCTGGTTGCAGAAAGTCCATGCTTTTGTGAACGTCTCTCACTGCCTAACTTCTGGGACAGCATGAATAACACAGTCCTCTTGATTAGGGCAAAAGTCTCCAAGTACTAGAGGGTAGATAAAGTTCAGCACGACTCAATAGAATCAAGGACAGCCTTTTTTCTCATTACTTCATCCTCCCTGAGAACACTAGTAACTATAGAAACTGAAAGCATGTTTTTTATCTACCTTGTTGTAACAGTTCATTTGGACTTTAACCTTCTTGGGCCATCAGTGTTTCAGATAAGGGCTTTGTGACACCAGGATTGAGAAAGATCTCAGCTATTTCACATCTTCCCGAGATAATGGGAAGTTGTTTGCACATATTTATTTTTTGGTTCAGGTCTTCTCTCTAGTTAGCTGTTATTTAATGAAACACCAGCCCTGTGCTGAGATCTACAAGCTCTCTGTTTGACACAACTCCAGCCTGGTGGCCTTGGTTGCAATCTCAAGCTGACAGAGGTGCGAGGCTCAGGAAATACTAGAAAGATGAGGACTTGTTTGGAAGGATGAGTGAGACCAAGGGAGAGAAAAGCGTGCCTCCCCGAGGGAGAGCTTAAAATTATCCAAGAGTGGCTCAACGGAAATGTGGCAGTGGAATTTGGATTCTGAACTGTTTGTCAGATCAGATGAAGACATTCTTATCAGGGCAACTTATCAGTGAAAAGCTGCTTACCATTAGAGACAGGAGGGAAACAAATATTATCATAAAACTTTGGAGAAAAACACGTGTGTAACAGTCCTCATACACATGCTCAGAAGGAAAAGTAGATCTAGATGAGGAAACAATGGTTTTGTCAACGTCAACAAGACTGAATTTGATAACTCTTGCCATCAAAAAAGTTTCCCTATATTTACCCTACATCCCTTCTGTTCTTACACTTTCCATTCCTTTTCTCTCATTTACCTCTTTTGGGTTTGATAAAGAAGCACCGTTTATACAGTGATTTGTACAAACATGTCTCCTGAAAGAATGCAGTCAGATGAAATCACGAGGCGTAATGAATGACTAAACAGCTGGTTCATGGATGGGGTAATAGCATCTTGACAAGGTGTGCCAGAAATCACTTGTTTCTAAAAATAAACTGCCTGAGTTTATGAACAATTCACCTATTTTTAGATAGGGGGTGAACCGAAGGTTATCCCAATCATGACACCATCCTCACTTCTGAGCACTCCAATGTCATTGCTGCAGAGTTACAATTCGTGTGGAAGCAATTGCGTATACTTATTGACCACTTCTCGATTTGACAAGTATTTGTAAAGCACCTACTTTGTGCAGGTCTCCTGGCAGGCCCTGGAGGATTCCTCATGCACATGACCCATCCTCGTGAAGCCTGCCAAGTAGAAGGAAAAACTACTAAGCACTTTGTATATGATGTCAGAACCTTTACTACAACTAAGAGATATTGTTTTCCCAATTTTATATATTTTGACGGCTAACAGTCTTAAGCTCATTTTCCAAAGCAGTGGCCTCCAAACACTACTAAGCATGTATTCCTTTTAGTAAAGATGATTTCAGCCTCACCTGTGTGCATGTGTGTACTATATCTCTCTAAATAAATATACATGTACATATATTTAAGTCATTTATATTTAAATACGTATAGGTTTGTGCATTATATATACACATATATATACATTATGTGGATCTTCCTGCATACCTCACCTTGGAGACCACCGCTCTCCACCACTTTACCATATTGCCTCCTGATTTTATCTGTGTATAAACTGGAATAATCTACCTCCATTCTTCTCCCCCCACCCTGCACCTAACATTAGGTTTTGCTCTGGATGAGTGGGAGTGGGAAACTTATCTAACAACTTAATCTAGAAAATATATTTTTTTAAATAAAAAGCAATCATTTTCAAGTTTAAACTAGATCTTTGTATTGCTAAAGATGTTTTGGCAGAATTCCTTGATGAGGTTTTTTTTTTTTTTTATGCAAAGGTGAGTTTGGCTGGCTCGTAAATTCTGCTCATCTCCTTTGAATTCTCTTTTCCAGGAGGGATCTTAAGTCCCTCCAACAAAAGAATAAGTGTCTTAGATAGGTCTCAGCACCAATAAAGGACTGCATACATCAGGAAACCTCTGTCTTTCAGTGATGACTTTGTTGGGGAAAAAAAAAAGGAGACATTTTACTTCAGCTGTAGAATAAGAATTACCCTCCTGTGGAAGCTAAGTGCCCCAGACACAGGAGGGAGATGGGTGGGCTGCTCTGAGGTCCTGAGCAGGGAGGGCTGCGAATGCACCAGATAGTCCTCTAATGAATGGAGTCACAGAGGTGATGCCAGGGCCCTCGCGTAGCTGTCTCCGCAGGCACTGTGAAGGAGGCCTGGGAAATTGGATCAACAGAGATGAGACCTTCCAACCCCACCCGATCACCCTAACTTCCTCTTGCCCGCTGTGAGACCTCTCTTGAAGGTGGATGCAGCTTCCTCCTCCTTGACTGGATACTGCCCACACCTCCTCTGGGTGCTGGATTCTCATCCATTTCTAAGGGACAGCCCTGAAGGCTACTAATTGTAACCCAACCACTAACTTCCAGGAAGGAGGCATTCGGGTGTATTGGCTCATCCGCAAAAAGAAAGCATTGGAGTTAATGAACAACCTTCAAGGGTCCTTCCAGCTCTGGCGGTTTTGACCCTGCATTTGTGCTTTATCCTGATCTTTCCTCTCTTCCCAGGCTCACCTTTTAGAAAAAAGCTGCTGAGGACGGGAGGATTTGTCCTGAAAATGCCTCCAGTTGGGACGTTGTTGATCAGGGAGCTGCAAAAGGAAGCTTAACAGACACTTGAATCCTTTCCTTTCACAGGATGCATGCACATACCCCACTTTCTAACATGGTTTCCATCTGACATTTCAACTAACTGTCCCCACGTTGGTGCTTCTTCAAGTCAAAGTCTGTTTTGCGCTCTTTGGAAGGAGCATAAACCATGACAAATGGCTTCAGTTTAGGCATATGGTGATGCATTGATTTCCTAGTTTGCTGGGATGTATTAGCAAATGTATTGTCCCCAAATGTAAAAATAATGAACTTACCACTGTGCATGGAACACTGACAATGTGAAACAGATCAGATTTATTGAAGCCTCAGAGACAATCCTTAATTTTTAGTAGAACATTGCCTTTTGTTTTCATCCTGAGTGAATTTCAATGGCCATCCCCCTAAAACCTTGTTGTAAGACAGTCACGGTGGTTAGGAATTAAAAAGTTGTTCTTTTTTTTTTTTTTTTTCCATAAGTGAGTGTATTAGTTAGAGTTTATGTTTGGCTATGATTAACAGAGACACAAGGTGCAGTAGCTAAAACATGATTGGAACTTTGTTCTCTCTCTTGCATCCTAAAGCTGAAAGGGAAATGGCTCCAAGATGCCCTCCATGTCCTTGGTACCTTTATTTCTGTTCCGCTAGCTTTACTTCATGATTTCCACCCTTGATGTTCCCTTATCATTGCAAGATGGCTACCACAGCTCCAAATCTTATGTCTGAGTTCCAGGCAGGGAGAGGAGTAGAGGGGAAGGGCAAATGGGCATATGTCAATCAGTGAAGAGACCTACTCAACCAGTTATACTTAAATTTCATTGGCTAGAACTTCATCAAATAACTGCTTCTATCTCAAGGAAACCTGTAAGATGCATATTTTTTCGGGATACATTGACATTGCCCCCCCTCAAGTCAGGGTTCATTAGAAAGGAAGAGGGAATGAATGAATTTGGGGTAGGTTACTGTACTGGTGGGGTTATTTGTCCTTCTAAAATGGATACATGTTTGTTAAGGTAAACCTTAAATAAAAGGAAAAAGATGATGATAATGTCAACTACCCAAAATGATCTCCTGTAGCATTTACTGTAAGTAACTGTATGCTTAGGTTTTCTTTAATTTTTTTAATGTTTTATTTATTTCTGAGAGAGAGAGAGAGAGAGACAGTGTGAGCAGGGGAGGGTCAGAAAGAGAGGGAGACACAGAATCTGAAACAGACTCCGGGCTCTGAGCTCGCTGTCAGCACAGAGCCCCATGCAGGGTTTGAATCCATGAACCACGAGATCATGACCTGAGCTGAAGTCAGCCGCCTAACTGAGTAAGCCTTCCAGGTGCCCCAGTATGCTTGTTTTTTAATTAACAATTTTAATTACTTTTCTGATTGTATTTTTTCTAATTATAGAAGACATGACTATTCTTTGGGGAAAACTTGAGTCAAGTATAAAGAAGAAAAGACAAATCATCCACAGTCCCATTATCCAGAGACAATCACTATACTATTTTGTTGCATTTTCTGCCATTTTTATGTATATATTACATGTTAACAATCGCAGTATATGTATACTTTGATACCTTTTTTCATTTCTAAATAAAACAAGTGAATTTACATGTGATCCTAGCTAATGAATCTCTGCACCCTTGTAACTGAGCACTCCCAAATGTTGTTGCAGAGTTATCTGGAAAGTGCCTAAAGTAGGAGAGAATGGACAGCATAGACTGATTTTCTTCTGCGCTGTTTCTGGGAGATCATCATCACTCTGATTCTCAGACTATACCATATGGTCTTCTTTCTGTATTTTTCCACCTTAAAAAGTGGAAAAAACTCTTGGCACATGCCAAGAGTTAAAATGGTTCTTCGGGGAACATGAACTATGACCCATTCTTACCACCTGGCTTACAGAGGTGGTTTTTGCTCCTGCTTATAAATTCACAGCATCTCCAAGCTAGGTAGGACCCTCATGGCTCATCAGTCCAAACCTCTAATGCAACAGTGAGGAGAAGCAGAAAAGGAAAAATGCCCTGCTGAGGGTCACAGCCGGCATAGTCAGTACCCGAGTGTCTTTGTGGTGATTTTCCACTCTACTTGAAATGCTTTGGATGATGAACTAATTGGTAAACTTCAAAGGTATTATGACTCCACAAAAACACCCAACCAACTTTAGTCAGTTGCTAAGGCATCACATGAAACCTAAGGATTTATAACTTGCTTAGGATGGCATTTCTCAGGTTGGCCATTCCACTTAATATACCCAGATTTTTGGAGAAAATGTCCACAGAAAACCTCTTCACTTACTACGAGCTCAGACCTTACTAAGTGCCATAGAGTTGTGGTATAGACATAAGAGACTTGCAGCTGGGCTGGGGAGAAGAGATGGAGGAGCCAGCCGATACAGCACATTCATACAATGAAGTGTCATGCAATCATAAAAGGGAATGAGGTAAATCTGCACAAATTGCCATGGAAAGATGACCAGGATATATTGTTAGCAGAAAAATGCTCCTCACTGAGGAGTTTGAGGTACATGTCGTAAAATCTGTCTCGTGTTTAATTCTTTTTAATGTTTATTTATTTGAGAGAGAGAGAGATAGAGCATGATCAGGGAAGGGACAGAGAGAGAGGGAGACACAGAATCGGAAGCAGATTCCAGGCTCTGAGCTGTCAGCACAGAGCCCAATACGGGGCTCGAACTTGTGAACCGCAAGATCATGACCTGAGCCGAAATCGGACACGTAACCAACTGAGCCACTCAGGCATCCCAGGTCTCTCTTGTGCTTTAAAACAAAGTACATTCACATACTACATGTTTTTCTATGCATAGAAAATATGTAGACAAATACACACAAACGTTTATCAGTGGCTATTCAATAGGGTGGGATTTTAAGATGTGGGAAATTACATTTCTTTTTACTTTTTTTCATTTACACACTTCTGCTTTTAAAATATAATCATCTATTATAATCAGTTTCCCTATCATACATTTTGAATAATCAGAGTATCTACTACAGAGAAGTTTGACATTTAAATGAGTTGCTATGTATATAATCCTCAGGCCTTGGCCAGGTACGTAGTTAGAGCTCAATAAACATTTTAGCTGTGATGATGATGATGATCATGATGATGACGACGACGACGAAGAAAGGTGAATGCTTACATGGTGGTGCTAAGCATATACATCCATACAAGTTACTTATAGGGCAAATTGATTCAGATATGCCAAAAGCCTTTAAAATGTGCAAGGTGTTTGACCCAGCAGTTACATTTTCAGAAATTTCTTCTATGGAAAAAAACTGAGTAAATGTATGAAAAATATATACAAAGATGAATAAAGAACAAAATGTTGGCAATAAGCTAAATGTTCAAAACCAGGAAAGGTTTAATAAGTTATGGTGTATCTTTATAATGGAATAGTATGCATTCATTGTAGCAATGAATTCACTAATGTGATAATATGGTAATGATATAATATTAATGAAAAAGGCAGATTGCTGAATGCCATATACATTATGATTCCATTATGGTACAAAAAATGTACTGTACGTATGTCTTTAAAAGCACAATGAACTTAAATATTAATAGTACTAGGCCCTCGGCAATTGTGAGAATTGTTTCCTTTTTACTTAGGTGCCATTTCCAATTTTTCTATAGTACTTGTGCAAGTATTTAAAAGAAAGGCAAAGGGCCATTGGGGGAGCATTTCATAATGTAGCCTCCATGCCAACAGACTGGCGCCGGGATGCCTCTGCCTGGGAGCCAGCGGAGATATGAGTGCCTCCAAGGATCATGTGGGCATTTTTTTTCAGTCTAGAGCAGACTCAGCAGACATGAAACTAGCATCCTGGCCTCACTCAGGAGACAGACTTTGGGATGTTGATTGAAGGCCAAAAGAAGGAAATAGGTGAGGAAATTTGGGCCATGTCACTGCAGTCAGCAAACCCCAAAATATGTACCAACTTCTTATAATGATCATTCCTCCAGTTTTGCAGGGAGCAGTCCCAGTCTATGTCCTTTATGCCAGCATAATTATGAATGATACCCCTTTCATTCTGGGTCACAGTACCCATTTGGGACTTGCTCATTTGTTTCATTATTTTCTTTATTCTTCTAGCTGCTGTATTTCCTGTACATTACAGTTAGTTAAAGGCTTGATTCAGGCTCAACTTCCTTTTAGGTAAGGATTCTTCATAGATGTCTCTATTTGCTATATATTGCCTCATGTCAGGAGTTAAACAATGTCTGATTGTCCCACTATTAGTGCTACTCACGTTGATGAGTGGATTCCGGTGGTGGCAGCATGATCATGTCATTGAAAAGTTCTTCCTGAACCTTTCATCGCATGGTTTCACCCACTGGTAATCATCACCTGAGTTATTGCATTAGCGGTTAGAAAGTAATTTCAGCTCTCATTCCTTCTACATTTATTGGCTGGAATTTCTTTGTAAAGAAGAATGTCTCTCATCAATTAGGGCTCTCCAGTACCATTTATACAGGAAGGACAGAATTAATGCTTGTCTCCTTCCTTTTAATGGTCAATTTTTATAGTAAGAAGGTGAAACTGTAGTTACTGCCAATGGCATCCGGGGGTTTACTATATTTCTTTAAGTTTTTGCTTGTTTGCTTATTCTTTGATGGGGAGGTTTCCCTTTTCTTTCTTTTTAGAAAAGTTTTTTATCATTATGAATCGATCATGTTCATATATATAAAATTTAAATACATTTATAAAACAATTTATCCTCATAAATTAAGATCCTTCTTCTTTTGTCAAGGTTCACCAGGGAAGCAGAACCAGCAGAATGTACACACACATACACACACACACACACACACACACACACACACACTGAGAAAGAGAGAGGTTTATTTTAAGGAATATTTTCACATAACTGACAAGTCCAAAATCTGCAAGGCAGGCAGGCTGGCTGGCGAGCCAGAGAATAGTTGACACTGTAACCCAAGTCCAAAGGCTTCAAGGGACAGGATACCCTCTTCCTTGGGAGGCCTTAAACTTTTTCTCCTAAGGCTTTCAACTGATTACATGAGGCCCACCCACAGTATGGAGGGTGATCTGCTTTACACAAAGCCTACTAATTTAAATGTTCATCTCATCTTAAAAACACCTTCACAGCAACATCTAGATGGATGTGTAACCAAATATCTGGGTACCATGGCCGAGACAAATTGATACATAAAGTTAACCATCACATCATTTCCATTAAAAAAACAAACAAACAAACAACTAACAGTACAAAGTAGGAAATGCAAGATGAACAGCGGAATCAATGCTTACTGTGGGTGCCCAAAGACACAAAAGACACTCGGGCTGAACCAAACAAGAAAGGTTTGATCTAGTAATTTCTGTGTGTTCTGCTGGCTTAGGTGCTGGGCTGAGAGCTGGCAAAAATGACCCTAGTTTTGCCACTTCTCATGTAACCTTGTGTAATTTATGTGAGTTCACTGAGTTTCAGAATATTCATCTGAAAAGCCAGAATAATAACATCTGTCCTACATGTCATTATATTTTGTTAGGACGGCCAAAAGAAATTGGGTATATTAAAGCATTTTGGAATGTATGCCCAGCGTAAGGTGTTATTAGACTAATTTTTGTTAAAAATCAACAAACTACAGAATGTCAAGCAAATGTGCTTGAAGCCACAGGCCTAAATGCCATATGATGACATTCAGTGACTTTCTTTTCATTTGGGAGAAGCCCTCTCTCTTAGGTCTCATATTTTAAGAAGAGGGGAAATTGTTACTCCACTAAGGAAAAAGAATCAGAGTGTTAATTTTTCAGATGAGTGTCTCAGTTTGTAAATTCACATTTTCCCCAGAGTCCCTAATTGTGTGTCTCAACAATGTTGCATCGACAAATGCAAAACATAAATCCTTGCCTTGATTCATTTAATAAGCACTTATCAAACACCCATTGCATGTGACATGCTACACCAGGGGTTAGTAGAGACACAGAAGTGAATCAAATCCAGATTCTGTCCTTGAGAAATTTGCAGGTTATTAAGAGGAAGAAGCCATAATTTAAAAACAAAACAAAACAAAACTGTAATACAGTAGAGAAATGAGAGAGATCAGTGACATCCCATGAAAGTTCAGAGGAGACACCAGTTTCAGCTGAAGGTTCCAGGCAGCTGCTTGGAAGAGGTGGCACTTAGCCAGATTGAAGAACAGGAATAGAAGTGGGCCCGTGCGGTGGGGCAGGGCGGAGCAGATGGAATGGGGAGGGATGTGTAGATGTGGCAGAGAATGCAAGGTACTTGAAGAGAAACAGTAGGAAGGGTGTTTGGACATGTGCTATTTGTAGCAACTGATGAATTCTCTCTTTTACTTCTAACTTTTCTACACTTTTAGAAAGAATAAAAAGACTTCCTTTGTCTAGCTCACCAACTTCGATTAATGAGTCGCAGGAGGTTACACCCAGTTGGTCAGCTCAGTGGAAAGGGTTATTGGCAAATACCTGCCTGATAAGTTATAATTTTATGATGATGATGATGATGATGATGATGATGCTTTCCAACTTTAAAATTCTGTAATTCTCAGGGTGCCTGGGTGGCTTAGTCGGTTGAGTGTCCGACTTTCGCTTAGGTCATGACCTCGCGGTTCGTGGGTTCGGGCCCCGCTTCGGGCTCTGTGCTGACTGCCAGCTCAGAGCCTGTTTCAGAGTCTGTGTCTCCCTCTCTCTCTGACCCTTCCCTGTTCACGCTGTCTCTCTCTCTCTCTCTCCTAGAAATAAAAAAAAAAAAACTTTAAAATTCTGTAATTCTCAGAAACCATATCTTGTCTAAACGTTTTTAACATTTTTAAGTTTATTTTCATTTATTTTGAGAGAGGGAGAGAACATGCAAGCAGGGGAAGGGCAGAGAGAGAGAGAACCCCAAGCAGGCTCTGCTCTGCACTCTCCGTGCAGAGCCCGACTCGGGGCTTGAACTCACAAACCATGAGATCACAACCTGAGCCAAAATCAAGATTCAGATGCTCAGCTGACTGAGCCATTCAGGTACCCCAAGTTTTTAACATTTTAGATATAAATCTTTCTTAGCTAGAGTTCCCATGTCCATGCTTCCTAAATAAAAAATATAGAACTTAATTTAGTCTTCTTGATGACTCAGAATCATCTTCAAAAACAGAAGGGATCAGACTGTTGTAATACAGCATTGGCAGGACCCGTGGAGACACAAAGTATTATTTATCCCTAAACCTAGGGGCTCCAGATTGCTCTGTTACAATTTTCTCTTTTTTCCCCCCGCTGCCTGTTGCTGGGCATTCAACACTCAGATTTTGATGCTTTCAGAGTATCTACCTATTTTCTCTCTGTTTGCTGCTTCTCTTCTACATGGGCTTTGTAAGTTAGATAACCAAGTTTTGTTAGAATTATATATAAAATAAGAGCCTATCTACTAAGCTCTGAGTAAGGGTCTAAGAGGATTGCCTACATGTAAAGTATCTTGAGACTTAGTACCATCTGGTCTGGCTGTTTAATTAAAGGTATGTGTGTGTGAGGGAGAGAAAGAAAGAAAAAGTAGGGGGGGTGGAAAAGAGGGAGGGAGAGAATGAGAGAGATCGTGTATCTGTATGTGTGTGCACATGTAAATGTCCTTTTACCTTATGGTTTTTTACTGTAAGTGTGGGACAGCTAAGTTCAAGATAAGTACAAAATGACAGTTCATAATTTTCCTAGAGAAATTGGGAAGGACAGAAAAAAATCAAAGATAAGAAGAAATTTTGTAACATTGCATATGGGAGATAATCACAGTTGGTCATGCTATTATACAGACCCTGTGATGATTAAAAGGTAGTGTAAGGAGCAACCACATTATCGCTGAGAAACAGCAGTTACACGATTAGTCCAAATTCCTATAGAGAAATTGAAAGAAAATGATGATTAGACTTGAGGTCTTCTGATTCCAAACCAGAGTCCTTCAACTACTATAAAATACTATGCAGTTGATAATTAAAATTAGAAATCAAAAGAAATCCTGCACCTCTGCATTTCTACACCACATTGGGAGGGCATTTAACCCAGCGATGGGGATTTGGAGTAAGTCAGTGCATCTCAAAAAAATCAACTAGTAAGTGTGCTAAACACGATCTTAAAGCTTGTTTAAAAAATACAGATGCTTGGGCTCCATTATCAGGAGTCTATTTTAGCAGATCTGGGACCAGAACCTTAAGTATTTAAGCATACAACTCCTTCATAACTAAAATACCATTATTATACCAGGTTTTGATTTTATGAGAAACCCAAAGTATGTTTGTGCATCCAACCATTTAGTATTTACACCTGGGGCTTTAGGTAGCCGGATGGTCATTGCTTTTTTTAAGAGCACGCCCTTCTTCCTGCCTTTCCTGTTCAGCTCACTATGTACCTCTCAGTCCCTTCACCCATGCTGTGCCATAATAACAAAATATCTAGACACGTATGAGATCCCACCTAATTTTTTTCTGCTCTCCCTCTGCTTGTGGTGCTCAGCTGGAAATGGTGGTGAGGTTACTATCAGACATCCTAACTATCCAGGCCCTGCCTCATGGGAGAGTCAAGCCTTTTTCATCAATGACCATGTTTCTGAAAGAAGAATCAAATGGTCAAAGGTAATTTTTAATGGTAAAAGCAGTGGTGATGATCCAGCTAGGAACTTCAACTACAGGGTTGAAGGCACATCTGCCAGATTCTACACAAGCAGCAACAGAATGCCTATTGAGAATACACAAAGAGTGATATATCCATGAAGATGCCCTTCTCTCTCTCACCATTTGCCATACGTTTGGCAAACAGCATTTCCTTTTATCCTCATAACAAACCTGTAAGGTAGTGAATAATATAGTCCTGACTTCAAAGATGAGGAAACTGAGGCCCAGAGAGCTGAATAACTTGGTCAAGATCATGCCCAGTAAATGGTAGTGTTGAGATTTGGACCCAGATCTGTATGACTCCTGCTCTGGATTGAATTACATCCCCTGCAAAAGAAATACATTGACCGACCTAATCCCTAATTGCCAGTACCCCAGAATGAGATCTTCTTCAGAAATAGGGTCTCTCCATAGGTAATCAAGTTAAAATAAGGATATTAGGGTGGGTCCTAATCTAACAGGATTGGTGTCCTTATAAAAAGGGGAAATTTGGGCACTGAGAGAGACACACAGAGGGAGGCTGGTATGGAAGCACATAGGAGAAAGACAGCCATATGAGTGGAAGGAGGCACTACAAGCCAGGAAACACCGAGGATGGAGGGGAAATCGCAGACGCTAGAATGGCATCTCCCCAGGAGCCATCAGAGGGAGCAAGACCTTATTCACACCTTGACTTCAGATTTCTGGTCTCCAGAACTGTGAGATAATACATTTCTGTTGGTTTGAAGCCACCCAGTATTTAGTACTTTGCTTTGGCTAATACAGCTCCCTAACTCTTGAAGACATATTCTATGCTTCCATGAAAAGATGCAAATTTACATACGTTTGACTGGAATGTTACCAGAATATCAGAGATGATGCTAGAAAATTAGTAGTGTCTTCATGAAAGCATAAAAGTAGAGCCAAGCAAATTGCGTTTTGACTTAGCCAGAGAGCCAGGTTGCTGCACAGAAAATCACCACAACTCAATCTGCATTTATCAGACTCAGAACAGGACCAACCTTAGGTGCCTCACTCACAAAGCCCCCAACACTCTGCAAGGTTGGTGTCTCTACCCTCATATGGGTGATGGAATGGACCAGCCCCCAATCCGAGAGCTGACAGTGAAAAGCAAGCTTTTCTGACAAGCCTGTCTGTTCTTTCTGCCTGCTGTGATATCTTCCCACAGCAAACCCTCCTTAGGGACATGGCCTTAGGCTGTAGGCAGATATTAGAAGGAACATTGTATAAGAACAGTATTTGTCTCCTGTTTTGCACTTCTCTGTGTCTTTGGCTCTCTGAGGATTCAGGAGTAGGTTTTGGTTTTAGATTGTTTTTTAAAAAACTTAAATTGGTCCATGGGATCATTGCAATTTCTCTATATGCTGTCTCAGAACACTGATTGTATCTCCCTAATGGCCTCATTTCCCCCTTCTGTTATTGTGCATTCTACTGCAGTAGAGCTAATAATTGCAACTAATTAGCTTAAGAATTGCCTTGAGATAAGAACAAAAACACTTACATGAAAGAATTCAGTACATTGGACCTAGGCAGGAGAACGTGTCCGTTAAGAGGAAAACTGAACTTCACCTTTCAGCCCGAGGCGCCTCTGACATCATCAAGACTGTGATCTTGAGATTGCTGTTTTTCAGTGGAGTAGACCTAGACCGATGGGTGCTTCCTCTAAGAACTGGGCGGACTACCTAAGTGAAAGCCCTCCTTGCCTTTCCATGTGCTGTGAATGGAAGGGCGCACTCAGGTCATGGAACCGATCATTGCACATTGTCTGATGGTATCTGTGGAATGTAGAAAATGGAAGGTGATGATTTAAGTTACAGGTTACAAGATGGTGAACTCCAACTGGGAAGGAATATTGGGTCTGGCATTGCCGTTATTCATTATTTAGCTCACCTTCCCAGAACGGGAAATTTTTCTAACTCCCTTCATGCTACACTTATCATGGAACACTGAGTGGTAACCTGCAGACTCCCCTCCCCTGTACTGAAAGATCTTCACATACTGACCCTAACCTCTTTCCAGTGAGATCCCCAAGCCCTCTTCTATTTGATATCTCCGTTCTAGCCCAATGACCCCAAAATATGCTTGGCACTTTTTCATCTTCATGTCTTCTGCTCCCAGTAGTTCTTTACCAGCATCCCGTCATATAAATGAAAGGGGACCATCCTCCAGTCCAGTGAGTCTAAATTACCTATGCAGGGATTGGCTTTGTCAGCACCTCATAAAGTACTTATTAAAGATTCCTGAGCTCTACCCCCAGATGATTCTGATGCACATCCAAGTCTGGGAATCCCTAAGAGCCCAAAGGTGCTCCCCCAGTGCAGGACCACCTTCTGTACCATCCTAAGATATGGAAATCAGCATCTGCTTGAACACTCTTTGTGGTCTTGAATTTCATTTTCAAACAATGATTGTCAAAATTTCTGCTACCTGTGGAGGCAATATTGCTTCCTTTCCTGCAAATTCTACTCTTTGATCTAATTGTGTAATAGGAATTGATCCAGAAGTAGTCTAATACCTGTTCCCAATAGCAGTTTTTTAAATATCTTGGGGTACCTGGGTGGCTCAGTCTGTTATGCACCCAACTCTTGATTTCAGCTCAGGTCATGATCTCAAGTTTCATGAGATGAAGCCCCATGTAGAGCTCTGTACTGACAGCATGGAGCCTGCTTGGGATTCTCTCTCTTTCTCTTTCTGCCCCTCCCCCCTCAAAATAAATAAATAAACATTTAACAAAATTTAACAAAACACACACACACACAAAAACAAATATCTAGATAGATAGTACTTCCCACTTACTTCCCTTACCATTCCTCCACACCATCGTTCAGGCTCCAAATTTTCTGGCTAAACACCTCTAGTTCTTTCAAATATAAATCGCAATTTATCATCCTCATCATAATCTTGCCATAACTCCATGAGATACATGCTGTCAATTAGTTCCATTCTATAGATGAGGAAACTGAGACTATGGGAGGTTAAGCAACTTTCCCAAGGTCACATGGTTAAGTGTCTGAGCTTGAACTTGAACAACAAGTCCACCTGACTTCAAAGTGGGTGGCCTTAACCACTTTGCTGTACTTCCTCCAATTTGTTCATTCTTTGGACAGGCTCCAATTTTAATGTCCCTCATGAAATGTGTACCCAGAACAGGACACAATGTTCATGAACTTATCTGGCCAGCACAGAGTACAGAGTCCTCTTATTGCCTGCTGCATACTCCTACTAACACAGCCCAAGATGATCTTGGTGTTTCCTAGTGACTCCATCATGTGGCTAACCGTCGTCATTTAAAACTTCCTGTCTATCTTCACATGCACTGCTTGCAAAGTTGGGAATTATTTCTCTTTTATCAACTGTCTATTGTATACAGGTCAACAAACTATGGGCTAGGGATACAGGGGTGGATACAAGCTTAGAATAAGGCATACCTTGCTCTCAAAAGAGCAAATAGAAGGAAAGGTAGGGGAATGGTAGGAATAGAAGAGATGATTGAACGAGTTCCCAAGCATGTCAATGGCATTAAAAAACTGCCAGGCAGGAAGATCTTAGGGAGACTCAGTCCTTTTCCAATTGGGTGACTAATGTTATTCTATGAACATATAATCTCAGGATGCTAAACAGAAGAGCAGGGCAGATGTTCAAAGCTACCACCTTGTATGCCTTATCTTATAGCTGTAAATTTAAATTATTTTAAACCTGGGGCGCCTGGGTGGCTTAGTCGGTTAAGCGTCCGACTTTCGCTTAGGTCATGATCTCGCGGTTCGTGGGTTCGAGCCCCGCGTCGGGCTCTGTGCTGACTGCCAGCTCAGAGCCTGGAGCCTGTTTCAGCCTGTGACTCCCTCTCTCTCTGACCCTCCCCTGCTCACGCGGTCTCTCTCTCTCCTAAAAAAAATAAAATAAAACATTAAAAAAAAAAAAAAAAGTCTGTCTTTAAAAAAAAAAAAAAATTATTTTAAACCTGAGTTAGAAACTTTTCTTCTATTTGTACTTAATTGTAACTTATGTATTTATCTTATAAGTGTTGGTCCATCTTTCCAAACTTTACAAGTGTTTGGTTTTGTTGCTTAACCTGATTTTGCAAGAATCAGATTCCACAGTGTCAACACTCCCAGCTCCGAACCTCTCACAAATGGAATTAACATGCCTTCTAGGTCACTGATAAAAGCGTTAAATGGGAATTGATCCTGGACAGGTAGCAGTGTGATCGAAATACAAGGTCAGGCTGGGAGAGTTCTGTGTCTGCCCAGAAGGTAGTACAGAGCTCAGCATTGAGTGAAGGCAGCATCAGGCCTTGTATAAGTCAATCAATCGTTTAAGATATATCTCCAGCTTCAAACCATAGGATTTTAGAATATCCTAGCTGGAAAGGATCTTAACAGTTCTTTAAATCACCATGTTCCCTTCATAGATTGAGAAAACGAAACCCAAAGGGGAACAATTATCTCCCTCAAATCACTTACTTGGGGAATAAAACAGATCATAGCCAAGGCTCTCTATGTTCTAATGCAGAGCACTTTCTATCCTACTAAGCAGTGAACTGGCTGATCAACACCCTCCTATTATATGTGTCCAGCCACGACTGTACTACTACTATTGAGCCTGGGGGACCCTGTGGAAAGCAGAAGAAAACCTTTTCCTTCTGACTCAGAAGCCAGAATTCTCTTGGAGGAATAAAGATAAATCCGCAGCTCCTTAAGCACTACATTTGTCATAGTAAGAGAAAAGACTTTAGCAGAGAGTTCCAGAAATTACCTCTGGGGTCCCAGAGAGGGGGGAGGCAAGGATCTTCCATCATTCCTTACACACAGCAGTTGGCCGCCAAAAGAGCAACAACTAAACCACATCAGGGGCCCATGACCCCATGAGCCTGAACATTCTATCTCTGGGCTTGACCTACTATGAACTCTGTTGTCCCAAATTACAAAGAATGTTAAGTGTTGTAGATTGTGGAGAACTTATCGAGTGCCAGCTCACAATACTGGGGTTTTATGCTCTTTATTTCAAATCCTCAGGACAACCCTGCATGCTAACTTTTATTAGCCCATTTTACAGATGAGGAAATAAAGATCCAGAGAGGTTAAATAATGTTTCCAAGGTAATAAGTGGAGAAGGCTATATTGAAAATCATCTATCCATCTAATGCCACGATTTAATGCAAGACCATATATTTTCCACAACACCAGACTGCTTGCCCCAAAATCTGTCCTAAATTATTTCAAGTTTGACCTCAACTAGCCCCCAAAGAAGTTACCCAGGAAAATACGAATTTGGCTACCGCCCATACGTACAGCCTTTCCCATCTGCTGCTCCAGACCAGTCTCCCAGTGGATTCCTAATGTAGCCTACATTTGTAGCCTTTTTCTGCAAGAGCTCTCTGCCCTGACTTGTTCTATTTAATAACCATTATTAAGCATCAAAAACAATATGACTTCAAGGATACACTTAACTCATTCAATACTAACTCTTTTTTCCTCATTAAAGAAATGAAGATCATAAAAATAAACAAGGTACATTTTCCTGAGTACTCAAAGAAATGTATTTGTTTTCTAAGCACAATTTTTACATAAGTAAATCATTTGTTTATTTCTTCAATTTATTGTAGTATAACTTACATAGGATAAAATACACCATATTAAGGGGAATGATTCTGTGAATTTCAATTATACAGTTGTCATTATGGACTAAATTGTGTATCCCCAAAATTGTATGTTGAAGTCCTAACCCTTAATATCATTGCATTTGGAGATGGGCCTTTAAGGAGGAAATTAAGGTTAAATGAGGTCATTCAGGTGGGACTCTAATCTAATAGGACGGGTGTCCTTATAATAAGAGGAAATGATATCAGAAGGGTGCCTACACAGAGGAAAGGCCATGGGAGGGCACAGCAGGAAAAGAGGCCTCAAAAGAAATCAACCCTGCCGACACCTTGATCTTGAACTTCTAGGCTCCAGAACTGAGAGAAAATACATTTCCATACCATCATCTCTTGTACTTTATGGCAGCCTAGGCGACCAATACAGTTATGTAACAACCACCATAATCAAAATGTAGAGTATTTCCATCATTCCAAAAAGTTCTCTTTAATAGTCATCCCTCTTCCCCTAACTCTAGTCCTTGGCAACCACTAATCTGATTTCTGTTCCAATAGTTTTAACTTTTCCAAAATGTCATATAAATGGGATCAAACACTGTAGCTTTTGGAGTCAATCTTTTTTTTCACTTAACATTATGCCTCGAGATCCATTTACTTTGTTGCATGGATAATCATTTCCTTTTGATGACGATGTTTGGAGAGGGTCTGAGCAAGAGAAGAGAGAGAGAAGGAAGAGAAATAGAACAGTGGTTTGGAGGACTACTGTGATATTGATCAAGATAAGGTATTTGAGGGGTACCTAGATGGCTCAATTGGTAAATCTCTGACTTTTGATTTTGGTTCAGGTCATGATCTCACAGTTGGTGAGATCAAGCCTCATGTTGGGCTCTGAACTGACATTGTGAAGCCTGCTTGGGATTCTCTCTCTCCCCCTCTCTCTCTGTCCCTTTCCCTGCTTGTGCTCTCTCTCCCTCAAAATAAATAAATAAACATTAAAAAAAAATCTTTTTGAGCATATGCTATATTCTATGTACTTTTTTAAACCTACATAGAAATGATTTTTTATTTTTATTTTATTTTATTTATTTTTTAAAATCCAAGTTAGTTAACATATAGTGTAATAATGATTTCAGGAGTATAATTTTGTGATTCATCATTACATATAACACCCAGTGCTTATCTTAACAATTGCCCTCTTTAATGCACATCACCCATTTAGCCCATCCCTCCACCCAACGCACCACCAGCAACCCTCAGTTTGTTCTCAATATTTAAGATTTTCTTATGATTTGTCTTCCTCTCTGTTTATATCTCATTTTTGCTTCCTTTCTCCTATGTTCATCTGTTTTGTTTCTTAAATTCCACATATGAGTGAAATCANATCAGCTCCCTAGTATTATATATCATTTCACTCATACTAACGACCAAACTTACACACACTAGTACAATAGATGCCCAAGAAGTAGAGACTATCTGAACAATCTTACCCGCCATTATTCTAGTCCTTATCGCACTACCCTCCCTGCGAATCCTTTATATAATAGACGAAATCAACAACCCCTCTTTAACTGTAAAAACTATGGGACATCAATGGTATTGAAGTTACGAATATACAGACTACGAAGATCTAAACTTCGACTCATACATGATTCCCACACAAGAGCTAAAGCCCGGGGAGCTGCGACTATTAGAGGTCGATAACCGAGTAGTACTACCCATGGAGATGACTATTCGAATATTAATCTTATCCGAAGACATCCTACACTCATGGGCCGTACCATCCCTGGGTTTAAAAACCGATGCCATTCCAGGTCGACTCAACCAAACAACCCTAATAGGTACACGGCCTGGGATATACTACGGACAATGCTCAGAAATCTGTGGCTCAAACCACAGCTTTATGCCTATTGTTCTTGAATTAGTTCCACTGACTTATTTCGAAAAATGATCAGTAACCATACTTTAAGACCACTGAGAAGCTAATCAGAGCATTAACCTTTTAAGTTAAAGACTGAGAGTTTAAACCTCTCCTTAGTGACATGCCACAACTAGACACATCAACCTGATTTATCACCATCATATCAATAATCATCACACTATTCATTATATTTCAACTAAAAATCTCAAAACACACACACCCATGAAACCCGGAACCCAAGCCCCCTATAACACTAAAACAACCCAGCCCCTGAGAAAAAAAATGAACGAAAATCTATTCTCCTCTTTCACTACCCCAACAATAATAGGCCTACCTATCGTTGTTTTAATTATCATATTCCCAAGCATCCTATTCCCCTCACCAAACCGATTGATTAATAACCGCCTAGTCTCACTCCAACAATGACTAGTACAACTAACAGCAAAACAAATACTCACCACCCACAATCATAAAGGACAGACATGAGCTTTAATGCTAATGTCCCTAATTATATTTATCGGCTCAACTAACCTACTGGGGCTACTCCCACACTCATTCACACCCACAACACANCCACTGAGAAGCTAATCAGAGCATTAACCTTTTAAGTTAAAGACTGAGAGTTTAAGCCTCTCCTTAGTGACATGCCACAGCTAGACACATCAACTTGATTTATCACCATCGTGTCAATAGTTATCACACTATTTATTATATTTCAACTAAAAATCTCAAAATACACATACCCATGAAACCCAGAACTCAAACCCTCTGCAACACTAAAACAACCCAAAAAAAAAAAAATGTGATATATATATATATCACATCTTCTTTATCCATTCATCAATTGATGATCATTTGGGCTCTTACCATACTTTGGCTATTGTCACTAACACTGCTATAAACATTGGGGTGCATGTGACCCTTCAAATCAGCATTTTTGTATCCTTTAGATAAATACCTAGTAGTGCAATTGCTGGGTCGTAGGGTAGTTCTATTTTTAATTTTTTGAGAAAACTCCATACTGTTTTCCAGAGAGGCTGCACCAGTTTGCATTCACACCATCAGTGCAAAAAGCTTCCTTTTACTCTGCATCCTCTCCAACATCTGTTGTTGCCTGAGTTGTTAATGTTAGCCATTCTGACAGGCGTGAGGTGGCATCTCAATGCAGTTTTGATTTGTAGAGAAATGATTTTTTAAAAGACTTAATTCCTTGCAGACAAATACAATAAATGAAAAATTGCATAATTAACTATATAAATATGATCATAATAACCCAGGGCACTTGGGTGGCTCAGCCGGTTAAGCATCTGACACTTGATTTCAACTGGGGTCAAGATCTCGCAGTTCATGGGATCAAGCCCTAAGTTGGGCTCTGTACTGACAGTGCAGAGCATGCTTGGGATTCTCTCTCTCCCTCTATCTCTGCCTCTTCCCTGCTCTCTCTTTCACTCATAAAATAAATAAACTTTTAAAAATATGATCATAATAGCCCTAAAGTTGTAAAGAACAATTTTAGAGAGTTTTTAGCAGGAGGTTCTCACCTCTTCTTGAGACTTAGGGATGGATTCTCTGAGGCAGGGACATTCAAGCCAATTTTTCATCCCTTATTCTCAGGCTCACAAAAGATCCATATAAACTACATACATTGTATATATACCAAATGGGTTTTCCTTTTTTTTTTTTTTTTCTTTTGTCAGAAGGGTAAGTTTAAACCACAACAGAAAACAACAAAATCTAGGACTGAGCTTTGGAAAACTGGGTGCAAAGTCTGGTTTGGAGGAATGAGTCAAACCCAGATGAGCTGGAGGTGACAGACCTACACAGATCATTTAAAACTGGAGTAACCAACAGCGTGAGTCAACTTCTCATTCCACACTAGTGGATGCCATCAGTAGCACATCAGCATCATCAGAAGAAGTATAAATTAACCTCCTCTTGCCTTTTGACCACGGTCCGTTTGTTTGCTTGGATGGAGGAGCAATTAGTGATAGTAAGTAACGGAATGGCCAGACACAAGATTGAGTCATTCATCACTCTCAACTTTGGTACTGACTGCACCGAGGGTAAAAACCCACGTTCAAACTACAGGACTAATGCCTTCAAACTGACAAAGCGGTTTACACTGCATTAATTGCAATATAATATGAAGTAAGAAGGAGGAACAAAAGGAGAAAAACGCACCATCTAAAAACAGGAGCACATACCCAAGTGTGGATATTCAGATAGCAAGTAAATCCCAACTCTCTGCCCATTAGTGCCAAGAACAGGCAGTGGCCCATGGGTTAATGACATACACAAATATGTTTCCCCTTGGTGAGAAATCCAGATAAAGATCTTGAGAACTGTCAGCAGGACTTCTTTTGTTGTTTTTTTCAATGCAAGTCTATGTAAACACTGTTCTTCATTCAGAGGGCATTTATGTGTTTCCTAATATTGCAAACGTCTTTGAAAACTGCCTGGTTGATCCTCTCTCAGTCTACCCCCACCCCATGAACTAATCTCTTCAAAGTCTGTGTCCTTGTGCTCGAGGAAAAACATTACATTTTAACTTTCTTCCTGATTTGCAAGTCCTCTGGCTGAGGAAGTCTGAAATTGCAAACAGCTACGTAAGGGTCACCAAAATGCTTGACGTTAAAGGTGTCTAAAAGACCAAAGATCATGGCTTATTTCAAGGACATTTTCAAAGCCTCTCAGTTTGCCTTTTTAAGGTGTTGGCATGAGTGGAGAATTGATAGCAAAAGGGACTACAAGGTAATGAAATGTATCATTAAGCTCCCAGGAGTAAGCTTAACATAATTATTGTTTGGTCTCTCCACCTTACTGTTTAAATCTGATCTTCAGTAGCAAATATTGATTGAGCCTTCCTACTGTGTTCAAGAGAGAAACAGAATTGACAAGACTACAGAGTCACAGTTCTTTTTTTTTTTTTTAATGTTTTATTTATTTCTAGGAGAGAGAGAGAGACAGCGTGAGCAGGGGAGGTTCAGAGAGAGAGGGAGGCACAGACTGAAACAGGCTCCAGGCTCTGAGCCAGCCGTCAGCACAGAGCCCGACGCGGGGCTCGAACCCACGAACCGCGAGATCATGACCTAAGTGAAAGTTTTAAAGGAAATTCCAGGGATGATTTAATAACCATATTGTCATGAAATATACACATCTATAAATCCATGTGGGAGAAATTAAAGCCCAAACCTTCCATCCAATTCTCAGAGGCATCTGTGGCTTCAGGGAAGCTCAAGTTCACTATCCTAGATGTGAAATATGTCATACAGGAAGATTTAAACAATACAGCCTGATTTAGCTTTCTTACATGGACCAGTGAGAAGGCTGAGACATGGCAAGAAAACATGACTTGACTCTCATGCCAGAGAGAATCAAGAAATAGGCTGCACCATAGAATTAACTATGGTAGAACTAAAGTAGGGGAAGATGATGGACAGAAAAGAAGTACGGAAGAGAAGGGGAAAGATTAAATTTGCTTGAGAGTGTCAAAAAAGACCTGATGTGGGATGTGGCCTCTGAAATAGTCTTAAATGATACATGTTAAGAGATATTACTGGAAAGGTCAAGGTGAGAGTAGATGGAGTATGAGCGTCATCTGAGGAGAATAAACATTGGAATATTAAGTTAGGGATGTGTGCGTCCTGCATAAGTGGCTGTGTGCACGTGTGCCTGCATGTAGGAAGAGAGAGATGAGACTGGAAAGATGGGTAGGTGTGTTGGCTCTGTTGTGAGAGGCATCAGAGACCAGATGAGAACTTACACTCCATGTACAACACAAGTTAAAGGAGCCACAAGGTATCACATCCCCTGTCAAATTGCCAAAGACTACTTTAAATGCCTGTATGTACTCAGGTTTGGCAAAGGCCCATAAAAGCTACTAGAGGGGTTGTAAATCAGCACAACCTCTCTAGGGGGATAGGGTTGGGCATCAGTATCAAAATGCTTTGAAAAGGGCATAGCTTTGTCTGGGAAATTTTTCTTCTAGAATTTTATTCTTTTTTTAAAGTTTATTTATTTTGAGAGAGAGAGAGCGAGCAGGGAGAGGCAGAGAGAGAGGGAGAGAGAATCCCAAGAAAGCCCTGCGCTGTCAGCACAGAGCCAGACACAGGGCTCAATCTCATAAACTGTGATATCATGACCTGAGCCAAAATCAAGAGTCAGACGTTTAACCAACTGAGCCACCCAGGGGTCCCTAGGAATTTATTTGAAGTAAAAATAATGAATATGCCCTGGGAACTCTCTCTAAGACTACCCACCGCAGTGAATAATTAGAAATCACCTAATGTCCACCTGTAAGGGATGAGTTAAGTAAATTATGGTCCTTCTTCTTGCTGGTAAAAAAAATGATCATTAAATATCATAGTGCAGAAGAGTAATTAATGGAGAAATGTTCATGATAAATTGTGAAGTCTTTAAATTTGTTTTGACTATTTTTACCTTCTCTCTTGGATTTTTCTCAAATAAGAAGGTAGAAGTTTTGAACTTGCCTGTGGGCCTTATCTGCATAGAAGTCCCCTGACCTATTGTTAAAGAAATAAAGCAAGTTACAAAACAGTTAATTGTTCTACCATCATGATTGTAAAAATGTATGTAAATGTATTTAAACAGGCTGAAAGGATGCTTATGAAAAAGCTAATGGTGGTGGGGCACCTAGGTGGCTCAGTTGGTTAAGCATCGGACTCTTGATTTCAGCTCAAGTCATAATCTCATGATTTGTGAGCTCAAGCCCTCTGTTGGGCTCTGCACTGCATTTCAGATCCTCTCTCTCTGTCCCTCTGCCATGCACACTCTCTCAAAAATAAACAATTAGAAGAAAAAAAGGTAATAGTGGTTATCCCAAGTTATTAACATTTAAAAAATGTACTTCCTATTTTCTAGGGTAAGAAAAAAAACTGGTGATAATATTAAACACAAAACAATACTGGTGTTATTTTTTAAAGAGGGTAATCCCTAAAGGTTGTTTGCTTTTAGTGATTTCTGACCCTAGCAGTTCTTTCTCTTCCATAGTACATATCAGAATGCCATGACACTCCCCTTCTCAGGTCTTCCTATGTTAATTTATTTATTTAAGGGTCTCATTTATTTCTTTTTAAAATGTTTATTTATTGGGGCGCCTGCGTGGCTCAGTCTGTTAAGAGTCACACTTCCGCTCAGGTCATGGTCTCACAGTTCTTGAGTTCAAGCCCCCTGTGGGGTTCTGTGCTGATACCTTGGAGCCTGGAGCCTGCTTTGGATTCTGTGTCTCCCTCTCTCTCTGCCCCTCCCCCTGCTAGAACTCTCTCTCTCTCTCTCTTAAAAATAAATAAAACTTAAAAAAATTTTTAAATGTGTATTTATTTATTCTGAAAGACAAAGAGTGTTTGCATGGGTGGAGGGAGAGTCAGAGGGAGAGGAGAGATAGAATCCTAGGCAGGAATTTTCAGGCCTCCATCTCATAAATCTTGAAATCCTGACCTGAGCCAAAATAAGAGTCAGGTGCTTAACTGACTGAGCCACCCAGGTACCTCAGGGGCTTCAGTTACCTCTTAGTACTTCCCCGTTCTAGAGAGCATCTCTATAAAACAGCTTTTTTAATATGAATATTTCAAAGGCTCCTATCAAATATATATTGTGAACCTACTTCCTGGGAAAGCTACTTCCGGTTTTGTCAGCCT
Source organism: Crocuta crocuta (assembly GCF_008692635.1). Classification (NCBI taxonomy): domain Eukaryota; kingdom Metazoa; phylum Chordata; class Mammalia; order Carnivora; family Hyaenidae; genus Crocuta; species Crocuta crocuta. The sequence continues at coordinate 2,299,848 of NW_027529669.1, forward strand.
TTCCATTGCTGATCAGACAACAGAGGAAAGAGGAAGTAGGCGTGGCTCTAACTTGTGCTGGTACCCTTCCAGCTGGACTTCTCTTTGCGCAGGGAACTGAGTGGGTTATGCCAGACAGCAAATCCCGGTGATTTGCGATGTGGGCAAATATTTCCTAGAGAAACCAGGGCTCTGCTACTGATCCTCAGAACGGGTTTTTCTGTACAGATACCCCCCAGTAGAGATTCAGCCCACTGCCATGTTTAAATAGTGTTGATCAACTACTCTGAGCATCAGTGGAGCTGACTTTTAAAACCTGGGGACCTACCATTAACAGCAGACTGGATAAATACTGTGCTAAATTCCTACATGATGAAGGATTCCCAGGAGCTGGTATTGTTTTATTTCTTCTTCTCAGTGCTGGTTATAAGCTTTGCCTTCTAAAAATCTACTTAGTATACATATGTGCCCTTTTTGGGTATATGTGATATACTACGATTTTTAAAAAGTTTTAAATAAAACTTAAAGACCAACCTGGGACCCCCTACTGCCATTCTCAAAGCAAGGATCCTTATAGTTGGATGAGTACGGAACTTGCTGAGAGACCTGTAGAATAATTTATATGGTTTGAGGGCCTCTTCAGAGTAAAGGAAGGCAAGAAGGAGAGTGAAAAATGGGAGTGACATATATGCTTGGAGACCAAGCTGTGTGGCCTCATAGTCTGAGGCACTGCCCAGCTGTTGCACTTCAGAGAACGGGATGGGTGCCTATTCCCAGTCATCACACAGGAGACATGGATCACAGAGCAGCTTCCATTTTCTCCCTGAACTTCAGCTTGACCAACCACAAAAGGAGGATATTTGATCTAACTAACCATGACCTAAAGGCTTTGTTCTCACTGGCTATATGTTTAAGGAGACACATAAAGGGAGTTGGTGGAGGCAGAGGAGTACTAAATACAGCAATGACTGATGGGTTCATTTTTAATACTAGAAAGCAAACATTTACAGGTCACTCTCAGGTCACCGAGAGACAGGATATAGCTGAGTGGTGACAAAGCCCACTTTCCAGAACAGGATGGCCACGGTGTGAGCTGAGCACTCGGAGCCAGCAGAGTTGGAGCCTTCTGGTCAGCTGTTCCACGGCAAATGTTTGGTTCAATTACAGCCCCATTGGAAAGCTGACTACGTGGTCCAGCCCATTTCCTCTCCAGTGTTAGTGATCTAGGGGCCAAAGTCAGAGCTCCTGCTTCTCCATCCTGGGGATTTTCCTTCCAGGATCACCGTCTGTCCCAGTCCTATCACTAACTTTGCTCTGCTATTTCTATATACAAAGCTGTGCATATACAAGTGTACAGGCTGGAGTCAACTGGCTATTGTTAAGCAAACTGGCAGTTTAACTGGATGCAGTAGGATTTTTACACCAAAAGTTCCCAGACTTGCTCTGTAGAACACCTGTACTCAAGGATATTTATACAAATCCCTTGACAAAAGGATATGTGGTCAAATATATCTGGGGAATGCTGAGTTTGGTAAAGTGTTTACTTTGGAACTTCTCAGAGCCTTTGATATGAATTATGAATGTTCAAGGGGATATAAAACTCTTCAATCTTTTTTGTAGGGAATTTATGGTAATTTCTCAGGTGATCTAGTTTAGGAAAACTGGCAAATTCATTCATTCAAATCTTTTTAATGTTTTATTTATTTCTGAGAGAGAGAGAGAGAATGAGCAGGGGAGGGTCAGAGAGAGAGGGAGATACAGAATCTGAAACAGGCTCCAGGCTCTGAGATGTCAGCACAGAGCCCAATGCGGGGCTCGAACCCATGAACCGTGAGATCATGACCTGAGTCGAAGTCAGATGCTCAACTGACTGAGCCACCCAGGCGTCCCTAAATTCATTCATTCAAACAAATATTTATGAAGTACCTACTATGTGTCAGGTACTGTTCCGGGCACAGAGAGGATGTATCTTTCTCACAGTCCTTTTTAAAACATTTTAATTCTACTGGCAAAAGATGATAACAAACCAATAAACAAGACAGCTTCGGCATGTAGTAAGAAACATATAGAAGAATAGCCAGGGGCCACATTAAGGTGTCTCTGGAGAGCTATTTGAGCAGAAACTTGAAAGTAAACATGCGCCAGCCACAGGAAGAGCTATGAGGAAAGCGTTCTGGGCAAACAGAAGAGTAACTGCAAAGTCCCAAAGGCAGGAAAGACTTTGGGCTCCTCCAAGACCAAGTTAACTTCTGACCAGGCTGGTGATGCTAGAGGGTAGTGAGGGATGGAGACAGAGGTAGGAAATGATGTTGGGGAAGATGCTGCTATTGGATTACATTTGGTCTTATGGGCAACAATCAGGAATTTGGATCTTAGTCTAAGGACAATGAGAAGCCAGTTAGGGAGCTTTAAGCAGTGAGTTGCTGCCAAAGGAGATGGGGGGAGGTAGATTAAATACGTGTCTTGGTGGGAATACTCTTGGCTCTAATTCCCCATACTCCATACTTTTGAATTCTTTTTTTTTTTTTCAATTTGAGAGAGAGAGAGAGTGAGAGAGAGCGCACAAGCATGAGCAGAGGAGAGGGGCAGGAGGAGAGAGAGAGAGAGAGAGAGAGAGAGAGAGAGAGAGAATCTTAAGCAGGCTCCATGCCCAGCACAGAGCCAGACATAGAGCTTAATTCCACAATCCTGAGATCATGACCTGAGCCGAAATCAAGAATCAGATGCCCAACCAATTGAGCCACCCAGATGTCCCCAAACCCTTGAATACTAATGCCTGTTTCCCAAGCCCTAATACTCCAGCACCTGAAACTCAAATGCCAATCCCTCAGATCACATGTCTGATGCCTGTGACCTTGATCCCTGGTATACTGAGACCTGGTGCCCCAACACAGAAGCCCTAGCACCCGGCTGCCTTGATTCTCACATCCCAGACCTGTCTTAGACTAGTGTATGGAGAAGCCTCCACACCCCAAAGCAGAAGTTACCCTCTGAGCTCCAGACTTATAATTCTAACTCTTCTGCAATATCACTTGAAACACCCTTCCCTGCCCATCCCAGAAGAGAACAAGACTGTGTTTTCTTCAAACCACTCTCCCTGTGCAAAAAAAAAAAAAAAAAAAAAAAAAAAAAAAAAAAAAAAAAAAAAAAAAAAAAAAAAAAA